>NC_083636.1:20400628-20700628 GCF_963576545.1 Limanda limanda | reverse complement strand
TGGGGCTGACCTGGGTACGAACATAAACACCGGCTTTACAAAGACACACATCTGACATTCCACAACACACACACACAGACACACACACTCTTTGTTCTCTCTTTCAATTGTTTTTCCGATTCATTTATTTTACTGCCGCTGTTTTTACAGAAACGGGATAAAAATCTATGTTTTTCTCAGAGGTTTAGATATTAAAACGACTCTCTAACTATTTATTACTGAGGCTAATCATTTTTGGTTTGGAGAAGAATGTAGTTCCTGTTCCGCAAACATGGAGATTTCACAATCTTCTTACTCGGTACATGTCGGACAAGTTGTTGGTTTAAATAATTTTAAAGATTAAAGGATGTTTTATATTATATTGTTGCCCCTCGACTATAAGGTAGATCACGTCAATACAGTTAAAGTGATGTTACTCCATTTTGCCGCCTAACTTGCTTATTGTCGGATGTTGTGTTGATGTGATTTCATTTGATGTCTTTGTGTTTGTGCGACTTGTTCACAAACAGAAGCAGTTTCTCCATCAGAGTTAGTTTAGTTTAGTCTGTTACTCCTGCTACAGTTCCCTGCAGGTTTGTGTTGAGCTCTTTCAGCTCCTGTTGGATGCAGACTTTATAAAATCAACCTGCACACAACCACACTGGTAACACTACTACCCCCCCCTACCCAGTTTTATCCACGTCTCCACTGATGTCTCCGTATTTGTTTCCAAACATACGTTAGTATCCGTCTCCAGCTCAGCTGTCTGTTAGCGGCTTTAATATTGTGTGCAGACAACAAACTGTCGCTTCCACCTGCGCTGTTGTTGCATAAATATGTGTCGGGCCAAAATATATTTGCCCTGATGCAGTATTGCAGTTTTGTGTGTCCAGTTTCATTTCATGTTTCTCTGCCCAGTGGAAACAGTTTCTCGTGGGTAAACACAGCAGCGGTTTTGTGCAGCGTATGATTCTGAGCTGCAGGTCCGATGCACACGAGAGGAATTTCACTCTTAAAGAATCGTGAAAATGTTCGAGGCAAACATAACGACCTCAGACTTAATTAATTATTAATATTATTGTCATGAGAACGCACACAATAGACACAACGTAGGAACATAACCTCTAAAAGCAGTAAAGCACAGATAAAATAACATCAGAACTACGTCATGAACACTGACAAATACAAATTGTTGTCATCAATGCATTTAAGCCGAGGTGAGTTGTGTTGTTTCGCTGTCACAGGCAACAACAGGGTTTTTAACACTACAATAACAATGCACTGTGTTTTGGGGCCTTTTTCTCAAGTGTAATTAGAGTCATTACACTGTAAAAACAATGTTATCACATTTAATGGAGCGGTGACTTTTTCTGACAGTCATCTCCAGGTTGGAGGAATTGTTTACGAGGCTGCGCCTGCAGCGACATGTTTGCAACAGGCGAAACGTGAAAGTTGTGTTACAAGCTCCATAAAGTTAATTCAACTTTTAAACAGTCTTTAATTATGTGAGGATTGTTTGATGCAAGTAAACTTTAAGCAAAGCTTTTTAATACCTCAGTGCAGAACATTACTACAAATCTACAAAGTGCCACTAAATTCTATCAGATCTGATCTCCAGTCTATTGTTAATTATTAAAGAGGCAACAAGCTCACCTGAGTCCTCCCCCCCTCCCTCACCCATCCACCCACAGATATCTGATCTATGGCAGGAATGTAAGAACGCGCCACGCTGACCGGGATTAAAACCTCTGAGCAAAGCGACTTCATTAAAGCTGTAGTTTAGTCTAATTTGCTAATTACAGGGCTTGTTCTGCCTCTGTTTCTGGAGCCAGGGTTTGTCTTTGTGTTGCCGTGTGATTACATGTATGAACACGCTGCAACTTCTATGAAGGCTTATGGGCTTTCAGTGCTGTGGACGCTTAATGTCCTCAATGGGGGGGTTTACTTGTATGTTGAGTTTTTGTTTAACTGAGCTCTTACACCATCAGGGGATCGAACTTTAAACCTCACACGGTCCAATGAGATTCTTTGAGCTTGGTCCGTGGATTCCAATGAGACGTTTTCACTGCAGGTTTCAGTTTTATTTGGTTATTTGATGAAATAAAAACATAGAACATTCGCTATTGTCAACAGAGACTGTGATTGGTCAAACGTGTGTGTGTCAGAACTTTGCATTTTATTCTTATCAGTCACAACTCGATGTAGAAAAGGATAAACAACCTACTTCCTGTTACAGGTGCTATTTACGTCTAAAATTGTGTTTTAGTACTGATGTGGCTTTTACTTACGTTAACGGACTAAAATTCCACCTCATTCCTGTACAAGGCTGCAGTGTGGGTCTGTGTGTCTGTGTGTGTTGTGTGCTCTCGGCTGTGTGTAGCTATGTGTGAACACAGGCCGCCCTCCCTGCTCTCCCAGGTCATTAGACGTGTGTCAGTGAACAGAGAGCTGATCAAAGTGTTGCGTGGCGGTGGGCTGGCGGGCCGGACGGCCGCGGACCGCTCTCTAATTGGCTGGGGAGGAAACGTGTAATGAAAGGCTATTAGCCCGGCCTGGAAACCTCGGAGCAGCGAGGCGCACTCCAACAGAAATTGCTTTTTGGTTAATGGACAGTTTTTCTCCCTTCTCCTTCCTCCTCTTTCATCCTCTTTTTGGACTTTCTGAAAATAAAACCAACTCTTTCTGTAAAAAGATCTCAGATTTATTTCTCCCCTTTATTTTTATTCTTTACAGAGTTGAGTGACAGAAAATATGAATTACAGTCTCTTTCCTTGTTTTGTGTTTTGACTACACCCCAGAAAAATAAAGAAGTCTACCTCAAGAGGCGGATTGACCTTGACCCGGTCTTTTCTGTACCGTCGTGTAAGCGGGAGCGGAGAGGAAGGTCACCTACATAACGCTGCTTTTGTCACTTCGCCAGGAGGAAGTAAAAAAAAAGAAAAGACAAAAACCCTTGAAACAGACGTGTGGGGAGAAGAGGAAGAAAGACGAGGACGGCCGCTCTTCTTCTTCTTCTTCTTTCCGTCCTTCTCGCTCCGTCTGGTCGGCTTTGTTCACCACTCTGGAGTTATATATCATTCAGGCGATGCATGAAGTTCACCTTGTCAGAGAAAGCCAACACAACCTCGCCGCCGCCGGTCACCGTGTGTGTGAGTGTGTCAGTGTGTGTGTGTGTTTCTGTCTGTGTGTGTGTGTGTGCAGGGTTCGGCCGGTCATGGAATGCATAATACAGCTCAGGTGTGAGGCAAACCTGTCATCACCCCCATTGCTGAGATTGCACATGACCCTTTTGATTCCACCTCCTTTATTTTACACTTTACCTTCTTCCCTGCTCTTTCTTTCTCCTGTTCCCTTTGACCGCGGCTACACGCATGTAATCTGCATTGATGGAAAGCTCGGCACAGATCTTCATGCACCCCCGTCTCCTCTCAGCCCCCCCGCAGTGAGGAAGTGCCTCTGCCAGGCTTCGCCCAGGGTGAACCAGCCCAGTACCCTCCATACACACACACTCTCTTTCTCTCATCTCCATTCAAACCCGGTCTGGATTCTCCTTCACACTCTCATTCTCACTTATCCGTGCATTTTGTCCAGGCAATCTTTGAAAAAAAATAAAGAGAAAAAGAAAATTTCATTTTTTTTAATCTGAAAGTCGTCTCCTGGTAGATTTAAAAGACATAAGGATGAAAGAGTTGCCTTTCAAATCTATACCCACTTCTTCTCATGCACACAGACAGGACGTGAAATCCGTGAAGCGCAGGGAGGCTGCACGAGAAAGAAAGAAAATCATAACCGCAAAGAACTTGCATCACTTTGATGACGCCTGATATGATGCATGTTATGAATTTGCACCAGAAAAACGGCTGCGATTCAAGCCGAGAGGATGGAGCGTTATTGATTGTGCGAAGTTCAGCGAGACAAAGATCAAAACTTCTCAGTTACGGAGACTAAGGAAAAAATAAATAAACTGTTTGAGCCTCTGATGATGGAAATGTGCTTTATCCCAAAGCTTTGCTCCAAAGAGAAATATTACAAAATGACTGAATGGACGGCCATGAGGTTCACGTCCTTTGTCCCACACACATGAACTACAAGTGTACTTAACTGAGTTTTAATGGAGCGTCGGAAATTTACAGAATATCTGTGGCTCCTCTAAAGAACATCTCAAAAACAAAAGAGCTATTATACCCTCAACAGGCGATTTTCACACTCTGGGCTGTCGCTATTAACAAAAATCAACAAATTTAATGCAACACATAATTATTGTTCAAATAAGTTGTGGCGTTGTTGTTTATTTTACTGAAAGGTCAAGAGGGAGGTCAACAGGTCAAGCTGATGGTGAGCGCCCCCTCCTGGGCCACGAGGTTAAATACTTGGGACGATCTTAAGGATAACACTTTACCACAATGACAAAATAATCGGCAAAATTCATTATAATAAACTCACAATAATCGTTAATTTACTTATTATTACATGAATTAAACCCCATTGATAAATAAATCCTAGATCTGTACCAACGTTTTTATTTTTCTTAACCCAATCCTCCCTCCAGATTTTGTGGAAATCCATCCTGAAGTTCCTACAGCGGGTGAAAATCCATAAGAAGCACAAACAAAAGATTAAAAGAAACGAACTTGATGTTCACTGACGTATTCGAACATTCATTCCTCGAGACGAAAAACTCCAAACTTATATCTTTCCTGCTACACAACCGCTTCACACTTTGTCATCAGGGCTTTATGATTGAGCGAGGACATCTCGAGCAGCCTCTCCTCCGCAGCCCCCCCGCCCCGACAGCTTTAAGCAAACACACAATCACGAGCCCATATGATGCAAGTACAGTGAGGCCCCCGCACAAACAGCCTGACAATAACACCGGCGCTTCTCCTTCAGAAATGGAGCCAGCGAGGCCTTTTCAGATGGAAATATGTTTGTGTGTCATCCCGCCGCACAAAAGGAGGGAGGGAGGGGAGGGGTACGAGAGCGGGGGTCCGACCAGTGATTACCTCTTAAATACATATGGATGCAGCCCCCCCCTTTGAATGGCGGCCTATTGAGCGGGAGATTGGGTTAAATTAGATGTTAATCATTTCCGTTCTCCTGTTGGTGAAGCGATAAGAGCTTCAGGACCACCCCTCTGCGAGAGATAAAAAAAAAAACTCTCTACCACCCCCCCTACACACACACACACACCTCGTTCCCTTCTCTTTTTTATGCTAATGCAGGGAGTGTGCCTCCCCATTTAGATATTTTGACTCACTCTCTGTGTCCCTCAGAGAAACGCCGATCGCTCGCTCGCTGCATTTAATAACAAAGAGGGAGATAAGTTGTGCAGCTCAGACTGAAAGCAGCCTGGAAACACATTTACTTTTTTTTTTCTGCAAGGTTGAAATAGTCCAAGTTAAACCCGTGTGGGGGGAGGTAAAAAAAAAAAAAAAATCATAACCAACCCCCCCTCTCTTATTCAAAGAAGGGAGAAAATAAGACGGCGCTGAAAAGTGTTGTGTGAAATCCTTCAACTTGTGAAAGAGCGGCGGACAGAGATGAGCGGGATTGTGCAGCGGGATCCTGTTCACTCATTCAGGACTGATGCACAATCCAGAGCTCCCGCCCGGGCAATGACATATTTATGCATCGGGGGGACGAACAAGCACATTCTGACTACATTGTGCAGCCGAATATAAAGTCATTATATTAGTCTCCAAACATGGGTGTGGCCCGGCGGAGCCGCGGCAGATATGGAACGTGGGATTATAAGACATCATTACACCCCGGGAGATGAACTAAGAGTATGTTCCTTCTGACTCACAATAGCGTCTCTGTCGCTAATATTCTTCTAGTCCACAAAAGACAAAATTGTCACATTTCAAACCCCCCTGCACTTGAAATTCTGACATTTTATTTTGCACGAGTGTCTAATGACGTTTTGTTGTGTTGTCTCCAGATCGGATGGAAAGAAGAAGACACCACGAGCTCCATTGGAAGTTCCGCTGACGGACTTTTCCGCCCGTGCAGCAGGTGGCAACGTGCGCGGTGGGAAAGAGACTTGAAAGGTTGGCGCTGGTCTTTTAAGGGCGACTGTTGCAACACAGGCTCCGACTGAACGAGGGCGAAACCGCAGATGAAACCGTGTGTGAAGACACAGGTGCACAGCAAAAGTCATCGCACCCCGCGGGCCTCCCTCCGCTTCTTCTTCTGCTTCAAGCTGCTGCGTGTTGTGTTTTGTCATCAATAATTCATCGCCACATTACCTCTGAGACACGAGCTTAATTACTGTAAACAAAGCAACGGTTTACCAAAAGATTAACAGACGGAACAGTGGGAGCTTTTTATTTTTTTTGTGCAGTTTTGGCAATTAGGTCACATTTTTTAGGTGGGAAAGTTGATTTATGTGCACAAAATGAATAGAGAAGAGCTCCTGTTCCAGAGAAGAAGAACAAACTGTAGAAACACAGATTTGCTCGATAGCACAAAACATTTGATTCCACAGAAACGTACCAACGGTGAAACTTCAAGGCAAGAAAAAGAAGATAAACTTGATTTAGTTAATTTACAATAAATTTCTCCGAATCTAATTGATTCGTCTTCAACTATCTTAAAAGTTGATTGCAGTAATTTTACAAGCAAAAAAATATGAATATTTGATGTCAAATGGCAGAATTTGACTCTTTTTCTACAGTATTGAAACAATATTGGTGGATTTTTACATAACATTTTATCACAAAGGTTTTAATTATTGGACTAATTTATGAATTGAGATAAAAGAAGTGGCAGATGACTCATGAACATAAACAAATCTTAAATATTCAGCAACATATACAAGGATTTAAATTGAACTTCTTACTTTCCCGGTGTAAATAATCAAGTTAAAGTACGAGTAGTAGCGATGTGACACTTTATATTTACATCACAAAACATATTGAACTTTTTCCTTTGCATTTATTTGACAGCTGATTTCAGGGATTAAGATTTTAAAAACAAAACCAAATCACCTTTTACATTGTAAATTCATTATTAAAGATTTAAAAAAAATGTGAAATGTTTAAAAATGGTTTTCTCCAGATTCTGCTGATGTCACTGAAATGAGTAAACATTTAAAGGAACAACATTTAATTTGAAGGTTTTGTCACATTAGGAGTAAAAAACGTGAGAGGAGCAAGGAACTGAAAAAAAATTCAAAGTCACGATTCAGTTTGTTTACGGTAATTACACACACACATCACGACTAATTTGACAATGATGCATCACCACACAGAGTTCCCTCATTGTCTCCCATCCAGATTTCTCCCTGTGAGTAAGTGTGTGTGAGAGTGTGTGTGTGTGTGTGTTTCCCCTCCACCAGCTCTTTTCTCTGTGACTTCATGCTCCCCAGTTTGACTGTTTCAGGTCAGAGGAAGAGAGATAAGAAGAAGTGATTTTTCTTACCTTGGTCACCACCACCACCTCCTCCTCCTCCTCCTCCACCTCTCCACCACCATCCCTCGCTCCACTCCCAGCCCTCAGACAGCCGGAGTGACAGGCCTGCTGCGTAAGCCTTTATTTACATTCGCCGTAATACTACAGGTGATCAAAACAACATGGTCGTCTCCCACGATTAGCCCGCTAAATGCTAGATGTGTTATGACAAGCTGACTCCCACTCCCACCCAACACACACACACACTTATCCTCTATCTCACAGGCCAAGGTGTTATCTGGATGTGTGTGTGTCTGTGTGTGTCATGGGCCTTTGAGTATAATCTAATGTATTTTAAAGAATCCTACGTATCTCAACGGTAAATTACGGCTTAATTTCTTCCTATTTTAGCTAAAAATCACTGATAGGAACAAGCTGCCTCGTGTGAGTCACTTAAGCTTCTTATGAGCAGTTTCATCTGAGTTGAAATATAATTTTTCTAAACTGTTGATCCGCTCGAAAACGACACATTTAGACGCGGAGGAAATACGATGCCTATCCTTCATTTATTTCTCTCTCTCCGCTGTTGGAATGAATCGTATTGATCAGTGTTTCATTTCAACAAAAAAACAAAAAAACCTTTTCATGTCGCTCGCTCAGAAACAAAAACTAAAAAAACTAAAAGAACGAATGAGCGAAATTAAAGGAAAAATAAAGACCCAATAAAGAAGGACACTTCTGAGGCTCGTATGACAAGATACCGAATTTCAATTTGAGTTTGCGGAGGCGTGGAGGAGAAAGGCGGTGTTGTGAGCCTTTGATACCCTGACGAACAGAGTCCTTCCCCAGCTGTGCCGGCTAATTTGTTCCCTCGGTCCTATCTCGCCCCCTCCCAGGCTCCGTTTAGCATTATTAATCAAATTACACCCACTAAACTTTCTTTTTCTTGTGTTATTGAAATTGTCTTCCCCTCTTTTTTTCCTTTCCTCTACTTTCTTCTCGAGCATGTCTCTTCATGTCCCCTCTCACTGCCGGTGGAGGCTAAGTTGGGGAAAGGAGTGAAAAGCGGAGGACTTGCCATTCAGAAACAGTGGCATCAGGTTAATGATTTAATTTTTTCAATTAAGATAAAGAAACACTCTCCCTCCTGACCTGCGGGGCGGCACTGCACATCAAAGCGCCACCGCTCTTAATTGTTTTTGTACTCAAGAATAAAAATTTCAAAAAGACTTGGGCGTGTGTTGTGCGGGCCCGTGCGCTTTGTGCACACGCGTGGTTGTGTGTTAGCGTGCTCCGCCGCCATCTCCACCCAACAGGGGCTCGATGGTTTGAATCCGCCCGTTCCCTCCTCAGCATTAGTGCGTGATACGCCATTTACACCAGCGCTCGCAGCTCGCCCTCAGCACCTCCCTGCACGTATAGGACATCAGCGTCGTGCAGTTCAAAGTTCTCGCCCATACGTTCAATTAAAAACAACCTTATTAAAACCATTTATAAGCTGGAACAGTGCTCTGCCTATCACGCCGCGGTATCTCCCGCCCCTCCGCGCCGCCGCCACCCCGGCGCCCAGCTTTGTCTCTGGCGCCGGGGAAGTTGATGGCCACTCTCGTGTATGAAATTACCTTTTTGCCAGATGAAAGTCATTAGGAAAACCATTTGAATATGCTAATTCTGGCTAGATTAAAAGCTGCTGATGAGTGTGGATGTGGAGCGGAGGAGGGAGAAGAGCGGGACGCACACTTTTTTATTATGAATGCATTATATTTCATGAACTCTTTTCCCTTTCGAATTCCAGGTTCGCTTTCGCACAAACAAGATGAGAGGAAGCGTTTTCAGCGACGGGATCAAACCGAGTAAACACTTTTTAATATCTGTCAGCAGTTGTCAATCATTTATCTGCGCACAGATTGACGCAGTTACAGTCACTCACTCCATGTTAATTTCTGCAGCATTTTCCCCTGAATGTTTACTCGGCTGTAAACACACATACAATGGGATCCATCTCCCACAGACGCCCTGTGTTTCATGTGCTGACCACGAGGATGATGGTGTCGTTTTGGTCACCGTTCAAACCCCGGTGATGCAGCGGTACAGGGGAGCAGCGGGTACAGTGGTGTGACTCATATGAAAGATGATGTGTGCTACAGGGAGCAGTCACTCGCAGCTCTCTCGGTGTGTAGCCTAGCATTGCCCCCTACTGAAACCTGACTCCTTCATCCACTCGCTCTCCTCTGCTTCTTTCCTTTCTCCTCCACATCGCCCAGTTCTCTTTTCACACTCTTCTTCATTATTAATTTTTACGAGGAAGATGTAGATTTTTCACCCATCAGGCCTGGATGAAGTTGATAAATAAATAAATAATTTAATAATTAAATGATGTGGACTGGGGGGAGGGCATTGTTCCAGAGTTCAGGAGGTGAACGGCAGAGAAGACACAAGCATGTTCTCCCTCTTTCTTTTTCTCTCTCTCTCTCACTCCATCACACACACACACACACACACACACACACACACACACACACACACACACACACACACACACACACACACACACACACACACACACACACACACACACACACACACACACACACACACACACACACACACACACACACACACACACACACACACACACAGTTTCCTGTGATGACCGTGGCCGAGCTGCGTCAGGGCGTGGCAGAGGAAAGGAAGTGTTGACATTCCCTGGATAATTACAGCATTTCACCGAGGGACAGGTCACAGACATTGCTGTCTCTCTCTCTCTCCCTCACTCCCTCCCTCCGTCTCCCCTCCTCTCTCACTTGTAACCACCACTAATACCCTGCACGCCGGTAACCCAATACGACGCCTCCAGCCGTGTTTGAGGAAGCAGATATGACCGTTCTCCTCGTGTTTAACTTCCACAATCGAACATCACTTGAAACAAGATAGTGAAATATTCTGTTCCAGTGTGAAAGTGCAGATTCTCTCGCAGCCTCGATCTCGGCGGCTCTCGCAGCATCTCGGATGAAATCCTTGACGTCCAAATTGATGAGATTGTACGTGTCTGAGAGTGTAAGTGTGTGTGTGTGTTGTCGGAGTCGGGGCGGCTCCCAGGGCTTTTGGGAGGCAGTGGCTGGTGCTGGTTAAATCCTCAAAGTGGCCTGGCCGCGTCTTGCCAAAGCTGCCCGCCTCAGTCCAGAAGTAATCCACAGCAAATTCCTTCAGCCTCAGTATCACAGGCCTGCGCTGCGGAGAGACGCGTTGCCAGGGGACTCGGGGGTTGTGCGTGTAAACGTGTGTGTGTGTGTGTGTGTGTGTGTAGTCGTCTTCCTGATTCAGAGCATGAACAGCGTGACAGGGTGAATGTGTGTGCATGTTTGCTGGTACGTATAGTGCAGCATGTACTTGCTCGTTGTGTGTGTACAGTATGTGCGTTTGTCGGTGTGTCGGGAGCCAGCTGACATTCAGACTTGCTTTCTTGCCTCTCCTCCTGGCCGCTCTCCCAGCCGGCGGTTTGTTGGCGGCTCGGGAGAAGGAGGCGGCTCTCCACCCGCCTGGTTTAACATCCCCGTGTGCTTGTCCCCCCGGTGATGAAACATCGGTTTCTTTACGAGGGGGTTAACGGACATGGGGAGGAGAGCGAGAGCCGATCTGTTCAAGAGTCGTTTCACAAATTCACAAGCAACAGACATCACTCGCTTTCTTCTTCTTCTTCTTCTTCTTTCTCTCTCTCCGTCACCTGTAACACAACTCCTTTTCTCTGCATGGCTTGTCTTGCCAGTGCAGATTCTGTTCTGCCTCCGTGGCAGATATCAAACTTGGGAGTCTGACTGGAAAGTGTTTGATGGACAGCGAAGTGCAGGACGGGCCAAGACCCGAGTCTTCAGTTTACATACGTGTCATGCATGTTCAACATCAACTGAAACAGAGACGGGACTTTCACCAGCTCGTGTGACGGCAACGAGAAGATGAAAAAAGCTTTTTGCAGAAGTTTTTTTAAACTGGTTTAAAACTTTTGTTAGAAGTTAGTTTCCTCCAACAAGGAGGTTGTGTTTTCACCTCTTTGTTTGTTTGTTCGTCTGCAAGATTAATAAAAAAGTACCAAATGGATTTCCATGAAACGTCATGCAGAGAGAGAAAGAGAATTGCTTTCGGGACAAAGAGGCAGATGCAGGAATTTCTTTCCAGGTTCTTTAACATTGAGATAAGAAGTTTTTTAACATTTTTAGCAGTCCATTATTCATGGATATTGATGTAGGGAAATTTAAGAACGCCTTTCTGCAAGTGTCTCATTTTAGTTATTTTAGAAACTGATTAAAAAAGAGTTTCAAACTTTTTTTTAGAGCATATTTGGATCATAACTTTGCAGATAGTTTCTACGGATAAATCATAAAAACATTCGACATTGATGAGGTTGTGTTTCCATCTATTCATCATCAAAATGTTGGGGATTATCCTTCAAACACAAGAATAGTATGAGGCTGAGCACATAGCTCCATCTAACACTCTGCTTACATTCACCAAACCAGCCCCTGATTATATTTACATCAAGATCCATGAAAGTTTTCTGAGAAATCAGTGAAAATGTTGAAGGACATTAAAAGTCGCTTGAACAAAGTCTTTGTCCGGATCCGCACCAAACTTCTATGATATCTCTCTTGACCCATGTTTCATGCTTTCAATTTCAACTTTATTATCCTCGAAGAAAGAAAAAACATTCAAATACATAAATACATCAAACAACAACGACAGGAAAAAAGGTGAGACACAAGTTCTGTATAAAACCTGTTCGGTAGTTTTTGTGAAACGATGCAGACAAACAAACACCAAATAAAAGGCGTTAACGTGAACTTATTAATTAGCTTTTCATTGATGTAAATCCACCGCTGACCTCCTGCTTTCCTCCAGCGTCACGTCAAACCCTCCTGACCTCCTCCTGGTCACTCGTCCTACACGTGGAGTCCGTAGAGTCGTATCCAGAAGCGACGGAGCAGGTTTACGACTCCTCTCTCTTTCTCTCTCTCTCTAGTGTCAGCAGCGAAACAGCAGAGCACAATGTAATAAAGTGACTGGTGACATTTAATGAGTTGTCACTGGGTTTCTTCATCTCTTCCTCTCTCTGTTGGACTTAAGCCGTTTGGTGGAAAAGAAAATCTTTGAAGTTAAAAACAAGCAACCTGGACATTAGTGAATCCTATTTAGAAGGGCCTGGATGAGAAAGCCTTAAAGACACGAGGAAAGCAACACTCGGGCGCATGTGCTTTTTAATGTTCACAGCATCCCGGCGCCTTTCATGTCCACGCTATCTGGAATTAATTGCTTTTTCAAAGTCGGTCTGTTGGTGTTGGTGTGCACGGAGGAACATGTGTGTGTGTGTTTGATTGTGAGTGTGCACGTTCTCCTGTATTTGTTTACCTTTTTTTTGTGTTGTTGTTGCATTCTGTAAATGCACAGGAAACGCTTTTGTACACTGGAGTGTGTGTCTGCGTATTTACACGCCGCTTTTCTGTCGTGTAACCGGATCGCGTTTTAGTGCTTGGACCAATTTCCCATTCCTGTATTTGATGTAAATGACCAAATCCTCTAGACTTCCCGTTTGAATTGTCAGGTCATATAAGCGGCTGAACGACCGCAGCACCTCGCGACAGTCCCTCCGGGAGGCCGAGTCAGCAATCAAACGTCTGAGGAGCTAAAAAGGGAACAACTTCAACCCAAACACAGTCTGGTAAGAACCAGAGAACCCCGCGCTGCTCCCTCAGACGCTCCGTTTTCACCATTTTTGTATAAAATGTCAACTAATGCAGTGTGGGCTGGCGCCAGCAGTGTGTATGGCTGTACGTTGGTACTGTCGGTAATGTGTTTATATAACATCCCTCACATTCCACGCTAAGAGCCTTCAACTCTCCCAAGTTCATTCAAGCAGGACACACACACACACACACACAGTCTGAGCGCATATGCACGGGAAACTACACAGAGCACATTCAAACACACTTTAAAGTCAGACAGACACACACACACGCTCCCATTCTCAAATATCCATCGTGGCATTACAGAGGGGATCCCAACACGCAACAGCAGAGCTCTGGGCTGCAGAGGACAGAGTCGTTTAGTTTCTGAAGACATCCATCATCGGCAGGCCGGCCGTCAGAGCCCGGCGCTCTGGGCCTCACTCTCTGATAGCATTACTGCTGGTCTGCTCACGCTGTCACTGAAGGGCAGCGAGGAGGGAAGGCTGCAGCCCGGTTAAAGAGATTTACTCCGACTAGCATTAAATACGGAGGGTGAGTCGAGTTAAACTGGAGTTACTCCTTTATCCAGAGAGGGAGAGTGTTAGTGGCTCTGGTGTGCTGGTCACATGTTTTGTTTTAGTTTTAACTGATGATTTTCTGTTGTCTGGATTCAATGCTGATTTAAGTTTTGCAGAATTAAAGAAAATTAGTTTAGTGAGACACGAAATGAACAAACACACGTCGTCTACTCATTCATCTTCCATCAAGTAACTAAACAACAAGTAGGATTACTTCTGTCTTTACTCGACATGTGAAGCACAGCCGGGTTCTATGAGCTGTAATATTTAATGTTCAAGTTATGATGTAAAGTGTGATTCAGCGGCCTTGTAGAAAAAACATATTCAAAGTGAATACGTTACTTACCGACCAGAGAGAGGAGGTTTCTTTATTTACGTATCAATGTCAGAACTGGATCCAGATTTGTAATAAAAAAAGACTAAAATCAAAGATTAATATTCAGTCAAACGTCTCAATGTTTTGCTGGTATTTCAGTTTCGTTGTTTTCCAGTTTGCTTACAGGACCCCGACGCTCGGGTGCTTTCAGATGTTCAGCCAACCAGAGGAAAGTGGACTTTTAAGGAGGCCTGAGCTAATATTGCTTCAATCAGAGGCTACAACAGGAAGTCTGACATTTCTGAACAGCGACACATTTAAACGTTTGTCCCAGAATAAAAAACATTAGAGCTAAAAATGAACATAATACGTCTCCTTTAAGTGATTTGTGGTCACACCACAGCCTGAACCACTCAGATGGGGAGAGAATTATTTTGCAGATTTCGCCACAGCCAACAGAAAACCAAGAGGGCAGATGTTTATCACACGCGTCACATCTCCGGCATCTCACTCTCTGTTTTCTCCAGCGTTCCCAACAGTGCACGGACCCGTGTAAACAAAGCCTGTGATGGCATGTCTGCCAGAGGTGTGGAGCCGAGCTGGTTCGAGAGCCACGGCTCTTTGTGGCGCTGCCAGCCTCCGAGACTCTTTGCCATCCTGCCAAATTCCTCCTGCCGAACACTCGCCACCCTTCCCTTATCCTTTCCCGCTCCCTTCCTCCTCAGCCGCTCTCGGCTCCATCTGTTGCGCTGGAATCGACTCCTTCGTTGTCCTCGGTGCATTTTTTTCTCCGCCATCTTGTTCCTCGCGGTTCTGCGCCCGGAGGCAGATGTCACCGACTTCCCCCAAAAGTGGAAGCAAAACAGGAAACGACAACCTCTGCCACCTCCTCCGGGATAATCCCCGACTCAGACAAACTTTAACTGAAAAATGTTTATTTTTCCAAAGTGTATAAATATTTTTCAATAACCTGTCGCCATTTTCTTCCCCTTTAATTCCCCATTGAGCCGTCGTGCTGATAAATAAAATAGAGCGGTTGACAATGGGGGACGTCAGAAAGCGCACGTGGAGGTGGAGGTTTGGGGGGGGGGCGAGGCGAGTCAAAAGGCATTGAGTTCCCTCAGCCATTGTGTGTGTTGACACCCTAATCCGCCACAGCAGCCATGCAGGTGTTGTGCAGCATTCAGGTCTTTGAGGCAGCTTTCAGCGCGCGCCGTGGCACCTCTGTATTCACCCTGATGTCTCTACAAGGAAACAGTGGATCAGTGTTTCAGCGACTCACCGTCAGCTGTCACACAGCCACTGTGAGAAGCACATTTACAGCACAAAGATCCCCTTAGACTGTCTTTGTGTCAGCATTGTGCCGCAGCCTCTTTCTCACCCGCCATAATGACGACTGATTAAATCCCGGCGAGCTGCCTGGAATGCTAGGTGTCAGTCGAGCAGGGCACAGGTAAGCCCCTCCGCCGGCAGCGCACAAGGGGAAGGGAAGGAAGGGCGGAGCCGCGAGAGTGAAGTATTTCTGATGAAGGGTTTTTATCGTGGCGCCGAGGTGTCAACTACAGAGGGGGTGAGAGAGGCACATGAGGAAATATGTATCTGTTTATTCTATTATTCATAGTGTATCTTATTGTCGGCCTGACACGTTCAGAATGCGTGTCAGCCACTGGTTTGAGGTTTGTTTTTTTATTGGATCTCGGCGAGAGCTTACAAAATGGATGTGTTTACCTTTTCCCTGAAAGTGTCGCGCTGAATACCTGCGTGTCTGAGATGAGGCTTATTAAATTTGATGAGTAAAAAACGTCTTAACGCTATATCTCGCCTTTGTGTCGTCCCCGTCGGTATCTACCCGCAGCCAGGCTCTCTCCTTAGGATGCCAGCGGTGGAGGGAAAGATAAACAGGCCCGTGTTTTCCTCCTTTTACCCCCTTTTCTATCCCCTCTTTATGATACGCAGTCATATGCCCGTAGCCCCTTGATAATTGTGTAGTCAGTCAGAAATCCTGAACGGAAACTCAGAGTTTGCTGTATCTGTCTGTGTTGGGTTGACGGTGTTTTGGATTTTGGCGTTTCCTCCTTTCTTCTGAAGGTTGGGTGACGGATGTTTGAAGGTTTGATCTTACACGTCGCGTCTGAATACGTGGAATCAAAGGAACATGCAAAGGAAAGTGAGCAGACAGGTTTGTATTTATGAGCAAACGGACTCTGGAGGAAAACACACCCTGGCTTTTATTCTGCTGCGCAAATGGATCCAAGCTCATATACTGTTGTATGATTATTCCTCAAATCAACAGCTCTATATGCTTATCATTGTTGTAAGATGGGAAAATATCCGAAATCTGCTCAGCATAAACACTTGATGCTTTGAAGTGACGTTCTTTAAAAGGTTATTGTGCTCAAAACGATAGAAAGTACATATAAAGAGAATATATCATGACGATTTTTGACAGGTTGACATATCAGGGATCCACAGGACTTCAAAAAAGAGTTTTTCCATACGTACGTTCTTTTGCGTTTTAGCAGTAGACGTTTAAGTCGTCAGATGACAGGAAACAAGGCCGTTCATGCTCAGCACCGTCACCATCAGATCTCCAAGGGCCCCTGATTTATTTGGTTCTAGAACTAAGAAAAGAAATTATCCTCAAGGAAGTCCGCAAAACAGCTCCTGTAGGAGTTGAGTAAAATTATAAAATATTTAGATGATAAAAGAAAAATAAATCAGTAGTTTGGGAGCCGTTTACTGTTCGTACTGTTTGAATACTGCATATTATCTGGATACCTGAAGTAAGTTATATTGTGAACTCGAGGTACTAGACTTAAAATAAACCTGAGAGAATTGAAGGATTTAAAGTCCTCTAATTGTTGGGAGAAGTAAACATCAATTTATTCCTCGACTCTTCAGGGGATGGACGGGTCACTCCTTTATTTTCCAGCCTCGACTTTGTCATTTACTCGTACAAAGAATAAATAAGGATTTCTACAAACAAATCATTCCTGCAGCTTTCAAAAAAAGATTTAAGGTTTATGCGTCGTCTGATTCCTACAGAGAGACGTGAGTCCACACAGTGAATCTAAGAAGCTTAAGCTCCGCAGATTTCTTGATCAATTTACAGCCTTGCGGTTAAGTTTTTGCCGCACGATGTGAGAAAAGTTGGACACAATGGACCAACAGTGAATTAGGACGCAAACTTTTTGTTATTCAAAGCTAAATCCAAGGGCGTTCAGACAGAGAGACAAAGTTAGCCGCGGAGAGAGGGAGAGGGAGATCTGTGCTGTGTCAGCACTGTGCTTAAACCAACTCCAAAGATTAATCACAGGAAAACACATACAGCACATACACACAAGCGCTCGCTTTCACACACACACACACACACACATACACACACGCATGCACACAAACAGACGCACACGCAGGCACATACCCACAGTTGTATATCTTGCATTCCCAGCAGTTCAAAGTGTGGTTGGTTTGAAACAGATTAAAAACTGTCTATGAAGTGATGCATTGCAATTGTCATAGCAAGGGTGGGAGAGATCTTTTTTGCATAAAAATCCCCTCTTTCTTCCCACCGCTATCAGCAGAGAGATGGAGAACTCACTAATCCTGCTGTGGTCGCATTTGCATCGGTGGCAAATAAACAAAAGCACACCATTTTTCATCTCCAGCCTCTATATTAAAAAGGAGACGTGGGGGTGAGGGAGAGGGGGAGGACGGAGGGAATGAGAATGAGAGGGGGGAGGTGGAGGGGGGGGGGGGAAGGGAGAGGGCACCCAGGCAGACCCTTTGGTGTCAGGAGATATGCCGGCTGATGTTTGGTCTTGGTAAATGGAAACCACTGTGGCGTGTTCGCCGCATCCGTCCCTCCTTTCCAATTCCAGATGTGCGAGAGGAAGAGGTGATAGATGTGCATACAGGTGGGGGGAGGAGGAGGATGAGGAGGAGGAGGGGTGATGAAGATTAGATACAAGAGGACTTCACCTGACACACAGAAGAAGAAGAAAATATTGAAGTATTGAAATGCTACGTTTGAGCCATATTCTACATCAGGAGAGTGAGTGAAGTGTGGAGGTGCAGGAGCTGGACGTCGACCTTGAGCCTTTCAGCAAGGCACTAACTGCTCAATAGCCATTTATACAACAAGTGAAGAGGACTGAAGTTTGGAGAGGATTGAAAGGAAAGAGAAAAAACACAGCTTTCCTGTCAATCAGGTAGAATCTGAAACACATGATGTTAAATGTTTGGTTAAACGTATTTGGGATTTGGCACAAACACCAAATAAATACCCAACACTCTAGAACTTCTGCAAAGTTAAGGTCATCGTGTTGAATATATTTTAATCTTCTGAAATGGAAAGAACTGATTGAAATCTGTAATTATTTGATCAAACGTTTGATGTCAAAGACATTTTGGAAAGAAGCAAAGAATTGACTCAGATCCAGGATGTGAGACGATTGACATTTGACTGAAGTGCTAATGAGGAGGGAGCCGGATATTTCCAGCAGACAACTTACTGACTCGGTAACAATAAGGTTGCGTTTTACAACTTTACACATAAAACTGATTTATTATTTGAACTTTATCTGAAACTAAACAGAAAATTCTATATTTATTGTGTATTTACTGTATAGTCCAACCTACAAAGAATCCTTACAAGTACTTTGTATTTCACTTATTCTTTGCAGTCTGACAAACAAGTGCCAAAAAGTATCCAGAACTTTTTCATCACTATCGCCAGCATCATGGTTTTTCCGTCAACAACACCTGCGAGACACAATTTCACATCCAGCGCTGCTGGTTTGCCGTGTGATCGGCGCCATGTAACAAACAATTTGTCGATTGGCCGTGGTTAAAACCCCACAGCCGCCGTCGCCTTTCTTCCCTCTGACCCGTGAGAAAAGAGATTAGCTATTCAAGGCAGCCAACGGAGTGACAATCACAGCATCGGATCAATATTACTTATCTCCCCCTCCCTCGCTCTCTCTCTCCTTCTCTCTGCATTACACTGGCGGTACAGTAATACACCTGGAGGAAGCAGTGAGTGTGTGGTGATTAGATTAGACCTTTACTGTACACAAGCAAACTCCGATAAGAGAGAAGCTGCTCCGCCTCTCGTGCTGCTGCTGCTGCCTTGTGAGGAGGATCAAGACCACGAGCCCGACGTGTTTCTGCAGAGGAACCTTATAATGTCACATGGTATTTTTATGTGTATTTATACTTTGGGGTCAAAATCATGCAGTAAAAGTACATTTTTCTTGTTAATGCGCCTCCTTGAACCGGATCCTACGTCGTCAGATGCTGCTTAAATGAACCGGGCCACAGCTGAACAGTTTTGAGTAACACCTTGATCTCAAATAATAGATTATCGATCCCAAGAGGCCACTGGCACAGTTACCAGGACAACTCTTTTAGTTTACCCTTTAATGTGACACCTATTTGGTCAGAAACACATTCCAGAATAACCGGATATGAGCCGGAAGCGAGAATCACAATATGATCAGAACGGCTGTTAAATGACCTCTGAGGTGTTGAGTCTCTACAGTCCCGTCAACACAAGTCCTTTTATTTGAATTTATGAGGAGTGCATATTTAATGCGACGTCACTGGTAATCGTGATTTCTGCAAAGCTCTTCAGGGACTCGTGGGGGTCAAATCAAATATTATGACATTTCACAGTTTTTTCAAGTCACAGTTGTAAATGATTTAATTGAATCTGTTCCTAGAATGTCTTATGCCAGAGATCCAGCAAAATTTAAAAAAAGCTTCCCTCTTTACCTGCGAGACATTTAGAACCAGTAGGCTTTTCATTTGAAGTCTGTCTCTCTGTCTCCGTCTCTCGTCTCCTGTTTTCATGGACGCCCTCAGTCTGTCCCTGTGCTCGAAGATGATTTTTGGACGAGCGGAGGGAGCGGGTCGTGGGCTTCAGACGAACCGTGGGCTCCCCTCCTCAGCCGTGTAAATAATTAGAATTCCCTGGCTGACTGCGGTGCCTGGACACTTCCATAATTACATTGTCAGTGCAGTGGCTGATTAAGGCCGGGCTGTGAAGTATGGTATTAGCCGCACTGTGTCTGCATGTAGAATAGAATTGATGACCCGTAGCTACCCTCCGCTCGCTCTGCAGGGACTCGCGCGGCGGCATGGAAACTGGATGGCGGCGGATTACGTGTGTGATCGTGGCGACAACCAAGGCATGTTAGATATTTATCAGGCATCGGTCGCAGTTCCACGGACAAACCTTGGGGGGCAGTGCAGCTAATAGTTACATCTATATAACCGTAGGACACAAGGAAGACGTTTTAACAATGGTGGAACTTTTTGAGGACAAACTTTTCCTGTTGCTACTTTGCAAGGACAAACAACCTTTTGCATCTTTCTTCAGAGCTGCATCATCACAAACCCTCTTCACCGACGCCACGTTTGTCAGAAACTATCGACTCTGCGCTGTCCTCTAGTGGATGTGATGCTTAACAACCACGCCAGGCAAGCACACACACCAAGGTTACACGGTTTTGAAACGGACAAATATCCTTTGATACGTAAACAAGCCTTTAGGATGCGAGCAACGTGAAAGACAAACTCTGGGTTTAAGACTCTTTCCCCCGTCTCTCCTTTACGACCGAACCCACGGAGCGAGAGTTGGAGAGAAATGGTCGCCTCAGTCGCAGCAGCAAACGATAAAGATGATGATGGATATTTATTTACCTCTGACCACACCCGCTGATTTATCACAGCCCGGTGAGTGTATGACAGGCAACTGTATCATACATCTGACGGGTAGAGCTCCCACTGTAGACCCTTCACCCCCCCACCCCCCCGTCCCTCCCTTGCTCTCCTCCCTCCCTCCCTGCCTTTCCCCTGACCTTGCAGCTTTACGACTGCAGTAATGCGCTGCAGATGAAGAGGGGAGCAAATCCACCGGAGATAATAGACAAATCATCTCCACGAGGTGGTGGAATAAAAATCCCCAGACAAACAGACAGCCTGTGTGCTCTTGGACACCCCTTTAAGGAACTCTAGTGGTGGTAAGTAATTACCCCTGCCCCAAGGCATGATGGGATTCACAGAGGGAGAAAACATTTGTACAATGTGTTTGCGGCGGCCGCGTCTGCGTTAAATCTTCAAAGATCGGATTGTAGAGTCAAAAAAAATAGCTGATCTGTAATTAAATTAAGATCACACATGCACGATTTCTCATAAGTACGATTCTAAATGCATGTATGTATTTAATGCCACTTGTATGTACTTTATGTACACGTATAATAGCACTTAGCAGGGCTTATATCAGTGGATTTTCCATTAGCTTCGCTGCTGCAGCAGTCAACAATCAACTTAAGATACAGAGGGGGGGGGGGGGGGGGGGGGGAGGACATTTAGGCTGGAGATTACCTCAACGTGCTGCAGCCAGTGATCGGACAAGCTAATGAAGCACTGTTGCTGTGAAATGAGCAGAACAGGAGACAGGACAGAGGTTTAGCTTCAATAACAGGAAATAAACATTGAGTAATCACCAAAGAAAGTGAAGTACTTCGAAAGTTTTGATCAAATTAAGATAGCAATGATATCCAGGTGTGTGCAATTCGGTGCAACCCAAAACAAAATCTGAAATGTGGTTTCATAATCCATCTAGTTTAAAGTTCATGTACACTTTCTCCACAGCTCAGAACCGGTTCACCCGCCTGTTCACAGGAATCCCTGCTGAGGTTTTTACCTCTGGCCTGGTTTCCCCGCGCTGACCTCAGGTGGGAGAGGCGCGGCCGCGGCCTACGTGCCAGCCGCAGCTGCAGGAATGTGAAGCACGAGGAGAAGCACCTCTGCCGATGCTGCACTCGTGTTAACACTGCAGCTATGTGAGTGGGAGGAGGAGGAGGAGGTGGAGGAGGTGGAGGAGGAGAGCTACTGTAGGTGATGCAGTGGTATGTGTGTGTCAGGCTGAATTCACTGACAGTGATAAGTGTTACACTGATATCCACAGACATTTTCCAGTTTCCCAAAAGGCACGGTGCTGAGGGACTCGAGCTTCTGCACTTTAACGATAGAAAACATTTCTATAACCAAAAACACATTCAAGACACGGACGTTTTTCTCAAATATCAGGCAGCGACAGCCACAAATATACATTTAACAATCAAGCCTACAACACAGATAGATAAGGAAGAAGGGAAATTACAATGTTACAGCAGCAATTAAAAACATAAAATACAAGACTCACACACACATGCACACAAAACACAAACTGATTTAGGTGCAGAAGCAAAGAATGTGTAGATAAAAAAGTAAACAGGTCAAAGAGATGATTCTCCTCTCTCTGCAATTCCCAGAAAACGTGTCAGACACGTGCTACACACACTGGTATCTTACCAGGGCTTGTCAGAATGTAACTGGTAAAACAGTACAAGGTTTAAAAGCAGTTCATCTTGTGGTTGTTCCTCTTCACTGGAATCGCACAGAACACCTGTCAAACTGGATTTCATTCACTGTGAAGACTTCCTTTAAAATATTGTTTCATGAACGTTGTGAATGTGACATGTTTTTAATTTGTTCAGTTGCTGAAACCCTGCAAATGAAAACTTCCGGGTTCAGTCCCCGAGTCTTTTATTCTCTAAACCTGTTTTGTGTGTGTGTGTGTGTGTCTGTGTATTATATTTCCTTATACTTCCTGCATGTTACTTACATTTTATACTTTCCCCTTTGCAGTTATATCAATTGAAAGAGCGAATGCATGAATCCTATTGACGTCCGTATGCCGCTGTCATTTGTTTTTACATATATTCACAAAACTACTTGATATGAAATGTAGCTAGAACTAGTTTTTAAAAAATACTGGTTTTAAAATGTTCGGTAATAAAACTCTGATAAAACCAGACGATAATGTTACAAATGCATTTTTAAAATTTATTTAATTGGTTTAATTTGGGAACTCGTTTGACTATGAAGCGTCTCGAGGTAGAAAAATGCTGCAGCTCCACATCACAGACCACATTCAGTTTACAAATGTTTCCTGCTGATAAAGCCTGTGTATTTAAACCTGGAATCTGACCTTTAAGATAAACTTGAAATATAAATCATAGATGTATTACACACAGTTTAGATGTTGGAAGGCTGCACAAGACAAAGCATTGCTGTTATGATGTGATCACTCAGAAACAAAGCAAGATACATAATGCAGGCCTTTAGTTATTTTACTTGAAATAAAAAATACCTTCACTTCTTCTGGAGTTAAAGAACCAGAGAAACGCTCCATGTTTGACCTGAAAGTGAGACAGGTCAGGGGTGGAGGAGGGAGGAAAGAGGAGAGAGGGGACGAGGGCGCGGGGGAAGGGGGAGGTGGTCTTCCAGCGAGGAAAAGATGGTGGAGGACGGGTGTCAGGACGGAGCTCAAGGAGCGGTTAGAGAAAATAAACAGATGGGAGCTTTGAGGATATTCTATCTGAAGCTTAGTCCTGTTGAGTATAAATACGGTGGCGGGTAAGCCATGTAAATAGGCCTGTGTTTACCTGTCTGCGCGGCCCAAATTAATCACCCACGCCGCCACGAGCCGCTGGGGGAGGCGGGGAGGGAGGGGCAGCCGGGAGGTGGGGAGCCGGGAGTGTAAACATGGCTAAAAGCTACTGGTTGGCACCGTTTTGTTTTGGTTAGGATACAGAGTGAGTGATTAGGCGACTCTGCTGTGATGAAGGGGTGGCAGGAGTGATGGAGGACCACTGTCTGCTTGTGTGTGTGTGTGTGTCTGTGTGTGCGTGGGTGTGTCTGTGTGTGTCTGTTTTTTGTAATTCCGCCATATTTAAGTTGTGGTCATCACAAACCAGAGGTTTCAAGTTGTTGGTTCTATGTTTGAGACCAAAAGACTTGAAAACCATTAAAAAAAAGACGTGATATCTTATAACAAATATTCAATGTTCAACTCTGGTCATATCCTCACACTGATCACATGCACTTGGATAAAACCAAGTACCTTTAGTTTTCACGTTTGTTTGTTGGTCAACATGATCACGCACAACTACTCCATGGGTTTCCATGAAACTTTGAAACCAATAAATCTTGATGCCATTTCTCTAATTTGCCAGATTCATGGATATTTGACGTCCTTAATTGAATTCGAGGCGACTGTTTCACTGTTGGTTCGTCCATTAAATCGGAAGATTGCTGGTTTCGATCCCTGACTTTTTGAAGTGTCCTTGGGCAAGATACTTAACCCCAAATTGCCCCCCCCCGACACTGTATGAAGGGTGTGTGTTAGAGACAGTGGATAAAAACTGGAAAAGCTAAAATATAAATCCAGTCCATTCACCCTGAGCTCCACTGAGTGACATTCTCGTCGTCTGATATTTTGAGACAAGAACAATATCTGCAATCGGATCTATGGCTCTAAACCCGTGTATGCGTCCGTGTGAATTAACACAACACAATTCCGTGCTGCATAAAACGCGTTCGCGACTTGTGGTGCCATTGTGGTGCACCTCCGCTGATAGAATAAGGAGTCAGATAAGATGTGGCGCGGTGAAAGGAAAGGCCAGGGGGGGGGGTCATAGCATTTGTTCTGGATTTTTCCATTATGTGATTTGGCACGCTGATGCCTTTCATTTCAATCATTAGAATTCAGCCGGGATCAGGGGGGCTTTCAGGTGCAGGAGAGGAGCTGCGTTTGGATTAGCGGGTCCACGTAGCCGCGGCAGGATAGACTCCAAACGAGGCTGATTATCATTCCTCATACCTGAAACGATTAAAGCATTTTTTTTCCTACTTCTTCTCTTAAAAAAGGGGGGAAATGGTTTAATTTAATATATGCTTGGTGTTTAATCATAAGCCCCGCGTTTTAGGGCTATACAGGATGATATTAGTGGTTTGAGAGCGGCGTAGGCCACCGTGACGGCATCTGGTGCCTTCAAGTTTTGCAAATGCTGGTTCTTCAGAACGTTTCAGAAGAAAGTGAAAGGTAAGAATTGGGAATAAAGGAGATATCCTATCAGGTGGGAAGGAGATTTATAAAAATTAGGGAAATCTTACAGATTTACAGGAGTGAAATCTGAGGCCGCTTCCAGTTTATCATAACTTCAAAGTAAAACAAAAAAGTGAGAACTTTTAACACACAAAGCCACAGTAAGAAAACTATAGTTGATATAGAAGTGTCAACGTCCGATTGATTTGTTGGAAGAAGACAAGATTCTTACTCTCATCAAATATGTTCCCGTGTGGAGGAGGAAGTCAACAGACATGCAAGAAACTCAAAAAGGTCCAAGCATCCACCAACTGGAGACCAGCAACCTCACTGGAGATTAGTCAGACTCACAACACACTATTTCTCCAGTACTGCCGAGGTTGTCACAGCTACTACTACCTCCACCAACAAATGAATTTAGAAATACATATGATTCGTATGATTGTCATAAAACTTAAAAGAATAGGAGAAAAAGCTCCTGGATCCACCCAGTTCTTCCAGCAAGTCGGGTTGAAATCAGGTTTGGAAGTTTTTGGAGTTACTGAATGATAGAGAACTCACCGAAAGTAAAAACTAGCATGAATACTGACATCTGTAAATATACACTTAAATAAATTTCCCATATTATAGCACTCATTCTTGCCAGAAGTGCTTTTTGAGTACTTAAAGCTGTATGTTAGGGCTGCTCAATTAATCGAAATATAATCGTGATTATAGGGTCAAACGATCTCCAAACTACTATAATCGAGTTGAAACGATTATTTGGCATTTTTTTCTAAAGAGATGCGCATTCGCAATTCAGTCCCTCCCCCGGAGCATTCAGCGCGGCCCCGCTGACTGGCCCTCACTCTCCAGCAGTTGTGAAGTGAAGGAGGCGAGTTGTGTGTGTGGGGACCGGCGGTGTTTAAAAAACAGCGCGAGTGGTAAACGGCAGCGGGAGGGCAGCCCCGTCTGATCGACTCTTCGAATCACACGAGCAGCAGCAGCACACAGTGTAGCGGCCGCGCCGCGTAGCGCCCGTTCTGTTCACACCGGACCCGCGCGGGCCAACTCGCGATTCTCCGCTTGTTGTTGTATGGAACCCGTTCAATGTCGGGGTTCGGGGGTAAATGATGATGGTCCTCATAGCCCCCCCACCCCGCTCTTTCTCTCTTGGGGGGGGGGGGGGGGGCATTTAATATTGAGAGGAAATTTCAAAATTCTCAGTTACAAAGTGTTTTTATGGAGAGTGTTAATGTTGCCATCATTAACGGTTTGAATAACCATGCGCCGATATCCTGAATGGTTTCACGGAGGAATGAGACGCGCAGCCGTAATCGGTGTTTACCGGAACTGGAAGTGACTGGTACTTCCGGTTAGTCATTTTAAAAAATAAGGGCACATATTAATAATCGTGATTTCGTTTTTGTCCAAAATAATCGTGATTATGATTTTTTCCATAATCGAGCAGCCCTACTGTATGTACTAATTTCTGGAGTGCTGGCTCTCACACCACTACAGATACCAGTCCCCTCAAGGTTCATTAAGATCCATGAATCATAGGTGAAAATCTTAAATCTCCTGCAAACGTGCAGTAATTTTACAATAATCTACTTTTCCTGCAGAAAAATCAACTAACAAACCAACTGACCACCTTGATGGAGCTAATTCAAGGACCCAATAAGGAAATAAATAAGGGCACATATTTGATATATTTGATTAATGCACAGAATATAAGAATATCTGTTGTTAATGTTTCAAACCTGCATGTACACAGCAGTAACTCCACCAGTTCCAGTGGCATTTAGCCTCTTTCTCTGACGAGCCCCAGCGTCCGGCCTCATAAATACAGTAAAGCCGAGTAATTTCTGCCTCGCTGCAAAAACTTTTCGGATTCCCGTGATTTCCAGGACGGCGTGAGCGGATAAGAATGGAGCTGTTGCGACACGCGAGGGGAGGAAGTAATGCCTTTTAGTCTCTGTGACATGTTTGTCTCGTGCTAATTCCTCTCCACACCACGACGGCCGCGACCCACAAAGTCAGTCGGCTCTGTCACACCTCTTTTCTCTCGCCGGGTCTATCTCGTCACTCTGCACAGGGGAAGGGGGCCAAAGGGTTTTCCTTGGTTCCTTGTGGTGTGAAATGCAAACTGTCATTAACTGGGAGAGGGCAGGCGGAGGGGCTTACAGGGGGGGGGGGGGGGAGAGCCATCAATACAGATGATGAGAGCGGGGAACAGAGAAAGCCTCTCCCGTTATTGTGTCTCAATAACTTTAAAAAGGAAACTAATCCATTCTGCTCTTAATTGCATGCCACGTCCCTCGATGTGTCTTCCCCCCCGTCTCGGCACAATGTAGAGGAGGCAATATTTAAAACAGACTTCCCAAGATTCCCATTTCAAACGCTGTAATGAGTTTTTAAAGAACATAATGGTCTATATTATATTATACATTTTTTTGCAGGAGGTGAGGAAAAAAAAAAAGCTTTCCCAGTTAAAGTGGGTTTGTCTTTTCAGGGTCGAGGGCTGAGATGTTTAAAGTGTGTGACAGCGAGTGTGTGTGTGTGTGTTAGTGTGTGTGTGGGAGAACGACACATGTGACGGGGACATGAGAAGTGAGCGGCTCGACGGGGCGGCGGAGCTCCGAGGATTAAGGTCTAATTTCTCCTGTTCTTTCACTGAGACTTTTTGCAATCCAACAGATTGATTGGGACTTTTAATTACACACCAGTAATTATGGGCTAGATCTCGCATTTGAAAAGGAAGAATTAAAGTTCATTTTGCTTGGCTAATTATCAAAGCTTGTCCTGATGCACGAGTGTGTGTCTGTGTGTGTGTGTGTGTCCGACAGCGACGCAGGACCCTGGATCACAGACACTCGGTAATTAAGGCAAAAAGGTTACTTCCGAAATAAAAGATGAGCGAGCTTATTTAGCGAAAAAACACTCTTCTGATAGGAGAAAATCGGATCCTGTCTTTCATTCCTCTAATTCCAATTCTGCCGGATCTAGCGCCACTTTTCTGTCACTATCAGCAACTCGCAAATTACAACATTTCACATTCATCAGCCCGGCTCACAAGAGACGGCAGAACAGTAGCTCGTCGGGTAATTGGGTTGATTTTTTTTTTTTTATCATCCCTCCCCTCCCCTCGATAAGTCCAGTCCCCCCCCCCTTCCCCTCGGCCTCGTCCAGTCAAATCTGCACTTGCTGACATGCGGCACAGTGGCACTATGCTCCTAATTTTTACATTACATTGCATTAGCTCCACCAGGTTTAAGAGGAAACCAATACAGGAATCATTTTATGGTGTAAAGCAGGAGCCGCGATTTGGACTCGGGAGTCAATCTGGCGCCCGGTGATGATGGTGGTGGAGTTAGCGGGTTGGCAGGCCTGATTAGACCGTCTTAGGCTGGGGAGTCATATATGTGCTATTTCGCTGATAGGCTGCGAATCTGGATTTCCTGCTCCAGTGCGCTCATGGAGCTAAACCCATCCAACCGAGGAGGCTAGGCAAAGTGGGGAAGGTGATTTCCTCCATCTCCTGCTCGCACTCACTCACACACACACAGACACACACACTCTCAGAGTCGCACACATGAACACCATTGCCGCCGCACAACCTCATGGAATCTATTTGAAAGTGTCTGTGTGCGCGGGTGACAAAGAGCGAAATGTATTCATTGAAGGATTCTGGGGGGAAAAAGATCAAATTTACTGGACTGCAGTGCAAAAAAAAAATTACGTTTATTTTTCAGAATGTTTCAAACTTGGTGTCCCAGCGCGAGCTTGTGGTCAATCCGACAGATGCCATTTCAGCAGCCGGGCCCCGTCTCTCCCTCTCTCTCTCTCTCTCTCCCTCTCCCTTTCACTTGGGCCTTTTCTCTGTCGTCTTTCAGTCCGTCCGTCTGTCCGTCACCCGAGCCGTCCCACCTGCATCCAAGACGCTGCAGCGGCCCGTCCAACCATTTAGCTCGGACACAATTACGCAATTGTGCAAAAAGACAAATGCCGTGTAGGACAGTCGGGATGGTGCAGGTAGGGTAACGCTACCCCCCCCCTCCCCACGGTCCTCGCCCTCAACACCCCTCCCTCCACACCTTCTCTACCCCCCCCCCCCCCCTCTCTGTCATCCCAAGCTTGTCCATCTTGGCCCGGGGAACAGTGGGGAAGCTGTGTGTGTCGGCTCTTCCCAACAATTACCTTCAATTACGGCTCACTGCAGTGTGGCCTATAGTGAAAGGCTTAGCCATTAGGAGTCTCTCTCTCTCTCTCTCCCTCCCTCTCTTTCACTGCGTCTCTCTCACACTACCTCGCTCTCCTCGCTCAGTTCTGGAGTCTGGCCAGGCTCCATGTGAAAACGACCCAAATAGCCCCCTGCTCACTTTACACGCCCCGCAGCTCACTTTACGTGATCCAGCCCCGACCAGAGAACCTCACCGGCACTCTGTTAATTCACATCTTTCACTCCCTCGTTCCTCCACCCTCCTCCTCCTCCTCTCTCCTCCACCCGGTGTCTTCTTCTCCTCCTCACCCCTCCTTCGTTCCCCACCTGCCTATTCTTCACAGTCTTCTTTTCTCATACGTCTCCTCCGCGGGGACCTGATCCTGTTTGCGGTAGCTGGAGAGTTCAGGGGCAACAAGGACAATGGATACCCTGAGATGTGAAGCTCCCCGGTGGTTTGGGAAATACTGCGGCAGATAAACAGGCAGTAAGTTTACATGTGCACCGTATTCAAGGCACCAGAAGGTTTCAGTGCAGATTTTCAGACTGTTTTTTATTCTTGTTTGATGCAAGATTCCCTTTGCTTGACCTTGTTTCTGGTGGTTTTTGGTGTGTGAGGTACCCAATCCATCTGGCCACTGTATCCAGTCAACTCGCCCTTATCTGATCACCTCAGCGGGCCGGGTGCGAACACACAGCGCCTTATCTCCGGGTGTTGTATTTCTATTCCAGGGATAATTAGCATAGCGTTTGTCCTAAACCCGCCGTGCTACACACACAGCTTAGTGGGAAAAGGTATGTCTTATTT
This sequence comes from Limanda limanda, assembly GCF_963576545.1. NCBI lineage: Eukaryota > Metazoa > Chordata > Actinopteri > Pleuronectiformes > Pleuronectidae > Limanda > Limanda limanda. Next base: position 20,670,701 of record NC_083636.1, on the reverse strand, counting down.
AGCATCTAGCGCAGTCGCTGGGAACAATAAGGTGTGTGTAAGCCCAGTCTCAGGCCCTTGCAGCATCCCCGTCCCTGATGCAGCTCTGGGCCCGTGGACAAGGAGGTTCAGCTCAGAACAGGACAGCTGTGTCTGGGATCACACTTCTCTGTTACAGAGGGGGCTGACCACAGCCCAGACGAAGCCCAAGAACTGTCCCAGCAACTCTCCCTGCCTGCCTGCCCAGGAAAGCCCTCCAGGGCTCCCCCGGCCGCGTCCAAACCTGGGCACTGCGCTGCCGTTTGTGCCTCTCGCTTTCAAGGCCGGCCAAGAGCCTCTCCTCCTCCTTTCTGCTCGTTCTCAGCCGAGAGCCTCCTCCTGCCACCTGGCACCGCGGCTCGGCTCACCGCTCTGAGCGTGCATTAGTGTGTGTGTCTGTGTGTGTGTGTGTTCACATTTGAGGGTGTACCTTTGGCTCTGCGTTACGGTATATGCCTGCGCTTTTGTTTGAGTATTGTTCGAGTAGGTGTGCGTGTGCACGTTACAGCATTGTACATGTTCATGACTAGGTGTGTGTGTTTGTCTGTGTGTGTGTGTGCTTAATACCCCCGTCCTCTCCGGCACCGGGGGCTCTTTCTAAAACGCGTCAGTGATTTTGGCTCCGCAGCCGGCGACAACACGGTCGGTTTTCAGCACACCACCGGCAAGGCTTACCTCTCAGCCAGGGACGGCCAAGCAGACACTTTCCCTGGACAATCCCCCAGCCTCAACCGACCCAACCCCCTCACACACACACATACAGACACATACACAGACACACACAACCCTTCAGCATCCTCTTCCAAGCCTGCAGAAACATGGTAAAGGAATACTCTGACTGATCCAACCGAGAGGCCGATTCCAGTTTCTCCTCGAGTAGATACCTTTATGATCATGATGTGTGTGTGTGTGATGTATTTTAATGAGCTGCATTCTCACTGTTTTTGGATAGAAACATGACTGTGGGCTCTCCGGCTCTCGGTGAAATAAAAGGTAGGAGGGTGTGGAGAGTCGAGGTTTATAATTTATTTCTTTTTAATTTGATTCAAATGTCGCAACTACCACAATATGACAGCTGCAGATATACAGTGGATCAATTCATGGAACAATATCTATTATTAGATTTTGCCGCTCGTCTTCTCCTTTCAACACTGTGCCACATATTGTGCGGCTCTGCCAGGGCCCCGTCACTGGGCTGATTTACTGCTGTTTTGCCTAATAACTGTAATGACTCTGTTTATAAAGAATCAGAGAAGCCACCCACATTCAAAACGTTCATATTCACGCTGCGAGCCAGTGAGCAACAGCGGCGGAGTCGATTAATGGCAACGAAACCGTCGGCCCGTCTGTTCCAGAGACAAAACAAAACTCGCACGTTCAAGCCGATCAGTTGATCTGCCGCCGGAGAGGAGAAAGCTGCAACTGTGTCTAGACGCAGCCCATAAATCAGGCATTTTCACATTAATAAAAGCGATGACAAATCTATCTATTAATCATAAAGCTGTGTGTGTGTGTGTGTGTGTGAGAGTGTTAATGTCAGAGGGACTAAACAAACATATTTTTCCCAATTCAGCGCTACTCCAGTCGAATGTGAATCCAATTTGGGACGTTATGAAACCGTCTTGTTGACCTGCGGCAAAGATCCTTCAGTTTGTGACTGTCATTACCATAACATGAGTCATGTACTGTACGCACCCCCCTGAGATCTCTCTCTCACACACACAGACACACACATACGCTGTTGTTTGCCAATTTAACAGAAAACATTACACGTTCCTTTTGGAGGGGTTTCTTCAAGCTGGTGTTTATTTGTCTGGAAATATCCTCTTAAGTATTTCAAAACGCTCCCGGCTGCTGCCAATAAATACACAAACTAGAAAAAATGTGACGTGATGTTGGTTTGTTTCAGTCTGTCGGTGTGTGTTGCTGGGGATTTTTTTGGACGCGTTCCAGCCTCTGTCTGACACTGATTTTTTTTAGGTTTGTGATAAGCGTCAAGTCGGGGGAAAGTTGAGATGAGCATCTCCCCTCTGTTCTTATTTGTGCTGTTGTTTCAGCCATGTCAGATTGTGTAAACACACTGCAACAACTGTGATACAACTCAGGGGTTATCAGATCTGTAATTGTCTGTGTCTCTTTTGAGAAAGCGCACCGCTGATTCTTTCGGGTAATATCTACAAACATAATCCGCAGTCGACTTGATGTGCTTAAACTGGCTCCTCTGTCTCGGAGTGGGAGCGCTGACACAAGTGTGTGTGTGTGTGTGTGCCCCCCCCCCCCCAAAAAAACACACACAAAAGAACACACAGCACCGAGGTTGTTTGTCTCCAGATGTGTGTGTGCGTCCGGAAAGCGATGTGTGTTGCACATGCATCACGCAGCCCCTGATAAGATTTGAGCTGTTTTTCCAATTAGAACTTGCTGGAATTGTGATCGTTATTTTCCCCTCTAATAAACGATACCGCCTCCTGCAAAAGTAGCGTCTCATCAGTTTGTAATTAACGCTGTGGATTTTCTCTCCTTGCTGCCCGTCTCCACTTCCCATTAAAACAAAAAAGTAAAGGGGCTGCTTTTATACGCTCTTTACTGGGAGTATTAAAAGCGTCGCTGTGGATTCAATCTGAACCTAACTACACGTTTTACTGGTTCACGGACAGAGGGGAGAATATATCTCAGCTGCAGAGGCACGTGGGAGGCCTGTAGCACAGTCATTAGCTGTGTGACTGGTGTTCAGATAAGGGAATATATACAATGCTATTTAAAAAAAGGTAATTATAGTAAAGGAGGAAAAGCAGTTTGTGTAAAACTGGATTGTACTTAGGCTGCACAATCAAATTAGTTTTACTATTGTTTTTTAAATTATCATGTCGATACAAAACTGCACCGAAACCCATAAAGAACAATTACAAGTCCAGTAACAGTTCTTTTGGATTAATTTACATTAATCTCGGATCACACTGAAAACAAACACTAGCAAATGAAGCCGACTCTTTCTCCACCAACACTATGATGTTTACATTTTGGAGTTTTGGAGAAATCCCGTTAATTCCCATTCAATTTGCTGTCGTCGTTCATGCACCCATTCTTACAACTTCCCTTTGACATTAAAACTGACTGGTTCCTCAGAATCCCAGGTATGAAAAGTGCCTCAGGCCAACGTGGTGCAGGATCGACGCCCCACAATAAATTTTCTTCTTCGTGACGAGTTGGATCCGAGTTGTAAGAGCGAGCCTGTAATTTTCCTCAGATATATAATGAACGTCTAAGCTACGCAAGCTTACACATGCTCCTCCTGCCTCTCTGCCGAGCAGTCAGTCAGTCAGTCAGTCTGTGGATAAGAATCTGGATGAGCTCAGGTGATTACACTCTTTAGGCCAATGCTAATTGCAAGGTCTGTGCTCTAAGTACTGTAAAAGTATTAATTAAAGCACGCCATTAATCAAGGCCTTTGGCAGCCGACTGCAGGGTGAGGCAGAGGGGAGGAGGGACCGGGGAGAAGACGAGGGAGATTTTCTTAGAAGGAGCAAAGACTCTGCTGCTGCTGCTGCTTCACTTCCTCTGTGGCTGGAAGTGGGCGTGTGTGACCAGAAGCTGCTCCGGTGGGTCAAAGGGTCTCAACTGTCAATCGTGATGTTTAACCTCATTTTTATATCGTCCAATAATAAATTAAAAACCAAACTTATCAGAAACGCAAACACTTGAATCAGTGTGATAACGACCAAATGTGGCAGAAACCACCATTGACTTGTACTTTGACTTTTTAGTTTGGTCTGTGTGTCCATCCACTAACATGGAGGAGAGAGGGTTTGACTAATACTGCAGCCAGCCACTAGGGGGCTATCAAGAAGATTTGGATTCACTTTTAGGAAATGTTATATCGTCCATCTTTATGTAAAATCTATGTGTGTTACATTCCAACACATCTGCTCACTGCTGGAAGAAGCAACAGGAGCTGGACAGGGACATTTTTAAAGGCTAAATGAATTAGATATATATTCCATTAGATATACCAAACTGTATAATGTATAATACTTTTGCAGTACTATGTAGTTACAACTCTTTGGGACATTTTTATTCCTTCATCTTTGAGCGGCACCAACGGAACAGATTGCGTTATAGGAAGAGAGTGAGTCTTGTTAAAACGACTTCCTGCAGTGGACATAAAACAGAATTATACAAAAATATGTCTTCTGCTGTTTGACCTGAATTGTCTCAGGCTTCTATTTATTATATAGAATGAAAAAAAATCATGAGATAATAAAGAGAAGCAAAGAAACATTCTACCTCAACATGTATAATCGTCTCACAGGGGCTTTAATGTTTGCAGTGACTTTAACGCTCATGTGTTCGTTCTCCTCCGGTTTCCCTCACGTTCCGTCTCCGGCACCTGAGCTTGTGAGCAACTCATGAATAACACGTGTTTGTTCTTCATGAAACGACTTTAATTTGTCCAAACAGACGTGTTTGGACACGGGAGACGTTCATATCCACTGCAGTATTCACAAGCCCCCCCTGCCCCCCCTCCAGACTTAAAAAAGTTAAAATTATACACTGCTTCTTATTAAAAGCTCAGATTATTGCCCTGAGCCTTAATTTATACATATGCATGTGTTTAAGCTCTAAATATGCAGACGGACGGTGCAGGGAAGAGCAAGGAGTGAAATCCTATTATACCCTACCTGTTAGATGTAGAGTGGCGAGCCCCCTGACTCCCAGCAGAATGGGGCCGCAGAGACAAAAGGCATCAGTGCTTTAACGACTGAGGTGATTCTAATCACAGGCTCTCTGAGAAAGAAAAAAATAACATCTGAAAACCAATTCAGCGAACAAAGGCCTGAGTGTTCCCTTGTGGCGGGATCGAAGAGGACGAGTGAAAGAATGAAAGCGGAGGAAAAGGGGTTTTATCACGGTTTTGAGTCGGTGAACTAAAGGTTGGGGAGAGGAGACGAGATGAGGAGGGGAGAGGAGAATTAGAACCCCCCCCTCCCTCTACTCAGCCGGGATATTTAATTTGAATCTCTTTCTCCACATCTCCTCCGTAAACCCGATGAACATCATTTTCACGTCTGTTCCCACTCTCTCTTCTTTCCCGGAGCCGTCATTTTTGTACAAAATGGCTGCTGAGGGCTGGAGGATGATGCTCAATTTGTAGAGCGTCTAAAAACGTGAAAGAGGCTGTGAGAGACGGGGAGGTCGGGGTCGGGCTCGGGTTTCCCTAATGGCTGCGCTGGGATCGGTCCCATGTTCTGATTGGCCTGTTAAATGATTTTCTGGGCTCGGGGCCCAGTCCTGAGTCTTTGTCTCGCTCCAGACGGACACGGAGAGGAAGCGCTGTCCAGATAGGACGGCTAATGACAGAGGGGGACGGACACGTCGGCTGTGGACGCGCTCCGGTGATCAGACAGGGAGAGGGCTGTGATGTCCGGCAGCAGAGGACGACTCAGACATGAGGACAGACGAATAATCATCTGCTCAACGGACCAAAGGGGTTTCGGTTTAGGATCTTAGAAAAAAGCTTGTACTTGTACATCAGTGCTGAAAGAAGTTGACATTTACAACAACTTTGATATTTAATAAAAACCTCAAACACGTTTTATCTCCAGGTTCTGTTTTCATGGAGCAAAAACTACCAAACTGGTTTTATTTAAACTTTGTAGAAAATCTTGATGGCAAAAATCTCTATTGTGAAGAAACTTTGCTCATGAGGATCATTAGATTCATCACCAAATCGTAAAGTTCAGCTGAAGCAGGACAACTTGGGCTCTGGGAATTTACAAAGAGCAACACTGGTCAAACTGGAAAACTGTGCCGACACCCCATACATACAGAGCCCCCCCAATACCCCTTATTGTGCAACAGTTGTTTTGCAGTAATTTGATTACCTGCAAATTTCCTTTCTATTTACAGTTTTCTCTATTCCCTTTAACGAAGTAGTATCAGTTTTCCCTGTTTTCAATTATTTCAAATTCATGCCTTTTGCAAAGTAAAATGTGTTCACTGCACGTTTTCAGTGTCACAAGAAGCTAATGGCTCGCTGCTAAATGAAGGCAGCTTAGTAACATGTGTCACAAACCGGTGGACGAGTCTGCGTGAAACCTTTTCCTGCTTTATTTTCTAAAAACCGAGCAGCCAGTGAAATCAGGTCGAAGGTCACGCAATATCTTAAACAATAGCTTCAATTAGAGCAGAAAAACTCTCGCAGGTGAGACGGGCTCGAGTTTATAACCGTTAATGACGCACGCGTTCGGCAGCGGAGCGAGAGACGCATAATTGTTCATGGTCAGAAACTTTTGAAAATGAAGACAATTATTTCCAGTCGCCAAGTTGAAAAGACATCCTGAAAATTCAGCCCCCTGAAACCAAAATCTCATTAATCTTGTTTAATGTACAATTTAGCTCGAATGTAGGTTGGCTGTGGGTCCATGAAATGCGTCTACACAGCAGGATTGTACCGTGGCTGAGGAGGAGGAGGAGGAGGACGAGGAGGAGGAGGAGGAGGAGGAGGAGGAGGAGGAGGAGGAGGAGGAGGAGGAGGAGGAGGAGGAGGAGGAGGAGGAGGAGTGGATGGTCCGTTAGTGAGACAGTTCAGTGCAGGGAGATGAAGGTGCATTAACTCCTCTCTTTTTTTTCCCATTACTGTTTAACTTATCCACGCTCTTTCACAATCCCTTTTACAAGGTCAATGTAAAATTAACTTGAAATGTATACCTCCTCCAGCAATCACTCCTCTCAATTCGGAGAATTTCTTTTATGCGGGGAAATTGTGGGAGTGGAGAGGACGAGGAGAAAAGACCCTCGCAGACCTACTTTCTCTTTTTTCTCCCTTTAACAAAAAAAAAATATCGTACAATTCACGATGCTGATAATGTGGAGAGTTCGCACTTAATTAAACTTGTGCGCGCAGTGCAAAGTTTAAAAAGGAAAAAATTACACTTATGTCATGCTGTGAAAGTGGGCAAATTATCAAATACAAATTAATTAGTGTTTTGACTCCATGTTGGGAGCAATGAATGCGTTTAGAAAATTAAAAAGATACGGCCGGCTCCTCACTATGACTGCGTAAGTATAATTTATTACTAGAAAGTTCAAAAAAAAAAGAAGAAGAAACACTGAATAAACAGTGCTGCTGCTTTATATTAGGACACTGGAGTGATTTTCATAATAGTTCTCCCTTAGGACAATACTCGGCCAAATTCTAATTAAAATAAAAATGGAACTGGGGACAAGTGAAACAGATAGACATGTGGTTTGGCATCCAGCAGCGAAACGACGCCACAGCTTACGCACAGCAAATCGTGTTTTAGCGAAGGCGTGAACACGGTTTTCTTTGTCATCGCCATAAATAAAAAAAAAGGTCAAACCATTAAGGTAAGTGAGTGTTGGGCACCAACGCCGTCCCCAGACTTTCAGGTCATGAATAATCATCACGACAACAAGACTGCAGACGCCATTCCCACCTTTAAATCCAGGCGGTTTTTTAACGCAGGCTCCAGAAAGAGTGATACGTCGATCATCTCTGACATTTCACTCGGAGATTTGAATTTGAATGCGATGAAGGGACGTGTCAGGGCTGCCCTCGTGAAAGGTGAGGATGTGCAGGGGGTTTTACGGCGCCGTCGTCTCCACCTAAAGAGGCCGATGCGCCGCAGTCTGCCCACTCTTCACAACTTTACAGCCTTATCGGGCCCCTCCATTCAATTCTCCTTCAGACATCTTGTTCATTAAATCCTTTCATATCCTTCTTTGCCTATTCCACCGTCCCACCTCTACATTCTGTTGCTCTCAGAAGTTTAACGGTTTCTGTGTGTCTGTGTGTGTCTGTGTGTGTGTGTGTGCACCTACAGCACCATTATGCAGCTGAATACCGGCGCGGTTGGGTAAGTGAGCAGCAGTGGGCCGGAGTGGAGAAGACGAAGCTTTGAGTTAATTAACGGCACGTCGGAAAAGTAGACATAATAGTACACCTCAGAAAAAGACTTGACATTGAGATGGACGGATAAGTCATTAATTGGTTTTCTTATTGGTACAATGGCGGCGGCAGAAAGGAGGAAGGTCACGGCGACTTTGACAGGGACCACAACTATATTATGCGCGGGAGTGCCGGAGTATGAAAGGGGACAGATGCAAAGTCGATGGCAGATAAAGGAAGCTGCGAAACAAAGTAATTACACCTGAGATGTGGCGGTGGGCCGCGTGCACGCTGATGCAGGTCAGGCTTTACAATCTGCAACCTGCGACACACCAGATTCGTCTTCACCCAACCTGGTTCTCCTTCTCCTCCCTACCTCTCCTCTTCCTCCTCCTGTCCTCTGGGGGGTGGGAGAGTGCGGCGGCGGCATCAAGCTGAAACACATATAATTCCAGTGGCGAGATGAACGCTGGCGATACGGCGAGACCGGGGGAATACGGCGAGATAATTACGGGTGATACTCGTGATTGTGAGCGCGGCAGTGTGAAAAGGTGGGGCCGCGAGATAAAACACTCATCAGAGAGGCAGCGAGAGAGTGCTGGATAAACAAACGCAGGAAGAGATGGAACAAGAGAGCGAAGGAGGGAGAGATAGAGGCGGGAGAATGGCAAGGTTAAAGGCAGCGAGATTAAGGTTACGCCTTGCATAGCAACGGGATTCAGATCGTATTAAAAACAGCCGAGATGAGAGGAGCGTGTCGTGTTGCGTTTGCTAATTCAAGCGCCGGGTCAACGCGTTGTATCGCACGCACAATCTGCAGCCATGACACTCTCTCAAATCTGGGGTTTGGATTCACACTCTCCTCCGATTAAAATCACTTTTATTCCTTTAAAGTCAAAGTGATGATGCAAGTAGAAAGACGAGAAGAAGAACCCGCTTTTAATTTTCTCACGTCTCGACACAAAAAAGGAGTGTGAGTTTGATCAAAGTTATTGGCTGGAAGAGAACTCGAGTTCATCTGAGGAGATAAGACGAAGAGGCCATCAGAAAGAAGAAAAAAAAAACCTTGAGATTCTCTGCAACAGTTTGACTTCCTCTGTACTTTTGGCGGCTGAAGCAGCGCGGGAGATAAGCACATGTCAGAGCCGCGGCCTCGTTTGATACGTGTGTGTTAACCTGACGAAAACTGCTTCCGTGTCCACTCGTACAGGTGTACGTGCACCAGGCCACAGCCGCAGCAGCGATTTTTATCATCCGCCACTTTCTTTCCTCCGTTCTCTCCCTCTCTCTCTCTGTCACACTCTTGCGCTCCTTTCCTCTTTCGTGCAGAGACGGATGATAAGAGACACAGATAGCGGCTTTATGGCGTGAATGATAAGGAGGCACCACTCATGTGTCCCGTCAGGGGAAAAAACAGCAGAAAAACCCAAATGAAGGCGGCCTTATCGCGGACATCTGACACTTAATGCAACTCCATTCTGAAGTAATATGTGCTTGGTTGTCGCACTAATGGATTTGAGATTTCAGGGCTTTTGAGTTTATTGATTCATTTCGTACACTTTGTCCTCTGAAGGATATTGCCGGCCCCGGCCCTGCAGCGTGTGCAGATTGCAGCTGATACCGATATTACCGACAGTTTGTGTGCGTTTTTTTTTTTTTTTTGCATGTTGCAATTGTCGACTTCAGCGCAAGTTGTGACAGCTTATTTAGAATTTGTGTGTGTTTTTTGTTGGTTGTGTTTGCATGCAAGCTTGCGTGACCTCCGCAGGATTTATCTGATGTGTCTGTCCTGTTGCACAACTTTGTGTTATCAAGATGTGGTCTCGGGGACTTTTTCTTGTTTCTTCTCAGGGGATTTGAGTGACAAGTAGAAAGAAAAAATCCCAGTGAACAAATTGTAAGCAAGGGCGTCGTTAAATACATTCTATTTAAATAAATACAACACAATAAACAATACAGAGGGAATAAAATAACTTGCTAATATGTTTTTTGATTTACGGTCTCTCAAAAGATTTCTTGAAAAATGAAAACGGAGCAGAGGAATCAACGTCGCCCCCCCCCCCCCGACTGTAACGCTTCCATTTCTCAGTCAAGATCATTATTCGCCCGTGAATGTATTTCTCCAGATAATAAGAGGGAAAAACAAATTAATTTATCAAACTGTCTTTAAATAAATGCAGTTGTCAGGCGCTCGTGGGCACCGCGGCGGATCCGTGATGCAGAATTTATTAAAACTCATCCCCCTCTCTCATCCTTCCTCCGCAAATGCATTCATCTTCGTGACGAGGGAATATGAGTGAGATCCCAATCACGGTTCAAGGTGCTTTATTGAGCGGTTTTAGGTGTTTTTAGGCGAGTCCGTCCGCCTACAATCAGGTGGGCTTTCAGAAATAAGTAATGGCATCGACGGGAGATACTCCGCAGCCATTTCATATCTGGAATATACAGGTTATAAATCATATTTGCTGCTTTTAAATGTTTGAATTTTCTCCTGCGTTGACCTTAGAAAGGGTGATGGGGGGTTTGAGATTGCGGTGTTATTAGAGGAATGTGACAGTGGAGTGATGAAAAGGAATTTCAAATGGTTGCAAAGACGGAAAGGAAAGCTTTAAAAGTTATATGTGACTTTGTGATGTTTCCTCCTTTTCCTCCCTCAGAGGTGGATGTTTCTCAACAGTGATCCAAATGTAATATTATGGACCACCAATGTCTTCCTTAAGTGCTTGGCAACGCGTGCACCGCTGGCCTACCTGTGTATTTATGTTTGTGCTGCATGTGTTTGTATATCGTGCACCAGCTCAGTTTAAACCACTCCGTCGTCTCCTTTCTTTTTTCAATTCTCACTGGAAAACTCAGACGCAGATGTGTGCGGCTGCATGGAAAGGAGACTCCGAAACCCATCCAGACATTATCTCCCTCCGATCCAGCCCTGAATGGTTGGATAAACAAGTCGCTTTTCCGAATTGTGTTTGGAGAGGGAATTGTGCCCGCCGTGCAGCCGCTGGGCCCATGGCCGCGGCTATGAGAGTCCACTTTGTGCAACACACCGGGCGGATATGAAGAGCAGATGTCCTGTCTGCTGCCATCCAGCTCCAGACTCAAAGCTGCACACACGTCACCGAGGATGACGAGGCCCCGAAAGCTCCAAGTTTCTATTTTTGGGAAGGTGGTTTGGCGGTTTTGAAGAGATTTTGAAAGGGAGAGCTTATTTGTTGCAGGCCCACGTTTGCTGCAGCCAGGAGGGAATCCGACGCTGGAGCGTGCACAACGCCCCTTGTGGCCAGTTGAGGAGGCGTTTCCTGTGGTTTTTGATAATATCCCAGTTATATCTCGTTTTTTTCTTTCCACTGTGAAAGTTTGTGCTTTAGTTTCTCTGTTTTTGCTCAACTTTTTCGACAAAAAAGAAAAATTCACAGAACCGATGCAAAATTAGCCTGGAAACCAGTTAAGAATCTCTTACACTTTTATAATTACCAGAGACACCATCTTTTCTCTGTGCTTAATTAGAAAGGTTTTCTGTCCATTTGCCTCCTATTGTTTCACAGGACTGTCACCAATCCCCTCAGAGACTCCAAAGCTCCGAGTCCTTCCATCCTCCCATCCCTCCCTCCCTCTGCTCATTTAAACTTTTTTCTCCCCTTTTTTTTAGAATAATGCTGATTTTATCTCCATCATAATTGCAGTATAATTATGGGAGGTAATTCTCCCATGGTGCGTGGCCAGGTCTGCTGCCGCAGCGTGAGCAGAATCTGCTTGGAGGTTAAACTCCTGATTTGAAATTGAGAGGCAGAGCGATGGCGAAGGTTTGACCAGGGCGGCCGCGTGAAAGGTTACTTAATGGGGGAGCACAAGTGCGTCCGACCTTGGATTCTTCTAACAAAGTGCGTGTCGCTAAATCTCTGTGTCAAAGCAAGTCTAAGTAAAAAAAAAACTACAATAAATATGGACGACATGTCTCCAAAAATGAGGCCATATCAAGGAATCTGGGTCCCGTCTGCTAACATGGAGGAGGTGGGGTTTATGAGCCATACTGGAGCCAGCCACCAGGGGCAATAGAGACACTTTGGGAGCTGTTATCGTCTTTTTTGTTTTTTATAAACATGTCATTGTAACACATCTACTCTACTCTGCCCTGCAAAGAAATTAAAAAAAATACTAATGCACTGTTTCTCCATTTTCATTTTAGTATGCCAACATCAGCCAATTAGCACGAACTATGAAGAGAAAAGACGTTTCCTAGATTGGATCTTTCTCTATGAGCTGAATTAAACAGTTCCCCCCCCCTCCTCCCCCTTTAGGACCCTCTTAAAGATCCATGGGTGCCCCCAGCCCCCCCCCAACCGCCTACACACACACCTCCAGTACCTCGACCTTAAGCGACTCCGTGGTTTATGAACAAACACAAATGTGTGGTTGTTTTCAGTTGAGTTTGCAAGGAGCTGCAGATGCACGGCCCATTGTCGCCATGGCAGCCAGGTGTTCCTCACGTGGAGGGGCTGGTAGCGAGCGATGACCACGGAGCCAGCGCCCGAGGGGCACATGGGTAAAAACCACACCTCTCTACAGGGGAGCGAGCTCACCTCCATCCAGAGGAGGACGGAAAAGTGGTGCAACTGACTCATGAAGAGTGTGTGGGTTTGTGTGTGTGTGTGTGTTTTCCCTGCAGGCTGCATATATGCGTTTTATGATTCTCAAAGTAAAACTGCTCAGATTTTTCTTTGTATTCGTGACTCTGTAATTCTTAGAGAGGCTTCTGAGCCCCGACATATTTCTGAAACGGAAAAATTATTCATTCGGATAGCGAGAAGCACAAAAACAAATCACATTCTCAGAATCAAACAGCAGCCGTCCTCTCGGTATGACTCTGGGCTCGAGGTGTGTGTGAAGGTGAGCATTCCCCCTCCTGTGTTCTCGAGCTGTTTTGTTCTAAGAAGCTTGTTGTGATCCCACATCGACTCCGAGTGATGAATTATTTTGTTTAGCCACAAAAAAAACTACCTTGTCCCCGCCCCCACAACCGCGAGCGCCGTCACTTTGATCGCACGCCCACTGCGGGTGATCCGACGGAACTCAAATGTGAAAGTCACCCGTCGAGCCCTCGTCAGCTCCTTCCTCGGCCTCTTCTGCCCCTGCACGGTTAAATCAACCCACTTTCTTTTGCCCTTTAATAAACAAAAGATCTGTGATGTTCTTGAGAATATTTCTCACACTCGCAGAGAAATAAGAAATAAGATTTGTGGGGGCCAGAGGTGTTCAAACAGTTTCTTCTGTAACCTACTTTGTGCTTTTCTGCGTTTCTCCTTCACAATGACACGAGCTGGATGCCTGCAGAGTTCAGAGCCGTCTCTGTCTCTCTGTGTCTTTTGCGTCACGTAATTAGAAATGCAAAGGTAAGCCGCGGGTTGTTAATAATTCAGTCTGACAAAAAAAAAGTAATGGCAGGCTTTTGTTTCATAATGCAGCTCTTGAGCGAACTTTAAATTGGGAAAATTAGAGGAAATAAATATGCGTCTGTTGTTTATGTGCCCGTGTTTTTAAAATCCCGGCCCGGAGCTGCAGCTAAATCTCCAGGAGTGTCTCTTTTCTCTCGGTTTCCGTCGAGAGTTGCCGTAGCCCCGGCAGCCGCATGAAGGTCACCAGCGGTCTTAAGTTTCCCTGCACGCTGGTAAATACTTACAAGCTGTTGTGACTTTTGATCCCATATGTTATATATACAGTACACACACGGCTTCCTGTCGCTGAAGTGGCATTACAAAGGCCAGGTGTCGGCTGGAGAGAGAAACGTCTGAGGGCAGGAAATCCCTGTTGACCTACTTTTAGCACAGAGAGAAAGTGATGAAGAGCGCAGAGGAAGAGGAAGCCACCGTCATTCACGTAACGCTTCATTTATCAGAAGGAAAGGATCCTTTACATGTTTCAATGAATTGATGATTTCACATTTAACGCCAAATTGTGCAGATAAACATCCTAGAAAAGGGGGAAATGTGAAATAACACAACTTAGAAATACAACTTTTAATCTAATTGTACCTTAAACATTCAGTGATGACAAATTGGACTCATCGGAAATTTTACCAGATTTAAAAAACCCTTATAAAATAGGTGAATTCAAATTGTGAGATTAAAGTAAATTTTGAATGTATTTATTATCAAGCAAAATAAAAGGGTAGCTTATTAAAAGGTATTGATTCCCTGTAGAAAAGCGACAAATACATGTACGAGGAAAAAGAACAATAATCTAATTAATTACAAGTGAAGTTATTTTAATTACAAGAACAATTTTGTTAGTAGCTACAGAAAAATAAGTGCAATGATCAATACATTGGACAATTCAGCTTTTAGATAAGATCTTAAATTAAAATTTAAAGAGCAATACAATCAATGATAGTTTTATGCAAATTGTACCATATTTATCTGTTGACTTCACACACGTTTGCATGTTTGTTCGTATATTGGAGCCACGTCAGAGTAAAAACAATCAAACCGACGAGGCAGTGAGAGCGGCACAGATACAGATACAGTGGATTAAAATGTCACCAGAAGTTTCAGGTCACACGGGGAAACGACTCAGGCCAGAAACACTCATATCTCGAGCATGATGACGAGGCAACACCCCCAAACCGGCCTTTCTGCTTTCTGTGTAATGTGGAGCAGCGACGCAGAGTTCTCCTCTTTTGTTCTGCTCGAGCCTCAGAAGCTGCGTTCAGACGACAGAGGGACACTGAGAGAACTGTCACCTGTTTTCGGGTCAGCTGCTCGTACACGTGGGATAAAATTACCTAAGAAAAACACAGTAATTATAAATTATATATAAATAAAAAACTGTATTTCAGTTATTCTGTTGGCTCATAAACTAATTAATCTCATTATACAATAAATGCAATTTATACTTTTTTCATTCTTATTCTAGTATTTATTTAGCTTCTAACAGTTTTAACAGCTTCTAATTACAGTATTTATTTTCCCCAACAAATATTCAAAGTAGTTTTTATGTAATATAATTTTTAAACCAGTCTTGATTTTGTACATAGCACATGTAGGTTTTCCTATCACCATTCTAAAACAGTAACACTTCCTCTTGAGGTTTTTTAAGTTTCAATCAATCAAATCTTATTTTGTGGAGCCCATATCCACAAATTGTCTCACAGGGTTTATCGATCATCAGAACGAGCGGAGGAGCGAGTAGAAAGCGTGACCCCCCTCCCCCCACCGCCAGCTGTGGGCAAACAGGAAATGATGCAACACCCTCACCAAAGCACGTTGGCACGTTTCAAGTCCTTGTTTTTTTTGTCGTTTAAAATTAAATGAAATGAGATGTTCTGGAGATTTTCATCCGACACCGGTGACACACAGTACACGGTACTGTTCTTATTGTTACACAAATGAAAGTGCAGGCCTACACACACACGGACACACACACACACAGCCACACACACACACACACACACACAGCAGCCTGTCAGTCAGCTGAGGGAGACTAAAGACTAAAGATGTGTATCAGACATTTCGCCAGTCAAGCATCACGTCTGACCTGGTCGGTGAATACCCACCCTGCTTTGGCCCTGTACCCCCCCACCTCAGTACCCATCATCCCCTCCTCCTCTACCACCTCCCTCCTCATCCTCACCACCCCCCCGGCTTCGTTGTCTGCCTGTTCGTCGATGCTCGGCTTCTCTTTGTGCTCCGCGGCGAAAAGAGTCTGGAACTTGAGAAAGTGCAGGTTTGTGTCTTGGCCTGAAAGAGTCTCAGATGCACTTTCACTTCGGCTCCGTTCCCTTTGCACCTTAAAGAATTAACAAAGAACAAACTTTACATGTTGTAGCTGCCTGTTACACCGACTTTGTGTTGGAAAGCTTCTGCAGCGATTAAAAGCCTTGCAAGTTTCTTGGTTTATGTTGGAACTAAAAGTGCATAAGAGCAGCTATAACAAGTCAATAAAAGTAATTTCTTATTAAATGTTTTTACACCTGTTGTTGTTGAAGTTCGAAAAGTGTTTAAAACCCTTCCCCTCATTTTAAATACTACGATGAAAGAACTCTTTACTACTATTTGATATACTCTTCACTTTTCTGTTTAATCTTGTGTCAACTGTTTGAATGTGTGTTTGCTTTTACAGTTCGGAAGGTGGGTTTCTAACAACTGCTTGTTATTGACGGGGGGGGAGAGGGAGAGAGAGAGAGAGAGAGAGAGAGAGAGAGAGGGGTGCATGTGCGAAGTGGAAAATGACGAGGATATAAGAGATTAGTCTGATGAGGGACTCGATGGAGAGATAACAGTTTGCGGTCCGACGTAACCTCAGCCCTAAACCCTGCTCAGTGCAGCAGGAGAGAGACAGAGATGGGGAGGGGGGAGAGAGAGAGAGAGAGAGAGAGAGAGAGAGAGAGAGAGAGAGAGAGAGAGAGAGAGAGAGAGAGAGAGAGAGAGAGAGAGAGAGAATCATTTGTGCTGCAGTTAAAATAAATAAATGAAAGTGAAGTCATCCTCGGAGGGCGTTAAGATTCACATTTGCACGGCTGCAGGGGCGACGCGCTTTTGTCGCTGGAGGACTGCATTCCACGGCCCGAGATAATTAAGGGTGAAAAATCCTTGTCATTGCAGGGGGAAGCTCTTTAGGTACCAATTCACCCTGATGAATAAAACCCTAATTAATCCACTTAATCTGCTGCATGAGATTATTCCCATTTTCACAACCATGCACTCCGCACTGCCTGTCCTGAATAATAAAAAAGGTCCAGGGAAAAAAGGAAATATATATATATATTTATATATATATATGGGGACAATTCCCATCCAAACTTATGTGATAAGGTCTTGATCTCTCTATTATTTTGCCCTCAGTTTTACAGCCGGCGCTGCTCTGTTGAAAGTGCCATAAAAAGCCGGCGTGAAAGGGCAAGAGAGCAACAGTAATCACACTTGTCTTGGAAGACCTTGTGGCGGCATTGTGCTGCCCTCCATCGTATGGCTGCAGCCATTTTTCATAGGAGCTGTAAATATGACAAGCTGGGCCCCTTGATTTAGAACGAGGACACGAGAGACTCCTCCTGGTTTATTTAGCTTTTTAAATGGAGAGTGCAGCAAAACCTTCTTTCTGTCGTACTGAAGAAACACGCGTGTCGGGTCGTGCGTCTGCAAAAGAAGATTTATCAAGAAGAAAGTCACGATTTAAGGGAATTACAGGAATAAAAAACACGACCATTTTGTTGCAGAGGAAAACAAAACCATGCACACGGGTGGAAATCACATTTCACAGTATGAACCTGTGAAGTGAAATGTGAGCAGTTTCCAGTGATTATTTAAAACCAGAATTCATAGAAAACACGCAAAGTGCTTTTCTGCTCTCCTCGTGGCCGCCCCCTCAAACTTACTCACACACAGAAAGTCATGCATATTGTCAGGTAGAGTAGAAAGTGAGAAGTAACTAGTGTTTCTGTGATTGTGCGTCTGTCAGAGAGTGTGTGTGTGTGTGTGTGTGTGTGTGTGTGTGTGTGTGTGTGTGTGTGTGTGTGTGTGTGTGTGTGTGTGTGTGTGTGTGTGTTTCCGTGTGTGTTTTAGGTTACAGTCAGCCAGCTTCGCTCAGATCGCTTCCCTTGTCATCGGGCACCATTATATGGCTCAGGCTCCTTAAAGTCTGTTCTTTCAACACACACGCACACGCACACGCACACGCACAGACACACACACACACACACTCGCAGCACTGTATTCAATTCAAACTGTTTACTCTGGAACTTTCAGCGAGGGCACACACACACACACACACACACACACAAGCCGCTGCAGAGGCTTAACGCTTCCTCTTTTTTTTCATTGCATTAAATCAAAATTTCAGTGTCAACGTCCAGCGAGCGGATTATAACTTTGCGCCGAATCGCGTTAAGCATGTTTATCGATACAGTTTTGCCGGTGCGTTATTAAAAAAAGGATGGCTGTGGTGATACGGCCGCGACTGAGCTTAAACACTCATTATAATCCACGCTGGATAAAATATTCACCAGCGCTCACAAAGAGAGCCGCCTTGTAAAGACCTTATCACCTCGTATCCGGGAAATCGATATTCACACCACATCTGATAAGCAAATATGTATGGTAAAAAAAAAAGACAGAGAGGGGGGGGCTGGGTGTTTGAAATGCAGCACACGGCCGTTCAAAGAGGAATTTGTTTAAAATCTAAACATAGGAAGCTGATAAAAGTTAAAACAAGATAAAATAATTGTTAACTGTATTTCTCAATCACTTTAACGCATAATCTGCGTCTCAATTAAATCATTCTTTTTAAAAGGCACCACGGGGCAGTGTCACCACGCAGGAGTGTGTGGTGTTATTGTGTTCTCTTACAGTATCTATTAATATTGAGTGTAGACGTGCACGGCTGCAGAGGGCCGGATCTTATCAGCACGGTGTAAACATATTTTGTTGTTTTTCCTCGGCTGTGGCGGCGATAAAAAAGATGGGCGCCGGTCCAGCGGTGGCACAGAGGCGCTCTCAGGTTACCGGGCTGTCGCTCGGCTGCCGGCGCCGCAAAAAACATCTCCTGCAGAACTCACCACTTCCCTGTGCACTTTCCTGAATGGGATCCAATCCTGCAAACTCTCTATCTGACACAAGTATCTCCCGGAGTAAACATGTTGCTTTTAATGTGACAGGGTGCAGATAAAAATATACATTTAGTACTGTGTCAAAATAAAAGTTGAGAGCTGTCTGAAGGCAGATTTTTCAAAAATGAGGGCGTCTATATTTCTGTTATAAACGTGATGTCGTGTTTGATATCGTACAAACTTCTGGAACAGCTGATAAAACAGATAACAAATCTAAATACAGGAGTATTGCTACTTATGCTGGAGCATCTTTGATTGGTGCTGGTTTTATTATTTATGCAGCAAATTACAAATTGTGAAAAATAAACCTGATAAAAGTATATTTGAATTTCAGTTTTTGCACATTTTTTCTGTTTGTTCCTAAGATATGTGAAATGAAGTTGCACCTCTCTGGGGTTTGATCCAGCACAAAGATAAGTAAATATCAATCTTTATGCTTATTTTCAACTCCCTAATATGTGTACGTGGATGTTTATTTATTTTCTTTGAGGCACTTAACATCTAAGAAATCTAAATAAGTCAAATTTTGCTAATTTCTGCAAATCAGACGCTGATTATGATTCATTTCCATCTTAGGGAAAAACTAAAAAGCTAAGTTTGAGGTAATAAATGTTCTATTTGTCGTTTCTGTCCCGAGCTCAAAGCCTCTATCTGCACAGAGGCTTGAGCTGAGAGGCTGCAGACGAGACAGGCAGAGGTGACTCTGGGGGTCAACATCATCCCTTCTCTCCCTCTTTCTCCCGCTCTGTCCATTTCTTCTCCTCCTCTCGCCTCACGGCTTACACCTCGACCGCACGGAGCGCCGAGGACAGGGTCACCTTCTGCCGCAGCCTTCAGAGAAACTCAAGGACGCGTTCACTCAGAGATAAACCTCCCTCTTTTCTCTTTTTTCTTCTGACTCTTGCTAATCTAATCTTTGAAATCAGATGTTTTTTGCTCTTTACGCTCTTAATGAGACAAAGTGTGAGAAAACATGGGAGATAGCATCAGATCAGTTGGGCAGTCGTCACCAAAAAAGTACGAAAGACGTTGGACAGATAAATGTCATCACTTCATCACCCACTTCTGGGGTTTCTTTGGTCAGTCGGACTCGACATTTTTCCACTCAGCTCTTCCCCCCTTTTTATCAGCTGAACTCACTGAAACCCCATGTTCTCTGTTACTTTGTTTCCATGAATCACCAAACATGATAAATTAATTTAGTTAAAAGGGAGTTTCCAGAATTTCTACTGATTAACGACTGAACTCCAGAAAAGCGACGGTAAGTGACGCGGTGGCAAACATATCAGAGCATCAACCGGTTGACAGTGAGAGGAGTGTGAGGAAGTGTCGAAAAGTGCGTGTGTGTGTGTGTGTGTGTAGCAGCACATATCTTATCACCGGTGCAGATTAAGCCCCTGCCTACGATAAGCTCCGACGACAAACAGGAGCACGGCAGCGCACGGAGCCCAGATGGGCGATTACGGGGGCCCGGCCGTGGCACAAGGGGATGAGGGGCCGTGGGGGGGTCCCGGAGCTGCGACCCCCGTTTGTACGATAACTAACCCCGCCGTCGCGGGCCGCCATTATCGCTGTGCTCCCTGGCCTTCTCATAAGCACCAGAGATTTGACATCCACACTAAGTTGACATGTCTCAGGCCATATCTGCCAGAGCGAGCCCGGGTGTGATAACACGGCCCGACTGCGAGGAGACGGACGGAGGCTCAGCACTTGTTGAATCCTCATCTATCATCTTGTTTCCGTCTCCGTTATCCATCTTCTCAATCGGGCTAATTAAAGCCACAGCTGGTGTATTTTTTTCATATATTACAGACAAAGTCCTGATCCTCATTGAAGGTTTTGCTCCTTTTTCACGAACGTAAACACCGACGGTGTCCTTGACCTGAATTGACTTGCTTATTTTGGTTCCATGTTATCTTGCCTTTATTCTAATTATTTCCTTGTACGAAAGGCAGTGGGACTTTTTAAAAGTGAGACGGCTTCGTCTGAAACCAGCAAGAAACCACAAAGCCCACCTGTGAGAACATGACCGAGGTGAGAACCCTATCTGAGAAGTTCCAAGAAAAAAAGCAAAAGTGGCAAAATCAGCATTTTTCTCATCGAGTGCATCTTATAAAAGTTTAATAAGCAGGAGATGAATTAAACACTGTGATATTTATAATTATAGGGTCAATAATTTCAAATCTTTATTTAGAAAATCAGAAAGAATTCAATTTTTTCTGTAGTGACTAAAATATAAACATGAAGGATTAAAAAGCATGTTAAATAAGATATATAATATATTTAAAATACTAGAGTTGGAATATAAACCTACACTTTAAAAAAATCTTTATATTCATTAGGAAATAAATGTTTTATTTACATTTTAAAAGCAGCGAGTTGTGTTTTAATTCACCATTTGCTTCAAGTAGTTTTCCGTGCAACTACTACAAGTTAAATACAAAAATGATTAAAAAATAAATAATGGTGCTGATTCCTACAGGAGCAGATGAGTGTAATTACCATTCATTAGTGCCATCTAGTGCTCACTACCCCCACGCAGGGCATTTTCCTCCACCCCTGCATGGATCCTGACAAAAAGGTAGAAAATGTCCACAAAACAAATCCCCACTGACGATATCTTCACATGACACGTCTCAAAATACTTCTGCTGTGGTTGGATCAACAGGGCGTCTTCGTTCACCGATCCCATTCATCCCCCTCTCGTTCCCTGACCCTTTCATGGTGATAGTGGGCACATACTGCGTGTGATGGAGACGGCGTATCTTAATTGGCTGCTGTGTTATCATCCCCTTGTTTGATAAGCCCCCCTTTTGTCTTGTCCATCGCTAGATAGCCGGCGTTGATGGAAAGGAGGCGTTACTGGGGATCACGTCATCCGGAGACGAGTTCATGTTTGTTTTTTTTGCCTTCGGGCCGGTTTGGAAGTGACGGAGCGGCGGGAAAGAAGCAAACAGGTAACGACAGCGGCGGTTGTGCGTCGGCTCGCTGACAAAGTGAGGTCTCACAGCTTCTGCAGTGTGATAACCATCTTCTGTGAGATTGGACCAAGACGCACAACTTGTAGGTGAAGGTGCGAAGAGATACAAGCCACAGACAGATAAAAAAAGAAGGAAAAAGCACCCAAAAAAAATTAGTGAGCTACTTCTCATGTGTGTTTTTTTTTTGTAAACCAGTGGCAGCTGAGATAAGGTTCAGAGCAGAACATGCAAGTCTGTACAGGGATTCAAACACACTCTCTAAACTACAATCTAAATACACAAAGAGAAAAACAGTCCCCTCAGCAGAACCCGTTCATCACAGTCTTTCTATTTGTGTCCTTAAACATGATTGTGTTCCCCATTTAAATCAGCTGTGTGCTCAGGGTTTCTGCAGGTTTCAAGACCGCAACGGTTTCATTTGAATAATGTCAAGTACAAAAGATATGAAGGAATAGAAGAGTCCCAGAATTACTTATATTTCCACATAACTGAGGATAAGAGGAAGTAGCCGAGTGGAGAATAACCTTAGATACATCTCGTTGTCCCTTGAACTTCTAAAGACTTGATTGGATCGTCCGGACCCAAACTTCTCAAATGCATTAGTGTTGTAGGCCGTACTACTCCAAAATGAACAGATGAAGCTACAGAGGAATGAAGAAGACCTTCAAGTCCATCCATCAGCTGTACTACTTATCCTCTGAGTTTGGAGCAAATCCCAGCTGGCGTTGGACTAGATTTTGTGTGCCAGATAAACCATTCGTCATTATTCATGGAAGAGAAATCCACACTGCGACCACCGCCACACAACGATGAGGTGGCGACCTGCGACCTTTAGATCAGCAGGAGGTGGAACGAGTAGGTGAGATTGTGACAAACAGCATCGGTCTGCAAGCGCTCTGTGAAAAGTCAGGCCAGTCATTTGGATCAGATGCTGTCTTCCTGTGACAGCCCAGGTAGTTTCCTCACGATTCATGTGGTTGAAACAGGAAACAAAACAGTGGCGAACTCACTGCTGCATGCATCACTGCCAACAAGCCACTTCTGTAATGCGGATTGTTCTAAAACTGAAGCAGAAGCTGTGAATCTAGATGTTGAATCTGTGCTGGGTATGATTTAAGGGTTCAGATTTAGAGGAAAGTGACCTATTGGCAGAAGTTTTATATAAAATAATCCTAGTGATGTTTTCACGAGTGTGTTTCATCTAAATTGTACAAATTGTAGTTTTCTTAACTAGAATGGGCCCTTCATATATATAATATTTTATATTTACATCAGGAGTGGGTCCTCTCTACAGTGGCAGCCATGTTTTTTTTATACAGGAGCCCAGACTGGACAAACTAAAACACCTTTTGAGTTTTGAGCTCTCGATGTGACTATATTCAACACACTGAACCTGCAGGTCTGTGAGCAGCTCCACGCTGTACAGGTTAAGAACTGATTTGATCACTAATACCCTGACAAGTACAACAGAGGAGCAGTTTTGTTAAAGCCCCTCCACGCCAGGTCCCCCCCCACCCCGGCGTGGCGACTGGGGTAGGAGGAGGAGGAGGAGGAGGACTGAGGCCCGGGGCTCCCACCGCCTCTGCCTGGCTCTCCCAGAGGAGCAGCCATGGCGATGGTGATTATGTCACCACTTAGTGAACTAACTGACACTGATGGGTTTGAAATGCACTCTGGGTCCCAGCGGGCCCCTGCCCTCCCAGGCCCCCCCCACCCCTCCGCACCCCCCTCCATCCCCGGGTCTGTCAGGCCCCTCTGAGCCGGGTGTTGGGTTACGCCGGAGTGACAGCAAGGCCAAGTTCAACGGCGCAGCCAGGCAGCAGCTTTCTGAAGAGCCTGTTAAGGGGGGGGGCTCTTCTGACTCAATTTTGGACCCCTTCTGTTGCACTGCTGCCCCCCCGCTGTGAGCTCCTCCTCTCCTTCCTCCTCCTCCTGCAAACCCTCCTCATCCTCCTCAAAGAAGTACAATGGATTGCCAAGACTTATCAAGATTATCAGCTGCTGTGTCTGAGAAATCATTAATCATTCGATTGAAAAACACCGACCTCGGTATCTCATCAGTTACACGTTTCCAGAAGATCAGGTCGTTAGCTCAACCCACGGACTGCGAACAAAGATGGACGACGCGTCCCTGCTTCTCCCCACTGTCCAAAAATGAAGCCAAAACATCCTGGATGTGTGCATTTGGAGCAAGAGTCTGCACAGTGGCAATCAGGATATGGAGCCGCAGTAGTAAAGTTCCAGCGATACACCCCCCCCCCTCCTAACACGACCAATCGTTGGTGAGTCTCAGCTGTCAATCATAACGTTTTACCCAACTTATAGCATCAAGTTCTTAATTAAAACCAAACATGCCTCAAACAGTTAACACACCGTTGTGATATGAATAAACTAAAATGATAGAAAGCGTGTACTTTGTCTTTTAGTTTGCTCCATGTCCCATTCACTAACATGGAGGAGGCAGGACTTACGTCCTATACTGCACCAGGTGACACCTGCTGCTGTTATAGTTAATTGTCAAAGTAGTCAAACATTTATATAATTTATGGTATTTATATGTATTTATAATTTCAGTTTCATCTGTTGACACTAGAAGCTACAGTGGTGCTTAAGTGGCTAGCCGCTGATTAGCTCAGCAAATACGGTTGGTTAGTTACCTTAATGATTTAATTAATTGAAATAATACAAAAGCAAAAAACTACTTCTCTGAATTGTTCTCTAATATTCACCAAACGTAGCTTTTACCAGTTGGTATTTTACATATTTAAAATGAGCAGCAGTTGTGGTCAGCTTGATTTCGCTGGATGACTCACATATGGAAGCCACATATTTCTGGCATATTTCACAAAAACGTGGTTTGAGAAATTTCCCACGGTTATATTCTTCAAGTATTTATTTCATATAAAAGCCGACCAAGGACACCAAGAGGAAAAAGCTTCAGCAGCAGAGAGCAATTGAGATTTTTGTGTTAAAGATTCAGTTTATTTTCCTCAACAGTGTCAGTGAAACCTCTCAGCAATGAGAAAACAGTTTGGTTTCAACTCAGAGGTTTCAATAAAAGTCTCGGTGCACCGGAATGACTAAGACCTGTCGAAGTGCAGCCGTTATTCATTTTGCAACTAAAATTGTTTTCAGATGTCTAACGGATGATTTTTCAGTCGCCTACGGAGCCTGCAGACATTAACGACTTCTCCTTAAGCAAACATTAAACATCAAAAACACTCAAAGTGTATTTAATGCATCATAATGCTTGGTACAAGTTGTATTCATGATTTGATTTAATCACTGCAGACCTACTTTCTGCAGCTTCTGCACAACACAGAAGCTTAAACTTTTTCTGATTTAGTAAAAGTCTGATCTGTGGGGGGTGAGAGGATCATCCCTCTGTTAGATTCATGTTAGTTTCATAAACTCTTACTTTACTTTCGAATACATAATTTTAGTTATGGGGACTTTATCATTTATATTTTAAAAAGCTAATTTCACTCACTTAGCGTTGTGTGATGTTTTTAAGTCCAAGGAATGAAATTGGCCAAGTTAATTCAACAATTTCCATGTGAAATAATAGTTATTACACCAGCATCAGTGTGTTTACATGAATATCACTTGTGGTAAATGCATAAAAACTACTTGTGATTCATTTCAAAGACGATCAACAAAGCCAACGTCAGTAAAAAAGATTAGTTATGACTTTAATGGTGCTTTCTGGAATCATCACCTACTTTGTTCTACATTAAAACAGGAAGGACACGGAGATAACAGCATGCTGTGTGATCCTCCTAATAGATAACAAGCCGTCAGCATTTCTTCAATACACGTCTTTTAAAACCACAATGATGTTGCATAAGCCACCAAAGTTTTCCCCCCAAGTTGTGTCTTACATAAGAAAAACGTACAGTGCAAATGACGGAAAGTGTTTGTTAACCAAAGAGCTGGTTTCGGTCAGAAAATGATTTTGGTTTTTGCTGCTGCACGAAGTGAACTGCAGCTCCTGTTCATCACATGCACGGAGAGAGAGAGACACATGCAGCACTTCGTGTTTTATTGTAAATTTTCCACTAACCATTATAAAAATTGTGACAGGCCAATTATGAAGCCGGTCCACGCCCTCGCCTCCGACAGCCCCCCCCCCAGCTCCTCATCCTGCGCTGATATAGAGAGACATATGTGTTTAGTCTATTAAAAGAGACAGCCGGCGTGCTTTGGGGAGGTGACCCTGGGGCTGGATGACAGCTTCAGTTACACTAACACATGAGCTCTCCCCAAACCCCACCCCCCCGAACACACACACACACACTCACACACAGACACACACACAAACCGACTAAACTGCCAACTGAGCTCCACTCCCTCACCTCCAACCCCTCACCTCCCATCTTGGCGGATCTGGCATGGGAGCCTCCGCTGCATATGTGTGAAGGGGAGCGGGAGACCGGGGCTAAAGTGGAAATTAAACTACCGAGCAGTTATGTTGATGGCCACGTCGATAGGCGTCAATCACTCCCTCTTTGCGCTCTTTTCTCGCAGTCATCCTCCATTCGCTGATTTAATTAAGTTTAGGAAATGATACAATAACTGCATCCACCTGTGGCGGTTCACATTGTGCTAATCTCTTCACTTAGCTGGCTAACCCCCAGTCTGCAGATAGCTGCGCTCACACTGTGGCTGACCTCTGCTGCACACAACTCAGGGGGGGGGAGCTCCCAGGGTCGACAACTCCAGCCCTCGCAAATGTTGCTTGCCATCTGAACAATTAGATTATCACGCATTGAGCGTTTCCAACACACGGATACGATGACGCATTTCCACAAACTCTGGTTGTGTTTGGAACAAAAACGGCAATATCAATTTTTTTGATTTAAAAGTAGTGCAAACAGAGGAAGAGTGTTTTTTGATGGAGGGGAAGAGATGTTAAAGACTAGAGATCCCACTGTAAGATACCAGTGGTGTAACAGACAATGATCTATACGCAACAACAACCATGGTTCCGATGTCTGTCTGTGTGGATGGTAAAAACTTTATGGACTAACACTTACTCTGAGATCTCTAAAGTTATTGTTAGAATCGTACATTTAGTTGTTTCATTACAAAACTGCTGAACCGAACAATTATCGGATCTGTGACTATAAACCGGGATCTGATCCGAGCTACGAGTTTAGTTATTCGTCCCCCCCCTAGTGGACACGTGTGCCACTATCTTGCGCTCTCGCCGTCATTTGATGCTGGCGTCTGTGCGGCAGTGATCAAAGTGTGGAGCCACGATATTGAGGTCGCACCGATTCACGTTCAGGACCAATTCAAGTGTCAAATCAGATGTTTCTCCACGTTTCTATATCATCAAATGACTAATTACACACATAACAGCTTAGGAGACTTTTTCGATGGAGTATAGCTATTTAAAAGAAGTGAAAAACTCCGCAGTGAGCCGGTCTTTATTGTTCGTAATAATGCTGCTCATCATGTCCTGTATGAATATTAGCCTTGACAACGCATTAGGCACTTTAAGCCAAGAGGTTAAACCCACTGAGGATCCCTCTGAGTTGGTGGTGCCACACATGACGCACAGCATGATGGAGGGAAACAGAAAAGAGGACAAAAAAAAAACAGGAATGACAACAATGTGAATGAGAGAGAGAAGGGTAGTGACAGCTCCACTTTGCGGAGACATCATGCATTTTGTCGGGTATTTAAGAGCGAGGGGCTCGGAGGGCTTAGCGTTTCCGTACGGCTGAGGCCTGCGTTTTGACTGGGAGAGAAGAGACCAATTAGGCCATTAATGTGAGTGCTGACGGGCGGATTACTCCCCTGGCTCGCCTGCCCCTTTAAAAAACAGGCAGGAATAACAATAAAGCCAGTATTAAGCCCGCTCTTAAAGGGGACAGCTGGGGGGGGAGGCAGGGAGTTTTGTCCTGCAGTTTTCTTCTCAAACATACTGTACGCTGTATTTCTCATGGGTCTCGCGGTCACGGTCTAATGTCCTTCACAGCTGGCTACACGTGTTGCCAGACAGGCTTTCGTACACTTCCCCGGCCCTTTGTTCCAGCCCTGGACTTGGGACTCTGACACTATTGTTCGCTCGTGTAGGAAGTTTTGCGTTTTCGATTAACGAGGCGCTACCTTGAAGTTTCAAGGTAAACGAAATCCACAGATGCCGCAAGCTCACGTGCACAACCTGACGTGGACACAATGCTAAGTCACACACCAGGTTCCCTACGTCTAGTACATTTCTGCTGTATTCAAGGTTTACAGTTACAGGCCAAGGGTCAGGGGGTCACAGCAGTGCACGTCCAACAAAGCTGCAGGTGCACCATTCAGCTCCAGTCAGCTGCAGCGCACGGTCATCCACTCCCGTAACTCAATTAAGACGACAGATCAACAAACACACTCACACAAACGCAAACATTCACATGCACCCGTGGTCATGACCAGCCGTTGGACCCCGTGTAGTTGGGGTGTTCTCTTACGGAGCTGGGAATAGGAGCGGGGAATCCGAGCAGCGCTGCCGTCCCGGGGACAAAAGGCGGCGTGGCCCCGGGGCTCGGGCTAAGGAAGCTCCGGGTCTGGCCCCTGGACCTCGAGGTCCTGCAGGAGCCTCCTTTAACAGCCAGGTGTTCCAACAGGAGGGACTTTGTGGAGCCGTGGCAGCACATTTCTCCAGATCCTGTAAGAGGCTCAGGTTGTAATTCCCACTTGCAGTCAATCAATCGGGACCAAATTACCCACACTCATAGATTTCAGTCCCCTAAATAGGCCTGTTTTTCAATTTTAAAGAAAACTTGTGTGACCGGCGCGTAGGGATGAGTATTGATAAGATTTTAACGATTCCGATTCCATATCGATTCCTGCTTATCGATTCGATTGCTTATCGATTCTCTTATCGATTCTTTTTGGGCAAGGGGGGGAAAAAAGAGCACAAACGGGTTTATTTACATTAATTTTCTTTTATATAATTTTCTATAATGATGCACACCATATACAGTATGTATACATAAACATTTACATTTTTTAAATAACCAAAAACATTCACATATTCCTCTTGAAGTAAAGATAAACCTGACATTCTTCTGTAGAAATTACGATAAAATAAAACTTATATAACTTAAATAAAACTTACTCTGTTTAATTTAAACATGTTACTAGAAACTACAATGCTCCTTCCTTTTTTAAAAAGGGTATATGAAAACTGAGCTGCCAAAATTAAACTAGCAGTGGCAAATACCATCAAGTCTGCACCAGCAATTGTAATCAACAAAATCAACAATTCTTGTGCAGAAAAATAAGCATGTCTGCTTTCTCCAGAAGGATACGGGATCTCTCAGGACTAATTGTCTCTCCAGCCGTGGAGAACACTCTCTCAGATGGGGTGGAGGATGCCTGAACACACAGATAGGACTCAGCTAGACCTGACAGCAGGGGTAAAGTGTGTCTCTGGTCCCACCACCAAAGGGGGACTCAGGGAGCTGTTGTTGTTGCAGGGACTGCGACGTTACCGCCGAGCGAAGCTGCAGTAGCCGCCGAGCTACTGCGACGTTACCGACGAGCAAAGCCGCAGTAGCCGCCGAGCTACTGCGACGTTACCGACGAGCAAAGCCGCAGTAGCCGCCGAGCGAAGCCGCAGTAGCCGGCGAGCTACTGCGACGTTACCGCCGAGCGAAGCTGCAGTAGCCGCCGAGCGAAGCCGCAGTAGCCGGCGAGCTACTGCGGGTTGCCGCCGAGCGACGCCGCAGTAGCCGGCGAGCTACTCCGGCGTTACTGCCGAGCGAAGCCGCAGTAGCCGGCGAGCTACTCCGGGTGGCCGCCATGACATGTTTGCTGCCGTCTGAATGAAAAAGTTCGCGCATGCGCAACGGCACAGGGAACCGTTAGCAGAATCGTTAAAGAATTTCGCTAACGATTCCAAGGAATTGGTTCACTGGGAACCGGTTCTAAACAAGAACCGGTTTTCGATTCCCATCCCTACCGGCGGGTGACCCACGACTCTTCTGGGTCATTCCCACAATCCTTTGCAGGTATCCAGGTCATGTCGCTGGCTCTGGCCGGTTCCTCCACAGGCCAGAGCGGAGGAAACATGAGTGTGTGTGGCACAAAGCACAACTGTGTGTGTGCTGATAACCGGAGAGGACGGACACACACGGGTTCAACACCTGCAGCACCTGAAGGACATCGTCTTTAGTGCTGAGCTTTACCTTTACACACACACACACACACACACACACACAGACACACACAGTTCATAAACCCAACAGAAACAGTCCCCAGCTGTTATTGACTTAACTGAGCCACGAAAGTGAACCGTCCGCTGCAAAGCATTCTGGTTAAAAAAGTCTCAAAGTGCAGTTCGTGCAGACAACTCAACCTCTCATATTAAAAATAAACGATATCCTCTATATTTTAAAATCCCCGACTTCCCTTCTCTCTGGATCCAGAAAAACATGCATCCCGATCTAGAGAGAAATTTGGATTGACTCAGATTAGCGTCTAACTTATTAAAGGGCCAATTCACCCACTAACAGTATTACTTACATTGTCATTCATTCATTCTACTCAGTAATATATATTATTATGGTCTATAATTTATATTTCAGTTTTATTTATTTAGTCACTTTAGTTTTACTTTATATTATATATTTAAGTTTAGTTTTTAAGTCTGGTTTTTGAAATGTGACCTAAGAATTGAATTGTCATTCAGTGCTGTGTGTAATTGTTGTTGTACATATGACAATAAAGTCTTGAATATCTACAGCTTCCGGTATTCTTCTTAAGTGAATAACCTGAAAAATAAGAAAAATAATAAATTCTAAAAAGATTTCTGATACACTAAATAATAGATGGAGAGAAGATCATTCCCAAAAGTTTTACTCCCATGCAACTTGTGCTGAGAGGTTGGTCTCAAAAAGTTCGGGGACCAGGTACATGTGGAGTCTTTTAAATCGGCCCAAATGAAGGTCTTGTGATAAATTAAATAAACCTTGGGTGTCATCTCTGTAATCTGAGGCTCCTTCAGCTCGTGTCCTACTGTACTGCCCGTCTGACACAGGACAACCCCCCCCCTGACTCCAGTCTGAAAAACACAGCCTCTGTGACCCTTTCACTTTCTACTCGCACCGGTCCTCAATCCGCCTCAGCCAAGAGTCGCGGCTCCTCGGCTAACACCTGGCTCTGCTGGCGTGTCGTATCGCGGCTAATCGTATTAGGCTAATCGCTCCCAGATCAGCACATCCACGCCGACCCCCGCACGACCCCGTGACCCAGGCCAGGCAACCCTCACGCAGGATCAGACCGTGAACTTATCTCCCCGAAAACCAGACCCCACCCTTCGCTGCTGCTTGGAGGGACACAGGTTGGGAGACGGCGGGAGGGTGCGCGGATGTGACCAGATTCCTTTGGGGTGTTACGTTATGAACTGGTGGCACTTTGGTTGAACCCTTTTCCTGCAGAAACGGGGAGTCTATGAACAAATGACCCAAATAGGAAGAATACTTCTGTCACAATCTCCTGTGTGGGTCTGTGAGCCAAAAGAATCTCAGGAGTCTTTCCTCCCTTTTCTCCTCACCTCACCTCGCCGCCTTCCTCATTCTCTTTCAGGCAGCTCAGTTCTTGGCACTCGAACCAGCTGCTCAGGACCCGATGGAAGAGCTTTGCACCGCGCCGCAGCCAAAAGGTTGCTCACATCTGCCACATTTCCACTTCCGACTTTAATTCTTTTCTCTAATCTCCACATCTCTGTATTTTCATGTCTTTAATCAACCCCTTCACACCATCATCATTCTATCTGCATCTCTTGTTTATCAGTTTATCTTCGTTTATCTCCGAGCGAGGCGGAATCCGCTCTTGACTGACAACTTCTTTATCAGCTCTGGATGTGATGCAACGAGACACTATCCAGGTCTTAATGCTGAATCTGATGGTTACGATTGAAAACAGAAATACTGATACAGATCTAAGATTTCTTGTTTTGTTTTTTTTAGGTGCAGGAACTATTATTTACACAGCTGATTAGCATAATTGGAAGATTTTGTTTATAAATGTTAGAAAATTAGGATTAATGGGCATCAGTAAGTTTTCAAAGTACAAACTGATGTTTTCAGACATAATTTTGTTGTCCAACTGACATGTATTCACTTTTATAAATGTTTATCCCAGGTAAATAAAACTTAAACAATAGATAATGGACAAATAACTAATCGGTTATTTATTCATTTTCTTACATCTAATCTGACATCTGTTCTTTCATTGCTCATTTTTTCTGTTTTTCAGATTATTAACCGACTGAACCACTGAACTAATAAACATCCCGGCGTCAGAATGAGCGTCTCTGCAGCAGTCAGCTGATTTTAGCCGTCTGTGCCACGGAGGCTGTGTGGACAGGACTCTGCCAAACCAAACACAACACAGGCAACCACCAGCGAGAGCCTTCATTCACTGAGGACACGGCTGCACCTCCGTGGCCCCGCCGCCGCCTCACTCTATTCCTCCTCCCTCTTTTTTTCGCCGGCGTTCACAGTCCCAGTGTGCGAAGAGGAGGGGGGGTGGTGGGTGACGAGGAGGTCAGGCGGCGGTTACTCAAATACAGTGAGCTTAGCCTCTCCACACTGTCCATTAACTATCAAAACATGTGTGAGCGCAGGTCAGGATGAGAGCGCCCCGCTCTGGCTGCCATTGTTTTTCTGCCTGTGTTCACTTCTTTTTATTTGAAAGCTTCGTTCGCACAGACGAGAGTTGAGCAAGCAACGTGTAGAACAAGGCCTGGTTCTCAGATCTATGATCAACAACATGACGGAGAAGCCAAGCTGCTGAAACTTAAATATTCATTGTTTTTCCTTTGGTAGATGCTCAGTGTTCAAACCTCTGGCCTCCTAACAACTCTCACATCTGTTCTTTGCCTTGCTCAAGGGTTCCTTATTCCTTTAGTGAGACACCACACACAGTTTTGTCCTGCCTGGATAGATAACTGCCACGTTCAGTGTGGGATTCAAACCTGCAACCTTCTGGTTCAGACACTACCGCTCCTCAGAAACTTGACTTTAACCTCAATGAATAGAAAATGGATTTGGATGCACTGTGATCTTTTTTGAAGAGATAAAAACTCCTCACTCTATGAGATGTGAACACGTATCTGTCAACACAATAACACTAAACATGGTTAATGGCAGCCATTTGTCTCCATGAGGGAACTAATGGAGAACTCCAAACCGAGGGCACCGACAGGTTTATATTCGTAATATTCTGCCATTCCTTTGACTGCATTAGCGTTTTCCAACACCACACTTTTAAATCTTTTTTATGAACGGCATAAAGCGTCAGATCTGCCCGATACGTCCCTCTACGAGTTCTGTAAAGTTCCTTTTCTCAGCGCGCAGACAGACATGCCGTGCTCCCTGCGCTGTTCCCACTTCCGATCTCTCTAATGTTTTTCAGTCATAATAAATCTGGCCCTGACTTTCTAAAGCAAACAATGCTGTGGGGACTGAGTCCTCCAATAACACTTTGTCAGTTCCAATCAGGCCTGAAATATGACTCAACTGTCTGTGCCTCCCCCTGCTCAAAGGCCTCCCCCTCCACCCCCATTTCCTCTCTCTTGGCCTTTCTCCCTCTGATATCCTTTCATTAGGCCGGCAATCTCCTACACTTCTTTCCCTGACCCGTCCAATGTTCCTATTCCCAGTACAGTTATTAATATCTGCGGGCGGCTGAATTACCCTGGTTTGATAAATATACACGACAGAGAAGTATTTCGCCTCGCAAAAATGACAATCCACGGGTTTGTTAAATGTCTCCCACTCAAACCATCGCATCAATGCGTCTGCCTCCGGTCCTAGAAGAAGTCTCCCGACATGAGTTTGGGACTCTGTCTGCAGATTGGCTCCCAGAGGATTTGGATGGGATAAAGGTCATGATATTTTCCCGTGGCAGCCATGTTCTGCTATTGATCTTGCTTTGTGCATTCATGTCAAAAACAGGAAACAGCTTTGCACAAATTGTTGCCACAAAGTTGGAAGCGAACTTGAATAAATGTCCTGGATTCCAGCTGAACGTGCCCTCTTCATGGGCAGATCAGATGACTATCAGCCATCGAAGAACCAAGAAGCAACACAGACCCAGTTGGTCAAACAACTTCTGGAGGAGGTTTGAGATGCATTCTAGCCAGATGCTGGAAAAGTGAAATTGCATTAGTCTTCTTTCCGAGGCGCACATGTAATCCTTACTCCTTCCAAGTGTAACTACATCGGTACGTGGTCCTTGGACGTAACCACAGACAGGATCTGTCCTCTGGAATAATGTTAAACAGAAGGAGTGACAGTGTTCTCCCATTTATCTGATCCCGCTGAATGATCTGTGAAGACGCTAGAACTAGATTTTAGTTTGGAAACCAGTGCTACGTAGACATCTGGCATCCACACTACTCCAGGGGGCCCGAAAAGTCTGGAGAAGCCTGTGGCAGTTTGAATATTCCAGGTTTGTGTTTTGGTCTGGTCAGACTTTTGCAAACCGATGATGCAGTCAGTATCAGCCACTTCCTGTCACTTCTTATCAGCCAGGACTCGACTGCTAGCGGTGTATGGACATTATTTGCCAACAGTTAAACCTCTCATCTTACTTTTCGTCATTAATGTTTCAATGAAAATCTTCTGATCAATTCTCAGTGCGTCTTGAACGCGTCTTGGATGCACTTAGCATTTTCAGATATCTGACAGCAATTCAAATCAGGCTTTGATGCATGAACACATGCATGAAGTGTGAATGGGGGAAGAAATACGTGTAACGCGGCGGCTGCAGTGTGCTGCGAAAGAAAATCCATCATTGTGCCCGTTAAGATCCTTTAACTGGAACTTTGGGATTAGGCCCGAGCCGTGAACGAAAGCACATAAAAGTCTGCGTCCACGTACATTTGGCCTGATACTCTGCAGGATTTCACAATCCATAAAAGTGATCTGCAGCAGAGTTGGCAGGTTAAATAAAAAAAGAATAACTTCCTCGTAGTTAAATGTAAATTCCCTTGAACCCTTCTCCCTTTGTGGCTACGGTTGAACGAGTTGACCCCCGTATATTTTTATTTGCTGCGCTTTCTTTTTTAGTGCGTTAGCCCATGGCCATGCTAATCAGCCCCCCCACCCCCACCCTTTGCCTTGAGCCCCACCCGCCCATCCCGCATAGCGACTGGGGGAAGCCATCAGTAGTGATGCCCGGTCAACCACAGAGCGAGCATGTTCTCTTCACGCATGATTAACACTGTTGAGAACGGGGGATAGACCACCTCAAAGAGAGAACTGCCCCGACTTCAAAGTCTCGCCACTGAGAAAGAGACTCTGTCACCCCCCACCCCCCTCCACACACACACACACACACACACAGCCTTAAAACTTAATATAACATGGCCTCAACTACCCTTGTAAACACACATGCCTGCACACACACACACACTCATACACGGAAATGTAAAGAGCGCTTTAGGGAAGGTTTTAACTGGTATTATTGGTGAATGATTGACTGGTGGTGATGGAGGGAAAACCGGCTCCTTTTTCCTGCCGTTTCAGTGACGGTATCAGTTTGTGTCACACGTTTCACGGACGTCACCTCCTGATCAAATATGTTCTGTGTTTGCACAACAAGATTTCACGGTTATCTGATAACAGATCAACCCTAACTCTAACCCTAACCCTAAAGAAATATTGCGCAAAAACTCCTGTGTCTTGGTGGAAGGACGGGACGAAGGCCAACAATTAACCAATTCAGTTTTGCCGTTTATTTGGACGAAGGAGAGGATCCAGACTGTTAGTTATTTATTGAATCATGAAGAACAAAATCTTTCTTGAACAAGAAACAAATGATTCAAAACAAAGACATTTAAATCGTATTAATTTCCAAATGATCCAGCATGTTTTAAGACAAAGATCTTAGATCTGACTATTCTACACTCGATGACTTTTATGTCAAAATAAAAATCTTTTTGATTTTCACATGGAAACAACTTGATCAGCTTTAATTTCTTCCTTTTTGTTTGTTCAAACTTTTGTATGATGATTATCTTTTACCTTTCGGACACCACAAACTCTAAATCCTTTTTTGGTTTTATTGCCTGATACGACTCAAAGCCCCCAAAAGGTCTGTTTCCACATATCAAGCAAACAACCTGCGGAAACGTCCACATCTACCACTTAGAGAACTGGAGAGTGTGTCATACTGAACCTGGACAGAA
Organism: Limanda limanda; assembly: GCF_963576545.1. Lineage (NCBI taxonomy): Eukaryota > Metazoa > Chordata > Actinopteri > Pleuronectiformes > Pleuronectidae > Limanda > Limanda limanda. Next base: position 20,634,999 of record NC_083636.1, on the reverse strand, counting down.
ACTCAGATGACCACATACCTCGCAAACCTCACCCACCATCACAGGCTTCACGTCTCTTTACAGAGCAGCGTGGTGACAAAGGGAGAGGTCAACTCGCATTTCCTAGAAAGCTTCAACTAGTGATGTGTGTGAGCTGCTGTGTGTGTGTGTGTGTGTTCTGCATGAATGTGGAATTTGGCCCTAGGCGCAACGACCAACAGCGCCCCCCCCATAATAGAAACACAGAGGGAGGTAAAGAGCAAAGAAGGGTGTTTCCACCTCCACCTGACAGTAGAAAAAACATCTTAAGGAACCAGTCATGACACTATTTGACTACTCAACAGAGCAGGCTGCTTCTTTTGTGCGATGCTGCCGTTTGTGTTGCCGTCCTCCTGTGATTGGCCTCTATCCAAACACAACTTGTAATTTTTCCGTTAAAGCTTGAGGGATTATTACCGCGTGATGTGCAGGTCAGACACGTAACCAATCATTCACCGTTTCTCCTCGAGGGAAGTTTCATACGAGTGCTGATACTGAAGAAAGCTTTTAAAGTGCGTCTCACTGTGAGGTTGTCAAAATTACTCTTTAAAGAATGATGTAAATCTTTGGGAACATTTTCATGTACGGTTTTCAGGAAGACCCAGCACAGCACTTTCCTCAGCCCCCCCCCCCCCCCCCGCTCAGCTCTCATTTGACACATAAGCTAAACATTCAAAACACGACCAATCAGGTGTGAGCCCAGCGCTTCCTGGATTATGAAACCCCGCCCAGTCCTGGCGAAGAGCCGGTGCTTACATAACCTCTGACCCGCCTAATGCATTAATTGAGGGGGAAGTATGTGCTGGTCCATTTATTGTGATGGAGAGTGTCGGTAATTGCCCAGTGACCCAAATGTTCTTTTTCACTGTCTCCCCCCCCCCCATTGCCCCCCCCCCCCTTTGCCACCAAGACCCGACCTTCCAAAACTGCTGCCATATTGTGTGGCCATGTATCAGAAGAGCTGAGAGCAATAATTTTGAACAAAAGACAAAAGTTTAGTGCAGCTAATATACTTTTAATTCTGAATTTTCTTCAAGTTTGTAGGAAATTGAATCTTTAGTTTATTCGGATTTTCTTGCATCAAAAAAACATATCAGGCCGAGTGCAATTTGATTTTTCAGGCAGAAACAAATACTGATATTTAAATGACAAAACACTGACATTCAATATTAGAATAGGGAAAGATAATCATTTTTAATCTTTGTCAAGAGGTTGTTTTAACCCCCGTCTGTGTGTTTGATTAATCTAAAACTGCAAAATGGATTTCTACAATACTTTGGTGAAGGACGGGATATGGGTCAAATAAAATCTGTCATCTGTAGGGAACTATTTATTTATTATTTTTATGCAATTTGGTGCAGATCCCAATAAAAATCCTGGATCTAGTGGATTAAAACGTGCTTTCATAACAGCTTGACACTTGGGCCTTGATTGAGGAGGGTGCTCTACTTTGTTAAACAAGGATACTTCAGATTCTAATAATTTATTAACATTTGTGACCAGGATATGTAATAAACTGAATATTATACAGTTAGAAAAATATATTTCTTTATATGAATCCTGTGTCTGTCATTTTCCATTTCATCTGCAGTCTAAATTTAAACCTGCTGGTTGTTTTTGTTTGGCGGCCACAGGCACAAACACACACACAAACACACACACAAGCAGCCAGTTGTGCGGCTGCATGCGTATAGATGTTTACGAGTTACGGCGAGGGCAGAAAACATCTGTCAATATTGATCATCATAACCGAGTCCCAGAGGGGCTGTCGATCAATTAGCCGCCGGCCTCCTCCTCCATTCAGACATAGCAACAACAAACGTCCAGGAGGAGGAACTCAGCCTCGCCGATTAATGACAGCTTTATTTTCCTTTGCACCGCGTAGTCGCGACACACAGGAAACCACACACACACACACACACACACACACACACACACACACACACACACACACACACACACACACACACACACACACACACACACACACACACACACACACACACACACACACACACACACACACACACACACACACACACACACACACACGAGGTCGAATAAAGTGGGGGTTACTAAAGAAAGTGTTGTTTATTTTATTGGCCTCAAAACGTCTTAACTGCAAAGATGAGGAGTCGTCCGCACGTTTCTACACAGCCACTCAATCCCAGTTATGAGACTGGGCAGAGTGGTCCCGTGTGGCCCCCCCCCCCTCGTGAGGACGGGCCCCCGGGGAACCAGAGTGCATTAAGAATTTAATGTTCACCCTGGGATCCTTTCAAAACCCCAGACTTAACCTGTGACTCCGTGCGTGGAGAGAATGGGAGTCCAAGTGAGTCAGGAGGTCGCCCGGCGAGGTCAGTAATTGATAGGCCCCTCATTTTCGATCCCTCCCCCCACCCCCCCAATGTGGCGCCTTCTGTTGGCCAAAGACAACCGGGGCCGTAAATAGCAATCCAAAGCAAACACTTGTCCTCATCGTGACTCCTTCTCTTGTCAGAAATCAGTCATAAAAAAACTCTGTGGCACATTTGGGTTTTTATGAGCCTCCTAATCTGGATCTACAAAAAAAATAAAAGATCGTCACACGGAAAACAGCGGACCAACAACAGGAAGTCGCCTCAGATACGATCTGTGGATTCTGGTTTGTGACAGTCAAGCTGACGGCACTAATAATAATAATGGGTAGCAGTAATATTTTTGGGGGACAGAAATTGGATTGATTGTGTTGTGTTTGTGTCGTGTTTGCGTTGGCCCGCACCACTGGGGAATTCACCGGGTCACTGATTGTTGTTAATGGACAATTTTTGGAGAAAATAACAGCCGTGTTTTTCTTGCCGGGGACGAGGAACCGAGGCCGTGGAGCAGAAGACCTTCTCTACGTCAGGAGACACATTCTTCAAACATCAACCGACCCTGTGCTCACTGGGTCGCTGCTGCCGACTCTTACTGACAAAGTTCTTGACCAAATCTGCACTGAAACCCCCCCAAATATTCATCAAACGTCGACACCTTCATTGGTGTTTAATGATATATTAACAGTCCACAGCTCTTTACTTTGCTGGCTCGCACTCAACACATGTTCAGATATCATCACTGAAGACACCAACTCCTTTCAGTGAGTCTTCAGCACGAATTTTAACGTGTCGGCGTCGATAATCTCTCGAAAACGAAAGCACATGTTGTTTCTGGCCCAGCTACCTTTATAGCAGAGTGTCAGCTGGAGGCCACAGGTCTGTCAACACAACTCACTGACCAGGGCTTGTACCGCCCCCCCGCTCCCACTTTAATCTGTGTCTTAATGTGGTTAATAGCCAACACACAAACAGACGTACACATATTTGCACAAACGCCTACACACACACACTTTTTCCACAAGGTAAAAAGAGTGTTGTCCGCCCAGTGACGACTCACAACACAACCGCACTCCATGTTTGTCTTCCTTTTTTGTGTTATTGCAGGAATACGCAAAAACTACACAACAGATTCCCACAAAATTCGGTGGAAGGACGGGACACGGGCCACGAAAGAACCAATTCAATTGTGGTTCAAATCCAATTGTTTTCAATACGTTTCTTCAACATTGTGGGATGGGGCGGATTTTATGGACATTTCCAACAATTTCCCAGGAGATTAATCAATGGATGTCGATCAGACAAGTTATATTTGGTTAACTTGTTACTGCTTTAATCCAAAACTGCTGACATTTTGCCTCATAATTGAATAAAAAGGTCCATAAACAAACAGCAGATCATCTTCCAGCTGAAATCGATCCAGAAGCTTTGAGAGCTTCCTGTTCAGTCGGGCGTCGTGTATCCAACCTGAAACTCAGCGTCTGTAGCTTTGACAATGGCGTTGGAAGTGCAGTTCCGCTCCTGGACTTTATATCCTACATTACAGCTATTTCACGACACACACACACACACACAGACACACAAAGACACACACACACTCCACTGCCTCTCAAAGCCAAGAGGAGCAACTCCGAGTATTAGAAGTTGCTCGTGTGAACGCAAATGTGAGCTTTTAGAAATGGACTGCTTGTAAATTGGACATTTGTGTGTGTGTGTGTGTGTGCGTCTCCTTATTGACTCAAATCCTGACTGAAGGCAGAAATAAAACTCTGGCTTGTTCATATATTAAGAGCAAATTCTCTTGCATGTGGTCGAACTGTGAAATTCAATCAGGGGACTCGTGTGTTTGCAGAGAAAAAAGGCAAATATTTCACAAAACTTTGCAGCTCGGCTCGGACTGCTGTCTGTGCATATATGTGTCTGTGCGTGTGTGTGTGTGTGTGTGTGTGTGTGGCCATATTTTCCTCTCGGCGGTCTGTTCATATTCTAATCAGTGTGTTTCCTGCTTGCATTGATCAGGGCCTGATAAGCAGCAGTCCTACACGGCGTCTCCTCAGCAGATGCAGGGGACAGATAGAGGCCATAAGAGAAAGAGACTAAATGAGAAACTACACGACAGCACAGGATGAGACGCTGCATCTCTGAAAACACAAGGTTCTGTCACACAAATGCTTTTCAACGCATCAAGTTTTTTCCCACACAATCGATAAATTGTGCACGTTTGATAAAATGTGCACGTCTCTCTGATCAGAAATATTGAAAATAAAAAGCTAGGATGAATATCAGCTTTCACACACATCACTGTCTTTTATGTAAAGAGCAGATAAAACCACCTGATTGATACAAGTCACTTCCTGCCACAAGCAGGAAGCGACTTGAAAGGTATTTATGTTTCAAACGACAAGACAAATTCAACTTTGGTGCAGAATCCATTAAAATCTGTAAAGCTGCACAAAATGAGGATTTCTCTCATCAAAAGATTTTTAAAATCATCCGTCCCATGTTTGTTTATGTGAAACTCTGTGAAAGTAGATTTTTGTGGATGTTTGAATTTTGAAAATGTGCTTTTTCTTTTGTCAATTTATTTCATTCATATTTTGTTTCAGAGATAAAAGAGATTTTTGCTGACATTTCTGGTAAAAGTAGAAAAAGTGAAATCTGGAAACAAATTAGCTTTGAATTTCTAAAACTTTCGCAATTTAATTTCTCCCAGATTGTGTGTTTGAATTAAAACTAAAAACAAAAAAATACTAATTACTTGCAGGACAACTGGCTTCAAACCCTGTTTTCATTCAAGTGTAGATCTTGATCTACAGAAGCTGCAGTTCGTCTGTCAGTAAAAAAGAAAAAAAGCCTCTGAAACTCTGAACAAACGCCTAAATCAAGAAAATCGAAAACAATATTGCGGTGAGGGAACAAGGAGCACAGACAGCCGGAATCTCTGAAAAGAAAACACAAAGTCAAAAGGAGCTGGGGCTCTTATCTGCTCGGGGCTCGGTGCTGTGGGGCTTCGTATGCATGTATGCTCATGTGAAGCCATTACATGGGGAGCAAGCACGCCGACATCTCTGCTGGAGCAGAACGGCCGACTGTGTAACGCTCTTCCTGTTTCCCATCGATTCCAATCAGTTCGGGGCCCGACACCTATCCCACACCTCCACAGTCACATCTGCCCTGTGTACATACGGTTTACATGCATTTTTATTTCAATGCATATTGGTTCCACGCAGGAGCCCCAGCGGCGGTGGGCACGGCTACTGCTGCACACTGTGGTGATTTAATGAATCCCAGCAGATTCTTTTTTAAGAAACGTTACTTTCTCATTGTAATGCCTCGTGCTCATGAATGGGAATTAAAGTTTTAAACGTGCACACACACACAAAACCAACTGAGAGGCCTTTAACATGTCTGCACCATGTATGTTTGTCCACACGTGACATTTTCCTCTTTTCAAAGTGCTCTCACTGACTCGACTTATCCCCCCCCAAAGAAATGAATGTTAAAAAGGTATTCACACATTTTATGTATCGCATTATACTTTGAATAAAATGAATGTAAAAGTGTGTTTACAATTGCATTCTTTTTCTTTTTAAAGGTTGGTACTTTTACCTTTTTCTCTTTCTTATTTTTTGGGGGCGCACCTTCAATATTTTCCGATTTCCTTTTCAAGTGCAGTCACCTATTTCCTATCTCGCTAATACATTTTCCACATCTGTAAAGTTTATTTTTGTAACTTTATTGGTTTCCCCCCAGTGAGTCAGGTGGAGGGAAGGGAAGTCATTACAGCTTAGTGCTCCAGCCTGCCTGCCTCCATCTACACAGCCAGGAGAAAAGTACAGAATGTCGACAGCTATCTCTCATATTTCATCAGGACGCCGTCTTCTCTGGAGACTCCATTTGTGTAGTAAACATCTTAAAAGGTTCCCCGGGCTCCCCCTCTCCTTTTCTTCTCCTGCTATTCACTTATTTATTTATTCTCTCTCTTTCTCTCCTCCTTTTATTTATTTTTTTATTTATTTAAGATTCCGTTCGTCTTATTTTTTAAACTGCTTGACTCCGAAAATACAGATATCACACTTAGGCCCCGTGAGTTTTTGAAAAATGAGCATATTACTTCCTACATCTCCCTTTCCTTCTTTTTTTTATTTTTTTGTCACAATAAATATTTCCATTTATATGCAAATTATTATCTACTGACCAAGAATGGATAAAAACTCGTCTTGTTTTCATTGTGGCGTGCGGAGGAGCATGTGAGTGTGAAGGCGGGAAGTGTCGGGAGCTGGGAGAGCAGAGGGAGCAGCTCCTCATTTAAAGAGTAAATAATCTCCCATTGCATTCTATTATTTATACCCCTGGCTTGAAAGGGACTGTATTAACTTATAAGTTATAAGTAGTTAGAAGTTACTTACTTTAAACTGGGGGGAGCGGGGGGGTGGGGAGGGCGAGTAGAGAGACGACGCTCTGCTTAGCTGACTTCCCCCCAAATTGCTGACATAATTACATGAATGTAATTTTTTATGACTCACAGAAAATCTTGGCATTTTCACTGAAGCAGATAATTAGACTTGGAATAAAGCAGGGGCGGAATAATTAATACATCAAAACTAGATGAACTTTTTCTAATTATTTTTATTTAATCTCCATTCTAATTATTGTTCTAGTCGGCTGAGCGAGATTGCCTTTCTCATTCAGGGTGTGAAATGCACCCGTAGCGCTCAATCCTCACCCAGTGAAATATCAACTGAGCGTGGAGACGGGAAATCACAGGGTGCTCACCACTCTCTTCCCCCTCTCTCCTCCTCTCTGATTGAACTGTAATTTAAATTTCTCCATTGCCAACAAACAATTTACATACACCTGCCACACTCTTATTTATTTATTTCCCCCCCGGTTTCCTCCGCCGCCGCCACCTTCACCCTCCACGTCTCCAAATGTATGGCAATCAATATTTCTCCAGCTTTTAAATGAGTTTGTTAATTAGTCTAATGTGGTTTGGATAGAGGTTGTGTTTCCCTCCCTATCGCCGCGTTCAGGAGGAATGTTTGCGTAGAACAACCGGGAGGAAACACAGTGGGTGTATCTGTGGAAAGAGTTGCTGACCACAGAGTAAATTTTCCCACTTATCTCTGGTGTCACTCTACCGAGAAGCAGCCTCTGAAAAGGAATAGTACATCTGATAAGAGCGCAGTTTAATGCTGATGTAAACATAATTAACACTCTGACACGCGGCCGTGCTGCGTGGGCACACACACACACGCTCACAAACACAAATTCAGATGAGGTCGAGGATAAATTAAGCATTTCAGCACAAGTAGTACAAAAAAATAAAAAATTCTGAGCACTTACATGCAAACAAGCCTCCCTTCTTTTCGCTCTTTGGGGGGAAATAAATGAAATATTAGCCTCGTACATCAATATTCATTTTTGAAAGAAGCCTTTCCACAGAAGAGTTCTCCACATAATAACTCTCCAGCACTTCTGCTGAGACACCTCAGTGAACGTCGGCCTGTTCATGCAGGCTGTTTCACATCCTCTGTATGTGTGTGCAGACATTCAGCACTGGATGATGCTCAGATTGCATAAAGACACACGGGCGGAGGGGCGGTGGTGGAGGGGAGATTAGGAACTAATGCAAGTCAGCGAAATAAAATATGTAAAAAATATAAAAACATTCATCACAAGCATGAAATTAAAATAATTCTTGCTCTCCCTCTATATCCACATTTCTTATTACAGTCTGTGTATTCACTAGATTAAAATTGCCGGTTGATTAATACACAAAACAAGATCAGATTTAATTAACATCAGATTTAATTGAGGCCCTACAATTCTTTTTCCACACACTCGCAGTTCAGATAGAGACGATCGCAAGCCTCCATAATTAAACAAATGTAAATCTACCAGTGCCTTTCACACACACACACACAGACACACACAGACACACACACACACACACACACACACACACACACAAAAAGAAAACAGATTGATGTGCATCCCCATGCAGGCAAATCTCCCCATTTAAAACAAATATATTAAAGTTATTATTATTCCTTTATAACGATTACAATTTTTAACAGAGAAATAATTTGGGAATAATTTAATTAAAGCGATAATGATGATTGAATAAAGAACAGAAATTCTTCTATGTGTCTGACCCTGTTTGAATAGATTCCACGACGACTGGGGTGTGTGTTTAATTTGCCCGATTCTTCCCACATCTATTTGCGAATATCCAGACAAACCTTTAATCTAGATTTGCAGCCATCAGAAAGGAGAGCTCACATCCTGTTTAATGAAATCATATTTGCTCACACGCAGCCTTGAAAGCCTCTTAAAAAACTGCTCTATTTACATGGCGTCACGGCGGGAGAAGCTGAAACGCCACTTTTCACACGCGGGAAAATTCACTGTAATTCTCATCAGTCGCGTCAGGACGGCGACCGGGTTCCACTTGTGTCAGATCCACGAGGTGTCAGTCTCGTTTTTTATTTTTGCCACTTGGCTGACGTGAAGGCCACAGTTTCTTGTTTCTTGTTTGCGAGCAGTTGATATTCTGCTCGCGTTTAGTTGTGGTATCATGATCAAAAACCGATAGCACCGCCGTTATCTCTGTGTTGTATTATTTCTATGGGCCAATATTTTTGGTTTTATCAATGTAATCTGGAGTATCTGCTGGAAGTGTGTGTGAGTGTGTGTGTCTGTGTGTGTGTGTGTGTGTGCTCGTGGGACTCCATGTTCAAGGCAGGATTGGAGGGAACCCAAGCTGCAGGCCCCCTCCACCAAGTACGTAGTGCCACCATGTGTCCGGTGGAGGAACTTCAGGTGCATCATGTGCAGGAACAGAGCTGCATGTGAAGATGTTGGCCTGTGTAGTTTGTGTTTGCATGTTTGTTGCCGAGCAGTATACGTGTCGTTGTGTGCGTTCACTCCGAGATGTTGCACCGACGCAGACTAAACAAATTTCTTATCCTCTTGATGTGGGGGGGGAGCCGTTGGGAGGATGTGGGCCCAGATCCTCAGATGAAAGATGGCGCTCAGACACACTACATGACAACAAAAAGCTTGGAAATCAACACATTATCACACAATGTTTAATATCTCAAACAAGGCTTGAGTCAAAGGTTTAAGATGTAGTTAAAATAGATTGTTTTGGGGCTTTATTTTGAAATGTAACTGTGTGTGTGTGTGCGTGTGTGTGTGTGTTTGTGGGAGCTGGCGGGGCGAGCTACCTCCTGGCGCCATGGGGATGAGGGCTTCACGCTTGGGCTGAGATTACCTGTGCGGGCGCCCTGTGTGGCTTGTTTATGAATCAGCTTTTTTGTTCCGATTTTTCCCGTCCACTTGTGACTTCTTACAAAAACAAAGGACAAGCACCGACACCCAGAGAAGGAGAAGAGGGGAGGGAGAGTGGGCGTCGGCCAGCCACACCTCGCCGTGAAACCCTCACCTGGTGATGACCCGCGGGGGGTGTTTATAAGCGTGGTTTATCTCCATGGCAATAAAGCCGTGTGCCGCGGCTGTGGAATGAAAACACGTCGGCCGAGCCAGACAGACAGGAGTCGAGGATGTAACGTAACACACCCCCCCACCGCTACCTGCCGAGTGGCCGAGCCAGTGGCCTGCATGACTGCCCCCAGAAACCCAGAGCCACCGCCACAGATCCTCTGCACATCGTTCATTCACATGTGAAGTTTATTCCAAACAGTGAAAACCAAAGCTGCTGCCTTTCTGATGACCCCTCATACTGAAACAAGCATCAACTCTAATCCAGAATTATCTGGAGAGCAATTAATCTGATGGAATTAGACTCGGGAAAGAAAGAACTTCTTCCTCAAACAGCAACAGGTTTCATATTCTGGTGTTTTGTGGCTGTTGTCACATGAAGGACGAGCTGCAGCAGATTTGTATCTGCAAACCTGAAAATCAGAATCAGCTTTTATCTTTGAAGATATAAGAACTTAGATTTTGCATGATAAAACAATGCAGATTATATAAGACATTTTTCCTTAATTCAAGTGGGTTGTATTTGGGTTTTATTTTGGGTTTATGGTGTAAACTGTAAAATATCAAGCCTCAGTTACACAGCAACAACATTTTAGGAAATATATTGTTATATATATATATATCAGTCAATAGGTTTTAATATTTTTAATTTTGATACACTACCTGATATATTTTGATTTGTAAGCTTTTTTTTTACGTTTATGACGCTCGATCAATTCATGTTGGTTATTGCATAAATTTATCATTTTAAATCGTAACTTAAATAAATCATATTGGCAGAACTTTCTTCCAATCATGTTTCTACTTAGTACTTCATGGTTATGCACCAAAACAAGGAAGAAAAACTTCTTGTATGTGAAAAGCTACTTGGCACAAAACTTGTTATTAAGTTGTTGTAGTAAATACGATTGTATAAATGTAGATGGTATTTTGAAATGTGAATATAAGTACATCAAACAGTATTCGGGTTCTTGCTAATCCATAAAGTACTTTTAAATCAAAACACAGCCGGCAACAGTCAATCTGACTCAGACGTGAACGATAAATCCACCAGGAAACAGTTTCAAACCATTTTAGGGATCTTTTCTTACGACTCACCTGCGCTAACCACACCTGTAAAAACACACACACACACACACACAGACACACACCTCGGAGTTACCCATGAAGCTCGGGTGTGTTTACACAGGAGCATCGTTCAGCTGGAACACTCAACTATTCCAAGCATGTGTTACATTCAAGTGTTGGGCCATTGTGAGCTGGAGTGCGGCTGTTGTTCGAGTGACTAATGTAAGAATGACACGAGCCAAGTGGGCTTAACTTGAAGTATACGAAGTTCGCTGAATGCTCGCTCACTTGGCAGCCGGAGCGCGGTGGTGGTGGCGGTGGCGCTTGAGAATCCATCACGTTTAAACGAGAAACAAACAGATTGAATTGGAGTGAGGCCTTTCCTCCATCACCACCTCCTCCACCACCATCTCTCGTCTCTGCTGAATCATCCGTGGGCCCCATCCCAGCCGGCCCTAAACCGCCAGTTCAATTACCCATCATGCCCTTGACCTTGGAAGGTCAGCTTGCTTTGGAGGATGAAGCCTTAGATGTCCAGAGAGAGAAATGGAACGTGAAAGAGAGGGTGTGGGAGGGGGTGGGGGGGTGGGGGGGGAAAGAGGGATTGAGAGTTAGACGAAGGGGTGAGGTGGAGAGATGGATTGTGGGGAAGGGTGAGAGACGGAGCGAGATGGAGGGCGAGGGATAGTGTGTGTGTGTGTGTGTGTGTGTGTGTGTGTGTGTGTGTGTGTGTGTGAGAGAGGGAGGAGGGGAGGAGGAGGAGGGGAGGGGGGGGAGCGAGGCCTCAGCCCTGCTCTCTCTTATCTCTTCAGCTTGGTGGAGTTTTAAATTATTCATTCCCTGCTGCTCCCGCCGACTTACACATCTCCATCACACGGCTGCCCGCATCCGCCCGGGGAACAGGCGGTCGCCACGGCAACCTTATCGCAGATCGCAGATTTCGGCTCCAGAAATGAAATAAAAGAGGAAATTGGCTGTATTAGCATAAGAGGAGTCAGCCCGGAGTTGAATACACACATCACCACCGCCGCCGCCACACCACCCCCACCCCGTCCTCCCTCCCTCCGCCGCCGCCTCCGCCCCCCCCCAAAAGCTCACAGCAACACCCCCCCCCTGCCTCCTCTCCTTATCAGCGCAGTCTGATCGCTGCTTTCCCTTTCTATATATTTTTTTTTTCTAATTCCACTCTCCCTCCACCGCCGTCGTCGCCAACTCGCCCTCCAACCACATACCCCGTACCCCTCTCCCTCCACCAGCACCCCCCCGTCCCCTCGCCGTCGCTCTTTGTTCCACAATGCGCTCGGAGAAGAATGGGGGCGAGTGGGCGGCAGAGAAAAATAGATGTGGTCGCCGTGACCTCTGACCTTTTCACAGCCGTGTAAACAATAAGCAATAACCTGGGAGATGTGACTCTGGCAGCGGCGCACCTACTGACTGACAGCACACTTTATTTCCTGTCCAATAGCACCTTCATTCCCCCTCCTCATCATTTTATTATTGGTGTTTTCTCCCTCCTCCCCCCCACCCGGTTTCTGTCCATCTTTCAGTCTTGGTCCAGTCCGCTGGGATCTACCGTCTCGATCTTTAGCGACCTTAAAAAGAAAGAGAACGTCTGAGACATTTGTTTGGCTTCCAGGTGAATGGATGTAACTTCCCCGGCAGAGTGAGGCCTCGCTGGTGTAATCAGTCTTTGCAGAAGAAGAAGAAGAAGAAGTAAAAGGTCCAGGTCCACATTTACATCCACCGTCAATACGTAATCTGCCTCCGCCATCAGCGGTCCTCCATCACCGTGAAGCCACAAAGGCTGCGGCACAATGCAAACTCTTTAGGAGACACCCATAAATGTGTTTCCCCCCTTTAGCGCCTTTTCCTGCTGCCACTTAACCATTCGGTAACAAGTCGTCCTCTCCCCCCCTTCCACTCCTCCATCCCTCCATCCCTTCCTTCCCTAATTGAAGTTAAACAGCTGAGAAATCGCGACCATGTCCCCCCCAGATGGTTTTAAATGTCAACATACGCTCCCTCTCAGATTGACACTTCCCCGGGGAGGCGTGCGTCTGCATGTGTGTGTTTGTTATGGTAATCGTCTTCCTCCCTCTCGTAGATTTCCTGCAAATCAAACCAGCAGGGGGAGGGGGGGTAAGGGGCCCCAAAGAGGGACAATAACGCCCACCGCACTTGCCCGGGGGTGTCCTCCATTATCGTCCCCATCATTATGGCAACTTAGTTAAATCTTAATTTAAAGATGGCTGTTTTCTGTGGTTCTCCGCAGCATGACGGCATCGATGAGGGATTAACTGCAGCTTCCACTTTGTTCACGCTCCCCCTCACTTTCTGACGCTCTTCTTCTTTTTATTATGTTGATCAGAGCGTTCGGCTGATCCAAATCAAACAAACAAAAAATTACAGCCTAATCAGTGGAGTGGGGGGGGGGGATCCGATCTATTTCTATCAAACCTCATGATGCTGCCGTCAGAGCAGGACGACCACAACAAATTCACAACTGCGGTCAGAAGTTTGGAGAGAAACTTTAGAGTTTGTTATTGGGTGATGCTCACGTTATTATTGGATTGAAGCCACAACTATGATATTTCTTTAGTCTTTGAAGAATAATTACCTCCATCAAGGAGGTTATGTTTTTTTATATCTATATCATAAGACATTTGACATTTTCACCACTTTCCAAGGGATGAATTCACGGATATATAAAAAAAAAGGAATATTTAGAGGACTGATATTAATGTGTTTGCAAATTGGTGCAGATCTAAGAAATTGAAATGTTTCATCAGGAGGTTTTCCACAAATAGAGATAAAAACCTGCACCTACGATTAATGTGTAGCTGAGATAACGTAACGTGGCCTTAACTGTAAGGCTTGTTTGAATTTAAGAGTTATGTTGGGCCTTGCGGAGGAATGCACCCTACTGAGATTCTAGTTTGGATCGTGATATTTGATATCTTGCATTGCAGAAGAACCAAAATACAGTTTTATTATTGAAGTTAAGACAAATCTGATAAACTGGTCCGGCATCCCGTCCAGGAATCTACAAGTCTGCTCTTAGCATAAGTTATTAAATTTATCCAAACTTAACCCAGAGTCAGACAACGAACGATGGACCATCATGCACTCTGGTGTTCTCAGGCCTTCTCTCTCTCTCTGCTCCTCCTCGTCTGCTCTCAAGACCTCATTGTGTTTTATTATTTACACTTTCATAGAATTCTTGTTTGATCTAAGTGCTTATGTTACCACAGACATTATTATTATTATTATTATTATTATCAGTGGCAGACAGCGCCGGACTAATAACAGGCCAAAACATTATATCTCGCTATCCCATAGTAGGAAATAAATCCAACGTATATGGATTCCAATCTGATGGATCCCACACCCCCACACACCCTTAGTGCTCTGTCCCAGCAGAGGCGTGTGGAGGACGTGCTGGCAAAGCTTCATCACACCCGGACCAAAACGCCCACAGAGGCTGACCCCGTTGCTCAAGGGCTCACGGCTGCTACCGAACAAACTGTGACATCATCTCACAATCTCCTCTGTTCATTTACAGACACAAAAGAGTTCCTCCTTTCCCGTGAAACAATCCAAATTTCTATTCACACCTTAATATCGGAACAATCCCGATTGCTTCTCCAGGCGTTTATCTCCTGAAAGGCTCCTTCTTTCCCTTTTTGGTCCTGCTCTCCAATTCCCCCCCCTGCGTTTCCCCACTTCGCAGCATCAGACCTGTTTATTCCCCAAGCTCTTAATCTGTTTTAAGTGGTGAATACTTTGGAACAGTGAAGCAAAAAGGCCCTTAACACGAGGAACAGCCCAGGCTTCCTGTGCCATGCAGCTCTATCCTTGGTGGTCTTCTAAAGCCCCCTCTGCCTCTGTTTCCCCGTGCGATTGTGCCTGGTTTGGTTGGAGGCTCATCGCAGCCTACATTTGATTTCACATGGGCTATAGAGACACTTAGCGCCCGTGGCTCCGTCCCTCCCACACACCGTCTGCAGCGCCGCATCACAATCCCATGTGTAGGTTTTTGCTGAGAAGCGCCTGTAGTGATGTCGGTGTGTCTGTGTATGGAGAGAGTGTGCGTTCGCGAGAAAGAGAGAGTGTGCGCCCGCTTGTAAAGTGCACGTGTGCGAGTTCGAAGCCAAGACCACACATCCCGTGCAGTTTTTTGTTTTTTTTTGTTGTAGAATCGCACACAGAAACACACAGGGTGTCAGCTACCGGCTTGGTAACAGTAAGTGACAGGGTGAGACGGGAGACAATGATGATCCCTCACTGTCCTAAAATGGATCCGTGCCGCACCCCCCCCTGAACTCCAGTCCAACCCATCCGTCCCACGCTCGTCCCTACTCCCTGGCCCTGAGCAGATAACCGCAGCGGGACCCCATCTGGGACGGGGGAACGAATCCCAGAGGTGCGTCCCGTAACGGTGCCGCTCCGGTCAAGGGAGCGTGGGCGCAAAAGGGGCCGATACCCCAGTGGTTTGTGGGTAGAGGCGTCACACTCTCTCCAAGCCCCTCGGGCCTGGAGGCATAAGGGGACACTGTCTTTTCTTGTCCGTTCGGACGCCGTTGGTCACAGTGGATTTCCGGAGCGGTGCACGGTCCTACACCGTGTTAAAAACTGCGGGGCGGCAGCCATTTGTAGTCCTGCTTGGACAGGCTTCAGCGAGCAGTGGGCTGGTGATACAGACGTCGGAACAAAGGGGATTGAGACAAGTGTCAACAACAACAACAACTGCAGCCCGGCCTGTGTTTGATTTGATGTAGTTTGCTTCAAGCCAAAGAAACTGCTTTTATTTTTTTAACAGCATCAAGGGAACAAAGCCCAGCGAAGATGTCGGAGGGGAAGTTTCTCTACAGAAACACGCAGAAGTACTTTCATAAATCTGATTTTATCCCAAAAGAAAAATGAAAAGAGCAGAATATGTCGTAGATCTTTGGGTGTTTACGAACTTTTCTATCCAACCCTTGGTTTGTCTCCTCTCGTGTCTCCGATAAAGTCTTTATACAAAAAGAGGCACTAGTTCTTCAGAGGCCTCAGGTACAATTATGATCGAGACAATTCCAGACGCCCATGAATATGAATAACGTGGCATATTTGAGTGTATGGCCGTTTTGCTTGGTGACATACAAGTGTGTGCGTTAGTTGTTGTTGTTGTTGTGTGCGAGCGCCCGGCTGTCGTAAGCGAGCAGGCGAGCGGGGCCCATAAATCGTGGCGCTATCAGCGGCCCGGTCTCGGCCACCCTTGTGTTCTTTTATTGAATGTTATTGTAGCCGGACGGCCCCTCGGTAGATATTTCCTGGTCAGAAATCAAGATCAGAGCCGAGGGTCTGGGGGAGGAGAGGGGGAGGACGCGAAGGAAACAATGACTGATGGACATTGGAGGAGAGGGGAAGAAGAGGGGATAAGAGTCGGTGTGGGCGGGCGCTGGCGCTGCTTTAAAGCTCCGGCAAAGAGTGAGCGGTGATATTCGACTTAAAGTGAAACCCGGGGGTGTGAGGAGAGATGTAATGTGGATTTAGGATCATCCTACGATGAAGGACGGCGACAATCTCACCATCGTTAGCTGAGATTGTTTGTTTTTCTTTCCTCTCTTGGACAACGTAGGAGTGGAGAAAATACAACAGATCAAAAAGAATATCACAACTTTCGACAAGTTCCCTCCACCAGAGGGAAAATTAAACACACGATTATGGGATGATGTGAATGTGTTCGAGGTCTGTGACAGAGTGAGAAGTCAGTGGGTGGATTTTCTTTGTGAAACACTGATTTACTTTCCTCTGATGTTTTGAAGTTTTTAATTCTACGTGGTTGTTTTTGCTTCGGTTTCTGTTTGTGAGGCATAAATATGAATCTTCATATGAGAGGAAAACAATTCAGCCGAAGACAATCAGACCCTGTATCAGGGTTTTTTGATAATTCTTAAACTGAGTGAGTTTTTGGAATTTTTTCCATAACAAGAATGAACAAACAGCATAAAGTTGCAGTTACAGGAGGCTACAGGAGGTTTGTGTTCAA
Organism: Limanda limanda; assembly: GCF_963576545.1. Lineage (NCBI taxonomy): Eukaryota > Metazoa > Chordata > Actinopteri > Pleuronectiformes > Pleuronectidae > Limanda > Limanda limanda. The sequence continues at coordinate 20,618,022 of NC_083636.1, read as the reverse complement.
AAGACAAACCCGAAAGAGAGACTGCTGAGTTTCTGTGGACCTTCTTCACCTGGTCCCCTCAAGTATAAAGTCCGCAAAAGGTAGATGTGCAATCTTCTGCATTACTGCCACCTGGTGGATGGGAGTGGAGGCAAACGAAACCCAGATTTCTACCCAACAGTCTAAACTGGACGCAAAGTGAGAATAAAACAGTAAAGTAGGGAAATTAAAAGTTAAATCAAGCGATTCTTCTTGTGAATCCCTTTCTGATCCACTGTTTTAAGGACTAAACCTCAGTGTACAAACCCTCTTTGTCTTTTCCTCTGTACCTTTCTGTATATGAAGGGATGTAATACACGTTTGTAAGTAAGCTCGGGTGCATCTACACGTAGGCGTGATTTGTTGGACTTCCCCGTGGCCTCCCTCTCCCTTTGCCTTTAATTGCTGTGGGGATCACGGGGCGGCAGAGACAGAATGGACTCCAGAGATTGTGGTTCCACCGCTGCTTCCCAAACTGGCTTTCCTCCCCATGCGCCCGCTCGCCGAGTAGTCCCAAATTCCCCCCATTTGCCACCCTCTCACCCCACACCTCGGCTGGGAAATGGCATCAAAAACAAGCGCTTTCTCCCCAAAAGATAGACGCTCATTTCCAAGACGCGGCCGAGTCGACTCTGCCGCTCTTTAGCGAAGCGTGGAGTAGTTCAGAATTGGCTGAAAAAGCCAGAACACACATCATCCGACACCCACGTCTGGTCTTCTTCTCACTTCTCCCCTTGTATCGACACCTTTTCATTCGCCTCCTGTCAAATGTCACTTTCATCATTTCGTTATTTTTCCTTCTCCTCAATTGGCTTCACACACGGTTTCCAAATGAGAAACATCGGAAAGTGACCTTTCATATAATAATTAGAGCTGTCCTCAAGTGATTGAATCGCCCAAGACGCATTGTGAGCACATGTTCCTCTCCCCTCGTTTCCTTCCCCCGCCCCCGACCTCTTTTTCTGGTTCCCTTTTCCTTAACCGCCTCTAGTTGGTCTCCTTTCCTTTCCGCTGGCTTCCTTTACTCCTCTCCTAATCTCAGCCGAGCCCCGGGAGCAGATAAGGCTTATTTAGCGTTTGGAGTTTTCACCCTCCGTCGTACTGGCACTAGAACATCTCCTACCAGGCCAAGGTAGATGAGTGCAGCAGATACATAGCGGGAAGCTTTTTGTGTATGGAGGATTTGATCTCGTCCTGATCCCCCCCCCCCCCATCACACACACACACACACACTCGTTCTCAGACTCACACACACTTGGATGAGATATATACGCTTCTCTTGGCCCACGGGGCAGTGAAGGTGAAGTAGTGAAGTAGCAGCAATGTTACTGAATATTTATTACAGAGCTGATCAATACGAGGCCGTCTGCCTTTGCCTGAATTGATTCTCGTGACATTTTTGATCAGATTTCACATAAAGGATGTTTGCGTTGTGCTTAGGAAAAGCAGCAGGAAGGAAACTTCGTGAAAGTTTATGTTTAAAATGAAAAAAACTAACATGAAGTAGTTTCTAGTATACCGACACATGTTCTATGTTTTTTTTTGGCACAACAGCCAACATATTAGTCGATTTATTAGTATATTTATATAAAGAATTGTTGTATTTTTAAGTATTTCCACAAGTTAGATGACAAAATCAATATCAGCTTTATCTCCGTGTTCAATAAAGAGATAAGTGCAAAAGAATCTTAGTCTAAAGAAGCAGAAAAAGACCAAGATGGAAAATTACCCGTTCAAAACAAGTCTAAACCTGTGTTGTAGATATTAGCAGATTTTATCCCCAAACACTATTGTTGGAAAACACTTTGTGTACAATCCCAAATTGACCCCGTCCACGTCCATGAGGAGTAAAACAGCAGCTGCTCTGGTTACTGTGATTAGAGCTGTGTTTTAGTGATTTGGCAAGATGCTCTGGTGATAAACAAGTGATTATGTGCATGATCCACTGCAGCGGCGCCCCCCCCCTCTCCATCCTCTCCCACCAAAAACCAACATGTTGGATCCGTGTCTCTGCCTCTCTGATCCGACGCCGCGACTACACGGAGGCTCGGGAGCCAGGCTACCTCAGGGAGGTCTACGCGGATAAGCATTTTAAAATCGCTAATCTCCCAATCACCATCACGCAGAGATAACCGTCTGCTTGGGCAGTGATCAGCGTGGAGATTATGGATGTGATCTGGATCTGATCACTCCTCCTGGTGATGCAGTATCAGATGGGTGTTTGAAATAGATTTGGGAAGTTCTGCTCCAAAATTGAAATTATCCAGCTTGTGAGAAAAAAAATGTAAACCGTCATCACTTAGAGGAAGATAAATAAATAAATAAATACGATCCAATCTAAACAAAGATGCTTCCAAAGCTGCAAACGCCGCCTGCAGAGCGACAAAAGCTAACATGGGAGAGTGGATTTCCGACTCAGATACGTCACGTAACCACAAATAATAATGTGACTGAAGAATTTGGAGGTTTTATGGACTAAAGCTGTTTGAAGGGGACGTGGCCCTCGGAGGCTGAATTTGAAGACGGACGACATCAGCCCAATCCCAATTTGAAGGAGGCAGAGAAATGTGTCCTTCCAGAATTAATTTCAAGGAAGTGACAATTCTTTCAAAAAGACAATATATAATAAACGACAAAGACAGAAGGAGTCATTCAGGCTTTAAAATACACCAAATTAAATTGATATCCATTTCATTATTATGTAGATATTGTACAGAAGTGTCGTTTAAACACATGAATACAACAGAGACCTTTTTTTTTCCCACATTCTGACTTCAAAGCACATGAACGCACCAAAGTCTGAACTTTTGTTTTAAGTTTAACTTTGCAAAGTCATCGATCAGGAATCATTTTGTGAGAATCGTCTTGAATCCCCTTTACGTTGCACGTTAACGTACGAGCAGATTGCACTCGACACCTGTTGCTTTGCTCGGACGAGTCGGATCAAATCTTTTTAAGCACAGAACAAAGAACCTGGAGGAATAAAGAACCTTCCTACTGACACCAGCACAAACCACTGAGTCAACATGCCGCCATGTGATACCAGTATATTAAACAGCACAGTGAATAAAAATGCAGGAATAACGTTTAACCACCAAACGGCACAAAAATCCATGTTATTTTTTGAAGAAACCATGATTTGGGGCTTTTCTTTGAACAGGTCAGAGTGAAATCACACGAGTTTGATGTCACTGACTTTGATTTATGCCATAAAGCGTCATGTCAGGTTGAGAAGTGGATCTTAGGTCTGTTTCTCCTCCGCCACATGCTTGATTCAGTCGTTTCTCAGGCCCGTCTCTGCGCCATTAGCTCACGCTCGCACCGCCGCTCTGATCCGTGCGGCGGATGCAGGCTCCTTGTTTTGGTTCGGGCCCTCAAGGAGAGCGGCAACCGAGCAAAAGGCTGCCAAAAAAAGGGGCTTTTCTCATCTTTCTACCTGAGCGTGGCGTATCCGCGGCGCAGACACAACACAACCCAACGCCGATCCACATCAAAGCTGCCACTCCTCCTTCCTCCCTCTGTTCTCACCCAACTGCTCCTCCGTCCTTTCCCTGACCTTGTGCGGCTTTTTTTATCCACTGATTATCAACGGCCACAACCGTTTCATCCCCCCGTCCCTCCCTCTCTCCCTCCTCTTTTGACTCAACAGGAGGTCGTCCACAGGTAACTCGCCGGAGAAGCCCTGCAATGCTAATCCACAGAGGGGAGGAAGAAAGAGGTAGAAGAGAGGAAATGGGATTTGGGGGGGGGGTCTAACACCACCACCATCATCATCATCATCATCATCATCATCATCATCGCAGCCTTAATCAAACCCGTTTACAAACTCAAACCAGCCTTGAATGTTTGCCGCTCGTAATAATGTGCACCTTCTGTCTAATTTGGCCATTATTCAGGCCTGTCAGACCGCAATTATTTAGAGCTTATCTCCCTCGCACACAAGATGACGCGTTTGTCACGCTTCACACACACACACACACACACACACACACACACACACACACACACACACACACACACACACACACACACACACACACACACACACACACACACACACACACACACACACACACACACACACACACACACACACACACACACACACACACACACACACACACAAAACACACACAGGGCAGGCAAGGCGCTTTAGAAATTCCATTGATGACTGCTTGCGATAGGACATTTCCCTCCCCACCCGCACCCCCCATCATTACTCCATTGATTACCTTGGTCGTCTTATCATCTACACATATTCAATCTCATCAACAGAAGCCACCCACACACACACACAGACAGACACACACTCTCCATATTGTTTACGCGCAGATAGAGATTGCTTTGTTGTTCATCCCCCCTCCGAGTTTGTTTATTCTATTGGCTGATTTGTGTTTAGTAATGTCATCTATCCCCCTCTGGACTCGGAGCGCGAGCGGCGGAGAGAAAAGAAAGAGAAAAGAAAACACAATCTCTCCGTTCAGATTGGCCCAGAATAGGATGCGTGATATTGGGTTTCTATGATCTTTTGTGAGCTGTAATTTGATGCCGCGCAAAGTGTTTAGCGGAACAAATATAGAAACGTTGTCAAATTATATCATAAATTAGTGATCAGGAGGAAGCGACAGAGGGAGGAGACGCAGATATGTGTGTGTTTACTGCAGTGATTGGGTTACATTCAGCCAGAACAACACCAATGTTCCACAGGGAGCGCTTGTGTTTTATTTTTCTGACGTCCCAATTTAGTCAGCGGGAACAAACCCCCGCCTTGTAATATATTATAAAAGTTGGAGTTTTCAGGCAGTGAAGCTGATGGACGTGGTTAAAGCGTCTTTTGCAAAACAATTCTTATCGAGTGGGAACGGCTACATTTTCGGAGGATGAGGAAATGAGGCGGCGAGCGAAAGTAGCCATCAGATAGCGCGCCTCCTTAATTCTCTCATCCCCTGTTAAATAATATCATTATCATTGCCTAATGACGATGGTGCAGCAGTGCTTATGGAGTAAGCCGATTAGGACAGAGACAAACAGCATGGGGCCAGGAAGCACGGAGAGGCCATTTACCACTTCACACAGGACAAATGAGTGTGTCCTATAGCATCGTTCCTTCCCTCGTTCCCTTTTTCAATCTCCCACCCCCCCTCCACACACACTCTCTCTCCACTTCCATCCATTTAATTTCTTCTCCACCAGGCCATCATGAAGTATTTGATTTCCTCTCCTCTGCCTCGTTCCCTCTCCATCCCCACCTCCTCCTCCTGCGCCGCCGCCCCTTCTTCTTTGTGCGGAGGTAATCGTAGATGCAAAGGGAAGGGGGCCGCGGGGCCCTTATCAGCCCATAACATCTGTTGGCGTGTCAGGTGATGAGATGGAGCGCTCGCGGCCTGCCGGCGGCCTGGACGGCTCCTTTAATGCAGAGAGGGGAGTGTGCAAACAAACAGCGGCTGATAGGGTCTATGCTTGTCACAATCGCTCAGGACCATGATCTATCTTCCCCCTGCCTTCTCGCTCTCTCTCCCCCTTTCTCCCCCCCCCCTCTTCCGCTCCGTCTCCATCTTCTCTCCTACTTGAGAGCCCATGTTCTTCTTCACTTTCCCCAAACCCCCTTTTCTCTGACTCTCTACCGCACCCCCTGTTTTTCCTTTTCTTTTAAATCAAATCCTGATGAAGTTTCTATGATTTAGCTCTTCCATATCCGCCTCATTAGTATGGACGGGTGCACGCCGGAGATCAGGTTGTCATAATGGTTTTCGGGAGCCTGCGCACACAGAGGAAGGGGAAGTGGATGTCTGACAGTGAGATGCAGTAGATAAGATGGTCAGCGTAGACTTACAGTTGCGTTATCAGGAGCCATGCATGCTCAAAGAAAATGTTTGGGCCTTATCAACATGCTCATTTCCACAATCATCAGCTGCATCAACAGCGCCCAGCACCATCATCATCATTATTATCGTCATCATCATCGTATCCATCATCATCACTGTCGTTATTAGCAGTTGCCTTTTTGTGACGAGGGAAACCGGCGGGATCATTATCATCATAATCGAGGTCGTGCATTTTCTCGTCATTTCCTCTCGATCTGGATAAAAATAAAAATCTTTTTTCTGAAACAAGAGACACAGAGAAACATCATCAGGGCTTTGGTTTTGGTTTATTGACAAATCTTAATATTTCTCTCCAACTTCTGCGCTTGTGATTGATGCCCCTAGTTTCAATATAGATGAGCAACTTTGTGTTTTGAATTCGTTAGTCCAACAGATTAAGTTTTGTTGTGTATTTCCCAGCCACTCTCTCCTGGTATTGTTCTTACGATGTGTTGTAGGTTGTGTTGTTTTATTGGTTCGAGCTGTTTTTAAGTTACTTCCGTCAGCACAGAGCGGAATTTAGTCACAACTCAACTTGAAACCTTCTTATGTCCTTCAATCCAGTTTCTAAACCTGTCATCCTGTTCAGGGTCACAGGGATCTGCAGCTTATCCCAGTGCACAGTGGGTGGGCAGCAGGGTGCGCCCCTCACTGGCTCACCACCATATCACTATAGGAACGCACAGGAGCAGACACGTTTTCCCATCAGGACTTTCTGCAGCGTTTCTCCGATTCGAGTAAAACTCCCTAAATGTGATTTTGAAGACTTTGTATGGTCCAGAAAATATCAAGACACGAACCAAATTGGAGGAAGAATTAAGGATGTAAGGCATTCTCATAGTTCAGAGTAGAAATATAACATGTTGACAATACAAACCAAAGACAGTAAAGAGTCATGGTAACGAAGATTCGTCAACACACTGCCAATCATCAATCTCAGCTTTCAATCATTAATTTTTCATATCAATTACCTAATTAACCTAAAATGACAGTAACCATGTTTTATTTTGACTTTTGGAGGAGGCTGGGTTTATACCGCAGTCAGCGACCAGGAGGCAATCAAGACACACACACACACACACAGTTGTTGTAGCTCGTTAGCTGCGACCATAAGAACTTAAAAAAAACATCTGTTTATCACTCGTCCAGCAAAACAAAAAACACAAACCGTTTCTCTTTAGCAACTGATGTGAAAAAATAAACTGTGAAAACTACGATTCCTCCTCTAAGCCGAAGTGTATTTCTAAACCAAACGATAGAAACGGCATCAAATTGGAAGTTGAACCCGCAGCCGGCAGAAACCCTTTGCTCTCTATCCCATCCCAAACCAAATAGGATTTCCCCCCCACCCCCGTGTCTAAGAGCTTTGCAGGGACTACATCAGCCCCCGTGCTCCAGTGTACTGCTTCTTCCCAAGCTACACAACTATAATGTCATTGTCAGACGGCTTGTGGCAGCGAGATCAATAGTTAGTAATTCCTCGGGCTGGGGGTCTGAGAGTCCTCGTCCTGCCCTCTCTCTCTCTCTCTCTCTCTCTCTCTCTGTCTGTCTGTCCCCCCCCCCACCTCCCAAGCTAGAATGTCCTCTAATGGAGCAGTCCAGATCTAATCACTGCAGTAATTGAAGTTTACTTTGAAGCTTTCAATCTAGGAGAATATTTAAAGACAAAGCCACCATGAAACACTATCTACTGTCCCAGGCCTGATGTGATCTGGATCTAGTGGCCGCTTCAATAATAGATGAGCGTCTCAAACATACTTTTGCCCCCCCCCCCCCTTCAGATTCAACTTAACTCGAGACTCAAGGGCTCGACCGTCGCGCAGCGGTTCTATAAAAGATGCAGATGTTGCAGACGAACAGCAAAACAAATAAAACCCAAAACATCTGGGAACCTGGACAGGCCCATGGTCAGTGTCTGGTAAATATATTGAAGTTAGTCACAATACTGCATTCACCACCACAATACTGCATTCACCACCACAAGAAGACACATTTAAAACCAGCAGCACAGCAGCGGATATTATGAGCCAGTAAAATCCAGAACAACCAGCAGCAGATCTGTGACACAGTAATAAAACTGCCAGAAACCTCAGCAGCATCAGAGCTCACTAATATTAATATGCAAACAATCAACAACAACAACAGGTAAAAACATGCAAAAATACTCACAGGATTTGAATAAGCAGGTCAATTTCTAAATTGAACTCAATATGACGCAATAAGAAAAATTAAAAAGGAAATCATATCTGGTCAGTGTTTTTGCCTTGCAGATGCAGCCCCGTGCCAGTAGGAGATGCTGACCTCTCAGCACCTTGATGTCCAACACATTCCCCACACGGGAAACTCTGAACAATGCATTTAAGGCCAAGAGATATTTGATAAATCAACATTTTGAGTCCGGCACAATCAAATATTTCCAAAAAAGCAGTATTGAAATCACGCAAAGTTACAGGAATAAGCTGGATGTCCAACCCAGAAATCACAGTATCGACAATGTTTTAAAGAAAAGTGCGAAAGCCTCATGAGGTCACATGACAAACAACCAAACAACAAACATGACACATGATGACATCACAGAAACCAGCATCAGCAGCTTGATCACATTTTGCCACAAACACAAACAACATCAACACACGTTACAAAAAGCAGAACTAACCTTGTTCCCTGCTTCTTATTAAACATGATAATGTATAATAACGTTTATGGTTCAACTAAAATAAGAACCAATTACATTTATTTGACATAGGTGATTGATGATGGTGTATGAGAAATGATTTATATTTTTGTTTTTTATATAAATATATCGATATTATACATTTTTAACTCCCCATTGTCTGTATTGGGTTCCAAAAATCAGTTTTTCCTTAATGTCAGCAAAGTACTCACACAAAAAAAATTAAAACAGTTCAACTCATTACAAACACAACAGTTCATATTCATCTGTAAAATCAAACGGCTCAAAAGCAGCAAAATTCACAAACCAAACAAACAAACAGCTAAATGGCTGCACCAGCAAAACAGAGACAGGGACACCGACCCACATCAAAAGGAAAAAGTTTACTTTGTTGAAGAGAGGCTCCACTGTCCCAGCAGCAGGTGAGGACACTCCCACATGGAGACCAGCAGGAAACAGGTCCTCCTCCCACAGCTTGACTGGTGGGCAGACTGGGAGCTGAACACTACACAAACATCTCAGAGTTAGTTTCCAGTAGAGAGCACAGAGAGTTAGCCGTTAGCTTAGCACAGCTCATAAACAGGTGGGGCTGTCAATTACCCAGACTGAGTCTCCTCCTTCTTCTTCTGTTGGGTTCAATTAGCGCTTGTGAAACAGCCATTTGGTGCAATAGCGCCACCAGCTGGTCTGGAGGTGTGGAAGAGTTTATTATCAAATGCACAACAATAACATTAAGCAGTCGCTGGCAATGAACTGCTTCAGTCGCAGGCTCTCTTCTTAGCAATGCTCAAAGTAATTACAACCAAAAAAAAACATTTGAAGAAAATAGTATAAAATATAATACCAAAAACTTAAAATAGAAAAAAATATATATATATCTAAATATATATATATATATATACAACTGAAGAAAAAACATTAGTGCAATTATGTGCAGTATGCCAAATATGCCATGATCTGTATCTGTATCAGTTCACCTGAGTTCTGAGGGTGAGTTTGATTTGTGCTACAGCCACAACACCAGGTCATGTGACCCAGGAGGCCTCAGGGTTCTGTTTGAGTCTGGACGGGAAAAAAAATCGTACATTAGTTCTACTTCAATTCATGGATGATGAGTAAATTATTATTTGGAGGACTGTTATTTATTAGTGTGTGCAATCCAATCATAATCCTCAGAATTCCACCATATTGGACATCGTGTGCCGTGCTACACATTAGCCTCGAATGCACCTTTCTGCAGTGATTGAAAGTCGCCCTGCTAATTGCGTTAGTTCTGTCAAATCGCAGTGTTGTTGTGGACGAAAGTTGTGTCTCCGGTTGCGTCGCTGGCGTCTGTCCCGGCAGCGGCGCTCTGATTGATAGGCCCGAGCACAGAGGGGCAGTGGGAGATGAAGAGAGGTCTGATAGCGAGGCCGCTAGATACTCCCTGATTCACGGTGTGTCAGATACTGATAACACCCGCCGCGACTCCGAGAGAGAGAAAGACAGAGCGAGCATGAGAAGAGAAACAAGGGCATAAATGAGGAAGAGGAGAGGAAGGAAGAGGAAGGAGACAGAGATGCTTCAGATGTCGCCCCGGTGGACGGTGTGTGGAGTGTGTGATTGTGGCCCCGTCGCTTATTTCATCACACTGACAAATGGAGGTGTGAGGCCCATTGCTCTGGACTTCACGATGTCAGGCGGGCGGACAAGCCTCCTCACAACCCTGATCTTCCTCCTTCGTCTCTCCTCTTCATCACTCCTCCTCGTCTGTTTTTCCTCAGTCTCTCTCTCACTCTGTGTGTGTCGTCCTGGTTTTTTATTAATAACTATCTGCAGGAGATGAAATAAAGGGCGGTGGGGTTTTTTATGTGCTTGGCGTGGTCACAGGGCTGTCACTGTAAAGTATGTCTTCCGATAGCACTTTGAGGGGGGGAAAAATGGCGTGCACCTTCCTCTCCTCTTTCTGCGGCTGCACTGTATCAATAGCATCACTCTTCTCACCCGCCTCCCGCCCCTTTCTTCTTCCTCTCTCTCTCTCCTCTGTCGCAATCTATCCACTTTCCCATTTTTTTCCTCTCAGATGCCCGGCCCTTATCTATCCATTTTATCTCCCTCCAGTTTTCGGCGCCATTTCTCCTCTTCCTCGCCTGTCGCTCATCCTGGTGTCACCAGGTTTTCTGTCGCCGGAGGGGGTGGGGGGGGAGGAGGCCGACTCAGTCAGGAGGTCAGCGATGATGCGTACGTGCTCATGAGTGTACTGTAAATGGCGCCTGATGGTCACGAGTCATTTAGTTTTTCTAAAGAGTTGACACATACCTGTCAATCACTCGATGCTCTGAATGCACGAGGCCTGCATTCCCGTAAAGGACAATCATACCTGAGCGTGTCACATGTTCATCATCCTCACGCAACAGGGACAGCAACCACGTGGTTGCATCTTACTCGTGTGTCATCATCTCAACCTTTGCATGACTCTCGCTGTCTGCACGACTATATGTATGTGTGTGTGTGTGTGTGTGTGTGTGTGTGTGTGTGTGTGTGTGTGTGTCTGAGAGTCGTCTTCCTCCAACAAATTCATTTCCAGTTACTTTCCCGTAGCGAACCTCAGCACCTCTGCAGTTTTAATTCATTACATTATGGCCACAATCGGCTCTAAATGGAATGAGAATGAGCCGGTGGTTGAGAACCTTCAGCCTGCACAGCACACACTGCTCGTGGGGGCCAGGATTTATTAATTCAAAAAGTACAAATTATAAAGTTCATCGTCGTTCAGGAAATTCAAGAAATTATCCCGATGCCTTCTGGGATTTCTACGCTATGTAAACACAAGAAATTGGGCACATTTTGCCTGACACCTATAATGAAAATGTGCATCTACCTGCACTCAAACTAAAAATGGACTGTGTTTTTTAAGGTTCAGTTTTGTTTCAAGTACCACATTGGTATTCTGGGGCTTTTAGGGGAGTGAACCTGGTCCTGGATCAGTAGATATATACATTAACATGTACGCCAATATACAGATATGAACCAGATTAAGACAATAGTCTGAATAAGACATGTAAACAGCAATTTCTGATTAACATAACCTCAAAATAACGTAATAATCAAAGGCCACAGCTCAGTCTCCTAGTGTTCATAGTGACATGAGGAGTAATAACTTTCAGAAATCATCCTCGAGATCATCTTTAAATATTTCGTCCTGTAGCACCTGGACGTGTCGAGCAGCTCCTGTTATCTGTCACCAGTTGGAAAAAGCCGCTCTGTGGTTTGATCCTGTTGAAACGACATCTAATGACAAACCAGCTGAGATTATGACTTGAAACGTCTCATTGAGAAACTATTGAGCCGAGCTTAACGCTGCTGCGTGTGGACCTTGGACTGATACTGAGTTTCCTTCTTATAATACCACTTTGGTTAATCGTATGGACTGAGATACACACACACAGGGGGATTCCAGGATGTGCATTCATCTCCTGCTTTTAACCACTTAATATATCCTCACCACTTAAAGTGCACCAGTGGTCTGAATGGATCGGTTTGTCAATACACCCGGATTGTGTTTATGCAATGAAGTGATTGTATTGATGTGATCCGGTTTGCTTTAGTACATCTTTATATTGTTATTGATCTATCCCACATTGGGTGGGCGGCCTTTAACTTACACAAATTTTATATTCTACATTTAAAATGGTCGCTGTTTCAATTACCTTATTCCTACATTACCTTCACTGGAATTTAATAATTTAAACGCAGATACCTCAAAGCTGTGAAGACAAGTCAATTTAAAAAGCACATTTTAAAATAATGCATTTTATCCTAGAATACAAAGGCATTTGTATTTCTCTCCTCAAATCAGGAAATATTGTCTCCAGCTTCCAAAAAACTTAATTTAGATTAAATTCCACTAACAACAGTTTGTTTTGAAACTGCTCCAGTGTGGATGTGACCTCCCAGTAGAGGCCCAGTGTGGCAGGTGAGAGTGAGCAGGGTACGCTGGTCCACAGGGTGGAGGTTGCCGAGCGGAGGATGTGCTCAGTGTTTAGCATCGATCAGCGGGAGATGGAGGTCTGACTCGCAGCCCGGTGTTGTGTCGGCCGGCCCTAATTGATGTAATGAATGTGATTAGGTGCTATCTGAGGGATCACAGAGCCGGGCCGGCCTTTTCTTTCCTCCTTATCTCCCCATGCTTCCTGGGCCCAGCCGAGTGGACCAGTAATGCATCAGAACGGGGGGGGATGGATTCATGGGTCAGAAGATGGAGGAGCCGTCAGACTCACTCCATCAGCACAGTGGAGACAGAGGGGTCCGGGAAAGGGTTCACTCATAAAGGGGGAAGGACTCTCACGTCCATTGGTCCATTTTCCATTTGAGACAATGACTTGTATCGAGATAAACTTTTCTCTTTTGCTTTCTCACTAACTCAGGAGAGCTTCCATCTATAATTCCACCAAGGGACTCTTCTATTAGTTGACCTGTCTCCCTTGCTGGTGTTGGTGGATTATTCAGCATCACAACACTGCCATCGTGTGGAAGAGTGAAGTCCTGCAGGAGAACAGTTCAGGGATATAGGACATCATGAAACCAACAAGGAGAATCTGACATATGATATGACGGACACGTGGATACATGAAGAAGAAACTTTGGGTCAGAGAAGCCTGTGTTTTCAGTTTCTCAGTCTTTTCTGACCTGTCAATTCATTCTAGTGCAATTCTGTAAAAGAAAACCTATATTTTTCCATGTATGTCTCCCTCGCAATGGCTCGGCACTCAGATAGGCAAATGAACACTTGTAAAAGTCACATATCTACACACCAAAACATGATTGTGTAGCAAAATAATTCCATAAAGTTCAGTTTAATTTGATTTGTTTCTCCTCCCTGGATAGAAATAAGGAGGAGTAGACACGAGATAGATAATTCTGAAACATCTCTGCTCTGCATGTGGTGCCACAGATTCAGCCCAGGGGCCTCATTAATAATAACAGCTTCATTTAAATTTCCAATTCCTTCTCAAAATAATCTTCCTAATTATGAAGAATCTGTTGATTCCCCTCAGTTTTTCAAATCATATTCAAACCCGATTAACGCTGCGAGAATTGTCCAGATGTGTTTGATCTATCAGGCCCTGACCCAGTTTGTTATCAGTATGTTTGTGTGTGAGAGTTTGTTTGTGTGTGAGAGTGGGTGCTCTGTCTGTACGTGAGGATCTGCAGGTGCATGTACCTTGCAGGCTGGATCTGATTGGATCTGTGGATCTGTCAGCTGTCGATTGGTTCCTCTTCCTACATCCTGCTTTTCAAAATGTCTCCAGCTCCTCAGACACATTTGCCACATGTTTGGTTTCTTGACCTCCAAACTTAGTGTTTGATTTGAGAAGTTCTCGTTATCTTTGGTCTGGTTTTCTTTTAGTAGTTATCTTTTGTACGGTTTTGATTCTACACAGTCTTATGTTTCCTCTATTGAGCAGATTTAGTAATTTGTTTGTTGTGTCAGGTTTTTCCTACTTTTTGTTGGTGTAAATCATTCTCCTGTGTCACTAGCTGCTTAAATTTGTATTTGTTTGAGGACCAGGGACTGAATAACCATTTTTATTTAATCTATTTAATTTAAAATACAGATTTTTCCCTGGGCGCCCTTTGTGTTGTGCCATGATGCACATCTCACTGTGTTTACAGATGGAAGGAGAAGGAAAAAGGTTTTTCCAAGGATGCAGAAATACTTTACTCCTTTTAAATTCAACAACAGGCCCATTCTGCCCCTCTGTGGTCACATCACTGATTTATTTTATATTCCACCTGCTTTCATCATCTACAGTCACCCTGTAGAGGGCAGTGCAACACGACAAATACACTTACCAGTGTCAGCCCTCTGCACAGTAGTAGAACACAAATGGTTAGATGAGATTTTACCTTCAGTTAGTCAAGGAGATAAAAATGAAATCCACTCTTTTTGAAGATTCTCCCACACATGAGAAAAAAGAGGAGCACACTGGAATGAAACCAGTGAGAGTCGTGAACTGGCCGTACAGATGTTCAACATCTTGCAGTCTCAGATTTTTGAACATGTGTGTTTTTGCTTTAAATATAAATCTGGATCTGATAAACAACCGATTTTCAGTTTCCCGAAGCAAAGCTCAAACCAGAATAAAAACTCACTACACTTTCAGCACTTTATTCCTTATCGGTACCTTTTCTCCTTTTGAAAAGCATCTTAGAGTGGACTTGCATTGAGAAAGCACTGATTTATTTCCGCAGGGAAATGACGAACAGCTGGCGACAGGGTGGAGAAAACAGGAATGATATTACATCAGGTGAGAAATCACACGTTACGCTCGTTAGAATCTTAGTAATGTGAAAGAATGTTATCTCACAATCAGGAGGATGTGAGTGATGAAGTGTTTGACCTTCATCAAACCCAGATATCACAGCACATAAGACCAGAGGCTGGATTTAGAACCTGGAATGCAATGAACCTGCAGTGGGTGTTGGGACCAGAGGATCTAACTTCAAAGAGCCCCAACGGGTGGAGGGGGCTCCTTAAAAAGCCTGAATGATCCAAAAATAATAACAAATGATAAGGTATTAATTTAATTTGTAATAACTTAATGAAAACGTCTGAAACTGGCTGAATAGATCCATCGAATGACTGAAATTTGTATCCAGAAATCTCCTATTGAAAAGCATCTAAAAGTGGACTTGCTTTGATAAAGCACTGATTTAATTCTGCAGGAAAATGACAAACAGCTGGCGAAAACAGGAATGATATCACATCAGGTGAGAAATCACACATTACATTCGTCAGAATCTTTGTTGTGTGAAGGAAAATTCTCCTAACAGGCAGTTTATCTCACAATCAGTGAGGATGTGAGCAATGAAATGTTTCCCCTGCTTCTCTGGTAACAACAGATTGTACCTGTCGTGTTGCTGATTAGTCCGAACACTTGTCATTACAGTGCCACTGACGAGCTTCAGCACCGGAACCAGTCACTCATCATGTAAATAAGTAAATCCCATAATGCACAGTTTGTCAACCAACGTTATCGTTTTCAATCGAGTGCAAGAGACAACCAGTAAGTCCTGGTTGAAGGTTGAAGCAACCTGCTGGTTATAGAAGGTAGACGCAGGTCGGAGATGTAAACAGGTGCCTTTCAAAGGAGTCTTTACATTATATGATAAGATGAGGATCTTAGAACATATTCTGAATATAACGGGAAGCTAATAAAAACAGGACGGGCGAGATCATCCTGCAAGTTGTTCCTTAACCTTAGGACAAGTAAAATAATTCTCCTCTTTACGTTTGATCACCTGTCGTCACGTCTCACTGTCTTCATGCTAAGTGTTAATCTTCCCTTTTGAAAAGTGATTTAACCACACGTTGCATCCTGGTTCTGCTTTTTGTTCTCGGAGCACAAATTCTTCCAATAATCAAGACCAAACAAATCTCATTGGTTATAATCATCTAAACATATTTAGTCAACCAGGAATGTTATTAGGAAATTATTAGAGAATATAAGTGAATCATAGGGGCTCGTTAAAGATTTTCTCAGAGAGGGAAAGTGTCTCTGATATCGAATATTTCCCCACGTCCCCTCGATGAAGGAGGGAAGATGCTCTGCTAATGGTGTGATAAATTAATCCACACAAGCAGACGCAGGTGAAAGTGGAAACGGAGCCGATACCGGCAACAATGCGTCTGCCGGGAGGATGTCTGAGGCTTTTATGAAGCCTATTTCTGGTAATGGGTGAAGAGGGAGTGATAACGGGGTGTTTGACTCTGAGGAAGTAAAAATATGTTTCTCAGATTTATCAAGAACGTCGTGAATTAGACTCTTGAAAGCAGGAGCCGGGTCCCAGCGAGTTCACTTTGGATAAAAATATTGTTATAAGCGGTTTTAAAACTCCCATTTGCATAATCTACTTAATTCATGACCTGTAATGGTAATAGATTCTCAGTGGGTCCTAAAGGGCAGCGCTGGTTTCTGCTGTTCCACTGGGGCTACTGGTATATAACACGTCTCCACTGAATTAAACAGTTCCCTTTTAGTATCTTGGTTTGTTTAGTGGTCGTTCCGTCTTTTTCCAGTTTGAGCATTAACTGTGTAAAGATGGACGAGCGATCTCTTTTTAATCCATTCTTAAAACATAACTTTATCAGAGAGCCTTTCCTTATTTGATCTGATTTTTATTGTTAAAGATATTTTAAATGAATATTGTAAGTTAAATATTGGACCCCTCAATACAGACTAGGTGTGTTAATGCCCTATACTGCAGCCACCCAGCAGGGGGCAATGAGAGATGTTTTGCCTTCACTTGTCTTTTGACGTTCTGCCTTCCATCTTGACATTTAGTCTTTTGGAGTTTGTAATTCACGTAGGAAGAAGCAGGAGGATATTCTCTGGGTAAATTTTTGGGACATTCTTCCATGAGAAGTTCTGGGAATTAGTTTCACCGGTTAAAAAGTAGGAAGCAGGATCTATTTCCTCATATTACAGACATTAGCTCGTCTGTCATCTGTAGGTTCGACTGGATAAAACCCCAGAATCTGAGACACTTTGCTTTAATCACAATCGTCTCACGGGAGCCATGGTGGTTTCAGATTCCCACGAGATGTTGTATGATTTTGTTTTAAAAGTAAAGCAAGCAGATAAAGTGCAGGCTTCAGAGGACGAGTTCTAATTCAAGTTTTTTTTGCTGTGACGTGGACACAGTGTGACCTTCTGACCGGGCTTGTGTGACAGCACGAGAACCGCAGTGAGAGGTGTCCCGTTAATGAGGCGAGGTGAGACACGAGAACCCAAAGACAGATCCTGCAGAGAAGGGAGGTGTCAACGAGCTGGATGGAAAGAGCAGAGTTGGACGCCGAGCTGTCGATGGACACCTTGACGAGCTGTTGTCCAGTGCAGCCATAACAAGCTGCGGGGCCTCACCCGTTCTCCTCCTCCCTATCCAGTTCCCCTTTGGCCTCGGCTGGGCCTCGCCGCCTGGAATCCCGGTAATAACGCTGGAATTGATCGCGGTGCTGGGACGGCCAATTACAGCCTCCATGGCATCTAATGAGGGGCAATCGCTCTGGTGGCAATTACTGCGACCGAACAGCGGCCCACAACTGAGGCGGAAAGGGAGAACGCAAGGAAGTGCAAGCAAGACAAATAAAGAGCATCAGTGCTGCAGATACATGTAGAGCAAAATACCCACCTCGCAATTTCAAGGTAATCACACCTTTTAGAACATTACAATTTCGAACAAAAAGAAGAATGAAGTCGCCTGTAACCTCGGTAAAATCTTCTCAGTACTTCGTCCACTTCCTGCACAAACACTGGGCATTAATGGATTTTGACAGAGGAGCAAAATGCCAGTCGTCGGTTTGATTCTGCTCCTGCGTTCCGCTGCTCTTGTGTCACCATCGCTCTGTGGTTGCTGGAGCCGTGTGCACATCTAACATGACTCCGTCTTTATGATCTCGCTGCCTGTTTGGATGTCTGACTTTCAGAAACTATTCCTTTTACTCTCCCACACTCCTTTTATTTATTTTATTATCCTGTTGTGTACAGATCTTCTCTCATCTCCCCTCTTTTCACCCGCTGCATCTCTGCCGCTGTGCAACTTTAATATCTGGGTTTAGAACAAGGACAGAGGCTGCAGCTCTGTGACAGTCAGACATGGGGGAGCAACACAAACACCCTTCAAAGCTCTGTCTCTCTCTTTATAAGGGAGGGATGAGAGAGACACAGCCATGAGAGAGTCTGATTGAGGCTTTGGAGTGAACATGCAAAAGGAAGCTGTGGGCCTTTAGCTTTCATTAGACTAAACACACACACGCACACACACACACACACACACACACACACACACACACACACACACACACACACAGACACACACTCAGACACACACACTGACGTTGTTAGCTAAGAGCGAGAGCGAGGTGCGGAGAGAGGGGTGGAAAGGTTACAAGATAATCAACACTCCCTCTCCACCATAAACCCACACAATAAAGACTTGACATCAATATGCCAGCGCAGTCATCACCACAATGCTGCCTGGCACTGAAGGGGGGGGGGGGGGGGGGGGGGGCTCCACAGTCCATCCTCACTGATTAAACCACGGTGTGTGTGTGTGTGTGTGTGTGTGTGTGTGTGTGTGTGTGTGTGTGTGTGTGTGTGTGTGTGTGTGTGTGTGTGTGTTGCAGAGTTTACTTTTAATTAGTATAAAAAAGTTTTGTTGCCTGTTTTATTCTGGCACGTGAGACACGGCGTTCAATTGGGATCTGGATAGAAGGAAATGATGGAGCGAAGTGTGTTATTTTTAATGTGATGGGAAACCAACATCTCACAAGAGAGAGCGAGAGACAAATCAGATTCATAATCATGTTCAGGTATCGATCACCGGCCCCTTGTGTTAATCTTATCTGTTAATATAACACACATATTGTGAAACGCTGTGTTCGATAGACTTCATAAGATACGTTAATCCTGTGAATTCTTGTTCGGCTGGAGGTGTAGGAGAAATATTTGTTGGCATGAAAAATATCCATACAGCCGTATAAATATATTCAGCTACTTGACAGCATTTGAAACATAACAAGTGCCTTTTTCTCACGCAGTACTTAACACTAATACGTTTCTATTCTTGACAACTTTGTCTCCATCGAGTGGGAGAAGTTGTTTCCTAGTAACGGCTGAAACGTCAAAGCTTCACCCTCAGTATTCTTTCTCTGAAAAATACATCATAATAGCGCAGATTAAACTTATTTTTAATGCTTTATTAACTTCTAAAGAACATTTCTAGTCGAGTTTTTGAATGGCTCCCTACGTTGTCTCATGTTTTACAGAAAGTTTGTGCAGCTATTGACAATATTTGATTAGAAAACGACTGACGACTTTGCTCCACTTTCTTGTTGTGTATCTATCCTTCCTACAGAGCGTCACTCAGTTTATTTACAGAACAAATTAGTGAGCTGAGTTTAATTACATTGGACATGTGTTTGTCCAGCAGTTACACCTGCTCGGGGCTTACAAGGGATTACGGAGTTATCACTTTGTTTTCCTGTCCGTCCACTGGACACTAATCAAACTCTCCAAATCTTTCACCCCCTCCCACAATCCTCGGCGTCGAGCGGCTCTTTGAAGCAATTAGCTGATAATTTAATATTTTATTCAAGTATTACACTGAGGCCAGAAGAAAGACAGACAGATAAAGGTGCAGGGAGATGTGGCTCTCTCCGTGAAGCTGCCTCTGGCCTTTAGATGGCAGCAACATGCCACTCCATCACACGCAGGGAGGCAGAGGGAGGCGGAGGCAGATTCATGTGCAGAGCCAGAAAACAAAGAGACATAGTTAGAGCTCATTATTTCTTTGATTCTTTAATTTTCCTCATGTCATCATCCAAATCTTTGTTACTGGTAATAGGCTGTCTCTTCCAGTGAGATGAAGAAAAAACGTTTCAATAAGGAAAAGATCCTAAAAAAAAAATCCCAGAGCTGCTTCTTGTGTAAGTTTGATGTCTCCTGCGTGTAATTGAACTTGATGATTGCTGCCGTTGTTTTATTTCTCCCTGTGAACACGCGTTGTCCTTTCAACCCCCATGTGACATATCTGGGCCGGTTGGTTTTATTTTCAGAACGCGATCCGTTACCTGCCGACGAGCTCACGTTTGAATTGTCAATTATCTGTAATCGTGAGAAAAGTTTGTCTTGGTTTCTTTTGTTCTTGCAGTTGAAAATCTGTAAAGGCTCCTCTCCCTAATTTAGACGCTGATATTCATTCTGAGGAGATATTTTTACATTTCTGTAGATGTCAATATTCTCCCCGTTGACAATGAAGCGGATGGAACATGTTGTGATAAGGCATCTTTTGGAAAAGAAGCCTCAAAATATTCGGTCCTGAGATTTGCGATAGATTCTCAGAAACTCGTGTTGGAACAGCTGTCACATGAGTTTTTAGGAACGATCCTGGATTTATTTTGAGAAACACTGAAGTCATGACGCCGAACCTCCTCAATGCAAACACAACCCTGCAGGTATCTTCCCCCATGTTTTGCATTTGTAAAACTCTACAGCTGGAATTATTTCAACACAATAACAATTGTATATTAAACCCTTTTCCGACTGTTGCTATTAGAAATATAAAAATATCTTGTGTTCTGGACGAAGAATCTGAACATTGGAACATTGGAAGATGTTTTTTATACCCAAAACAGTTGATTAATCAAAATTCAAAAATAAAACTCTTCAGAATACAAGTTTAGCTAATTTGATCTCCTATATAACCCACCAACCTGCAGAAGGATGTTTCCGGTGGAGTCATAATGAATCTCATTGTTTTAATTTAATATTTTAAAGATATTGACTTTACAGAACATTAGAATAACTTCCAGTATATTGAATGTGGCGGCTCAGATTCCCAAATCCCCATAAACGGAGAAGCCCTGATGAGTTTTCAAAGCATCAATTCAATACTGTTAGGAATTTCAAACTTTTAACTATAGGTTGTGTCTGAAAGAACTCTTAATAATAAAGCTAGAGGTAGTTTTAGCTAGATATAATGCACATACAAACTAATTTAATAACCGTTGCTGTTTAGTGCCAATAATGTATCTTTTAGTTGTCCTCATAATTAACTTCTTGGATATTAAAGCATATTTTCATTAGCTGTATTCAACATCAGACAGAATTCAAGGAGCTGTCCTTTCTGGGGCAAAGTCAGTATGACATTGTTTAGTTTCGAGGATGCGAATGTTTACACATTCACAGTCAAGATTGTTTTGATGGAGCAGACACACACAATAATAGGTTCTCAAACCATAATGGCACAGACTCTTTTCATTAAGGCGGAAGGGGAGGTAGGAGCAGTGGGTCAATAACATTACCTTATACAAATCATTATTTTCAACCTTTCGCTTATCATATTTAATATTTGGAATTTGCTAAGAATGTTTGTACGTCACAAGGATGGCCAGTCTAACAGCTGTCCTGATAGGAGAGTCGAAGAGAGTTTGTTATGGATAAGTTGGTGCAGCCAAGATGGCTAGAGCAAGACACTTTCTACTCAAGGCTGAATTACGAGACAACATCAGACTGTCAGGGTAGATAGAGTTGCCCTAGCAACCGGTAGAGTAGCGTAGGTGCATGACGGAGAGCTGCTCCCTGTCACTTCCTGGATTCGGTGACAAGAGGCGTGGGACTGCGGCTGGACCAATAAGGGAGATCCAAAGTGATTTGCGGTGACTCCCCTCCAAATATTCATAACCAATCACATCAAATCTACTGTTATAACTATATCAAACCCCTTCTGTTCGGGGCCATTTTCATCTTCCTACTGCTAACTTAATTAGCATAGGCTGTGATAATTGTCCATAGCTATGAATAACTTTTCATTGTATCTTTAAATAAAACATTTGATTGAACCAAAATCTTGGATCGGCTTCTCTCATTATATAGGATAAAAAAACACGCCTTAACAATACTCAAATGTTTTCTTGTTTTTACTTTTATGAGATTTTGTTCACCTGAGGAGGTGGAAAACACATTATTTAACAATTCACCGGTGTCGTTTTGAGTTTGTTGCAACGAGATCTAATAAAACAAAAGTTTTTCTGACTATACGCGTGGACACTCAACCTCCACCTCCCCAGAAAGAGAGAAGAGGGAGAGAGCAGGCGAGAGAAAGGGAAGGAGAAACACCTATGAACTTAATTACCCAATGAATAATTAATGTTTGATTGCAGCGTTCCCCCAGGCTGTCAACACAAGATAATTTATCATAAGATTATAATTTATCACTAATTGCTTTGGCAAGAGGTTTATGATTAGAATAATTTGCTTATTAAATGCACAAATTTTATTAAGCGGCAAACTTTTCCTGTGTAAGGTATGTATTGATTTAGCCGAGGCCCACACCTTCGGAGAGAGGGAGCCAGTAAATTGGGTTTAATCGAGTTACACATTCGGGATTAAAAATAGTTGTTTGCTCAGTCATTATGCAGTCGTGTTTTCCATAATTTTGTTAAACAAAACAGATGATTATTCTAATGCAGTGAGAT
The DNA here is from genome assembly GCF_963576545.1 of Limanda limanda. Classification (NCBI taxonomy): domain Eukaryota; kingdom Metazoa; phylum Chordata; class Actinopteri; order Pleuronectiformes; family Pleuronectidae; genus Limanda; species Limanda limanda. Next base: position 20,595,446 of record NC_083636.1, on the reverse strand, counting down.
GCATTCGACCCAGGGAGAGATCTTTGAGCACAGAGAGGTGCGTCAGTATCTTCAAAGCCGAGAAAGGCGAAGACTTAAGCTCCTCCGTGGATCCTGTTTACTCCTCTAAGCTGTAATGCCTATTTAGATGGGGGGAGAATTTGAATTGTTTGTCTGCGGCATAATGAATGTTTGTTTGTCTGGCGTGGAAATCTCTTGCGGAGTCGTCACAGTATCGCAAGCTCCCGGCAGGACAGGTGGAGGGTTTGTGTATCGGCACTCAGGGTTTGTCTTTGTCTCTCGGCAGCCAACTTTGGTGATTACACGTCTTAATCTGCCCACTCGTCTTCAGTTTCACAGATATAAGCACCATTACTTTCATTTCCTCGTCTGCTTATTGGCCGTCGTAGAGATTTCAATATCATTTAGCAAGCAAAAGGTTAAAAGCTGCTCCACATGAGTCGTATTAAGGCATATTTATGAATGTACATAAACAGAACTTTTCAAAGCATTGTGAAGGAACCTGCAGTTTCAAACGCTGCAAACTGTGTCGTATACCTCACACCGAGAGGGGACCACTTCAAAAAACAAACAAAATGTAAAAGCACAAGTTAAACAAGTCAAACCTCAGCAGCAAAGAGATTTGACTAAACATGGTAAAAATTAAAGCCTTTGCAAAATACCTCAGGTTGAATGAAACCCTTCGAGATGCAGTTACATTGAACATTTTTATGTTTGAGTGTCGGCTGGAGTCTCGAGTAAAACGTAAAATAATACTTGAGTGTTTATCCTCAGTGTAGTTAACTCTTGTTTTTCTTTTCAACCCTTAAAACACAACGTAAAGAGCTAAATCTGTGTTGCAGGCACAAATTCATTCATACTCATTCCATGTTGCTGATGATACCGGTTAATATTATATTATTATTACCTATTAAAACATATTTATTGGGCGTTAAACCTTCTATTGTAGCATGAAATGAGGGGGGGGGGGGGGGGGGGGGGGGTAGTCCATTGAAGACTCTAGCCTCCGTACATGAGCTGTTGGGTTTTCCCGTTTATTATTAATGTGTTTTTCCTCCTGGGCCACGTCGAATACGATTTATTGATCTTTTTAGTGGGTTTAATAAGCTCAGTGGGTTTTGTTCAGCATAAAAATTACAGCCTGACTTATGATTTATCGGTGACTCTCACAGAAATACAGGTATTTGTTTGTTTGTTTGTGTGAAAACTAGTTTTGCAGAAGAGTTGCATTTTGTATTTACATTTCATATTAAACATTGTGTTAATTTTCTTGATTTAAGTCTGATATTTGCATTTGTTATAAGGCTTTGACAATGACATTTTAGGAATATAACTATTTGTATTATCTATATATATATATTTGATCGGTCAGGCTTTAATAAGAATACCTGGAGTTTCTCATCCATCAGTTCAGAGCTAAAAAATTAAACGGCCACGGTCTGTTGACGTCATTTAAAATTAGATTCTCAAGGTTTATCTTTCTGAATCATAGAGAAAGAAGAACTAGCGAATCTTTGAGTCATTTAAACTCATACACATAGTTGTTTTTTGGTGAGTACAACTCGCAGACAGACACACACAGACACACACACATCCTGTGTCTTGGCATTTCGAGCGAGGAGAGGAGTTGAGTGGGCTGCTGGAAGCTGGAAGCTGTGTGTTCCTCGTCCTGCTGTCCAGTCGATGTGAGAGGACGGCAGAGGAAGGGCTGAGGGCCACTATAACACTCGGCAACACTCTCACCTCACAGTGTGCACACGTCACTAAACGTTACCCTCAACACACAAACACTTCCGCACACACACACACACACTCCTCTAGCTTTGTCTGTCTCGCTGGCTGGGAAAAGGATGGTGTGTGTTTGTGTGTCTGCAGCTGTAAGGTGCTCTTATCAGGCTGCTGATGGAGGTGGACAGATATCAGTTCTGGTGGCGAAGACATTGACTACAAATGGCACAGATAGTAACTCATTTTGACACACACACACACACACAGACACACACAGACACACACAGCAGGAGACGCTCTGTGCTAAAGGGTTTGGCAGATGTGTTGAAACCGTCAGACAGCCAATCAGAGGATCGATGGCAGCCGTGACTCGCCCAATGACCCGCAGTGTTATCTCCGCTGGCCATCCCCCCCCCCACCTCCATTTCCACCACCTCTGTCCCCTCCTGGATTTTTTCAATGTTTGCCTTTCGTTCTGTCTCTTTCTCTCTTCAACACCTCTTTTTCTTCATCAGTCGCTTAAAAACTTTCCCCCTCTTCCTCTCTCTGTCCATGGCTCGGCCCCATCCCCTCCCTCCTCCTCCTCAGTTGCTGGCAGTCTGGTTTTTCTGGTCTAATGAACCTGGGGGGTCTCAGGGCAGCCTCCGCTGGGTTGATTAGGATCCTCATTAAAGAGAGGACCAGACCAGACTCCCTCCCCTCCCGCCCTTCTTCCTCCCTCTTCCTCCGTCCATCTCTCATCTTTTCCTTCCCTCCTCCTTCCAGCCTGCCGTGTTTCACACAAAGTGCCATTTTTAATTACCGCCGCTCGTCCTGAAAAAGAAGACCCATTATACATATCTGCGGGGGTGTGTGTGCGTGTGTGTGTTTCTTTTATTTCATTGATCTGTTGTATTAGACTGAGCGTATAAGTGTAAACTCCACGGGAAGGGTTGTCACGAAAAACAGACATCACGAGGCAACTAGCCGGCATTTTCCTTATAACTGGGTGAAATACAAATAGGCGCAGCGGTCTTTAATGTTCGCTTTAGACTCACGTCCCTGGTTGCAGGCGGCAGTAATGAGCAAGAACACAACTTGTTTAGAAACAGAGCAGACACAGAAAAGAGAGGACGGCGCAGAGCCAAAATAAATGAGGTAGTTTAAAGTTTGAGGAGGAAGAGAAAGAATAGAAAAATGGATTTCTGTAAATAATAGGGAGGAGGGTGAAGTCTGTTTTTTTTTTTGCTGCTGTGCTCAACGACGGGTTCAGATCAGATCAGCGCTGCTCCAGAGGATGCTCAGGGCCAAAAACTAAATCTGATTATGTCGCCTGAGAAGACTAATCTCTCTCGGATCTGTCTTCGTCTAATTCCAAAAACAATACTGTAATCTGTGTGTGTCTGTGTGTGTCTGTGTGTGTTTGCCGCTAACCAGGGTCATTCACTTGGATTGACTGGCACTTTTTCTATCTGATTTCCCAATATTAATAGTATCGTCACACAAACGGTGAAATAATGAACAACAATGATCAGTTGTTTGATTACAAAGTTGCTGGATAATCAGACTAGATTGAAATCTTGTTTTCTCTCAATTATTCAGTCCACCATTGTGTTCATGTTTGTTTTGCTCTATCAGTGAGTTGTGAATATAAATAAAGATGAATGAAGCCTAAGAATCCTGGATATGAGTGCTGCCATCTTGCTAAAACAAAACTAATCGATGGAGTAGTGAGGTCCACTTTCCAACCAACAAGCATGGTTGACTGTTTTTTGTTCGGTTGGTGATTCAACAATTGCAGAGTCAGAAGAAGAGGAACAAATCCATAAGGCGACACCATATATTTTATGTCCTGTCAGTTTATCGGTTTTGTCGATGTTACGGAACTGTGACCGATCTTTCTCATAGTAGGTTGGAAAATGTAAACTTCCGAGTTTCCTTTAACTCAGCGTTGAACTGTTGGTTGGTCTAGGACAAGCAATTTGAAGTTGTCAACATGAGTATTGGGCATTTTGACCGTTTTCTGATATTTTATAGGCTAAATAATGAATTCAATTTAATAAAACTTTGGATTCATCCTTATTGAAACTGTTAGTTTCAGACCTAATTAAGTACAAAATTTTCTAATATGACTCTATTTAATATATCCGGTTCAGCAACCTTTGAGAAAGTTCTGTTCTGTGATGCTTGTTCTTATAGACACACACACACATATTCTGTCATAATGCATTAGGTATCAGAACCGCTCAGTGAGCAATCAGATAAGGCCCCCCCCACCACCACCACCACCACCACACACACACACACACACACACACACACGTTGGTTCTGCTCACTGACTTTCTGTTAGCGCACCCGTCCACTAATTAGATTCCATTAAAGGTGGCTTTCATAACTCTGGAGGTTTCTTTGGCGGAAGCACCACTCAGTGTTAAAAATACTCCCAATTAGACACGGCTCCCCCCCCCACCATCACGTCCGAGCACCCAGGAAGAAGAGCAACCCCGCTCCGCTCGACAGGCTCTCCACTCCCGACCACCAGGAAGTCACAAGAATTTTTTTTTTCTTCTCCTCTGCAATGGTCTGGCAACTCCTGGAAATTGAGGGTAGAGATAGAGATCGTTCTAACGTGGGAGGGTGGGGAGGCAGTGGGAGGCAGAGAGGTTTATCAACAAATGCAGCACTTGTGGGGTTTAGTGGCCAAAGTATATCGGACACGGTATGAACTCCCCAGGTGGCTGATGGGAAGGCAAAGCGGGGCTGTACCCCGGCTAAATATCAGCGTTGTCTTCCCCCTTTGTCTCCATCCGTCCTCCTCACGGTGCTGTCTTTATCCCTCCCTCTCTTTATCAATGACCGAAGCACCTGCTGCTGGCGTGAGGCTGCCGACTTGTGATAAAAACCCTGTGACCGTATCTCAGCCCTCCCCTCTCCCCCGTCTTCACCTTCTTTTCATTTTAAAGAATGAAGAAGAGATGAGGAGGAGGAGGAGGAGGGGGAAAGAGTCTGTGTGCTGGTATTTTGGGTCTGCCCCCCCCCCCCCCCCCCCCATCTCTGCTGTTCCGTCTGTCAGCATGCCAGCAGCATCCAAGCTAACCCGGGCCGGCGTCGGGGAAATGTCACGCGGTACATTAGCATTTAGCCACCCCGCTCTGCTGTCAATCTAGGTTTATCTTTGACACCCCCTATGGTCTATCACCTTAGCTCCCCCCCCCTCCCTCCCTCCCCAGTACTAATAAGGCGGAGGGACAGTAGAATTTATCAGGGTTAGACACTCCGGCCCCACCAGTCATTACTCATCCACAGACCAGGACATGCCAACCGTGGCTAATTGCTTTCTTTAACATTGTCACATGTGACATTCAGTGGCGTCTTCAGCACGGGAAGATGGGACAGACGTTCTTCTCTGTGGTTGAAGAGCGAGTTCTGTGCACCTCGTGTTCGTATCAGAGTCTCTGGGTTTGATGAGCAGATCTGGTTTAGCTCAATCGGAGACTCTGAAGCACCGGTTCTAGATTCTGCGCCGAAGCTATGCTGTTTCCTGACGTGCATTTCCCCAAATATGTAACTTCACCTCGAAGCGACGCAGACTGCAAGAGCTGTGATTGGTTTCGCATGGTAGCATCGTATCTTCGGCAGACCAGCATGTAAACTCTACCGTCACTAGTTTTTTCTCAGCAGTGTAATTGCAGCGTTACTCACACACACACACCTACGCACAACTATGAGCGCTCTGCCCTGTGCGTAGGCTACGTGCACACCTACGCCGTAGCTTCGACGATAAGTGGTGTTGAGAATGGTCGGATGGACATTGGTGCTTATCGCCAAATAGAAACACTGATACCCATAGTTCTCCAAAAGGCTCACGATGAATTGCTCACGCTTTAGTCAAAATGAAATCGTTGACATCTGTAGGAGCAATGTGGCCTAAAAGGAAATCCGCTCTGTTGAGATGTTTGAGAATCATTTATCTTGAGTGTTTCTTTTTGTCCTTTTTTAAACGACTTCCAACCATAAGACCATCCTCACCAGATAACTGGAAACACTGGCCATTTGTTTTAATGATTGAAAAGACCCTTGTTTCTACCGCTGGAAATGAAACTAAAAGGATCTTGGTGATGCTGCTGAACTGACCAGTTGGCAAATTTATAAAACAAAGACTTATCTTCACGTTTATTTTGATAAATTGCAAATAATAGGAACCTGCTTCATGGCCACCTCCCAAACGGTCCCCGGAAACCTCCTACAGAGCTTATTCCGTATTCCTCTTAATGTGAAAGTAAAGGTGGGTGCAGAGGAATCTAGTCTAGGAGGCAAAAATTGTAGCGTAAGCATTTTCCTTTTGTTGTGAGCAAAGGGGGATTATTCATCAAAGTGATGTGGACGCTCCAATATCTCGCAAAGCTCTTTGTTCTGCTCGGTGGCAAAAGATTAATGAACACACCGGACTGACATTTCCAGCAGGACAGACATTGATCTGGAGGCATTTCTGAAGATCCTCCATTGTCCTGTTTACCTCGCAAACAATGGATGACAGTGAGAAAATATCCGGGCTGTCTCCACACTGCAGGCCCAGTGGCTGTATAAACACTCTGCTAATCCAAAGGGCAAAAACCCAGAGTTTCATAAGCTACTTTATTTGTTATTAATCAGGAATTCTTTCATGGCATCTAAAGAATTTTTGTCCCCGTTTTCATGTGTTTTATTTAAGAAACTGACTGGCGCCTGCTGATAGAATTTGTTGGCAGCGCTTCGACAGTCAACGGGGACCTAAACTATTTATTTTTCGGAAATCAAACGCATTCAAGCCATTTTGGTTCCTGACCTACAGCGAGAGCAGAAGCCAGCAGAAGAACTTTTCTTTTTAGAGGGGGGGACTTTTGAATGAGCCAACTCTCTTGATTCCCCGTTGACCTGATCTAGTATTGCTAAGAATTGCTGACAGGACGGTTAAGTCAATTTTTCTTCTTTTTTTTTTAAAATGTCCCTTGGTTTTGGCGAGCACATGAAATACCCGAACCCCTCGTGTCGCCATTATCGCCAATACACTGTGTTTGACTTGTTTTCCTTTCGTTGTTTACTGTGTAGACGTCCAGGTTCAATTGGAGTTCGGGTATTTTGGGTTAATGACAGTGGTAAAACTCCTCTTTTGTGCATTTTTGTCAGTGATGAAGTTGTGTTTTTCTCTTCATTACTCAAACCAGAATATACCAGTCTACTGAGAGGATATATGATGTCAAACAATAGCCATACTGTGGCACTCAAGTTGTCCAGGATCTCATCAACACAAAGATATACAGGAACAGTTTAATAGCTTTATTTAATCCATTTCCCACCTGCTTACATGGAGGAGGCAGGTGTTACGACCTATAGTACAGCCATCTACCAGAGGGTGGGGTCAGATGATTCAGCTTCACATTTGTGGTGCTGTCACGTCGTCCTTCTATACGATGGTTTTAACAACACAACCTTTACCCACAACACTCAACACCCAGCTATACTTCATGTGATGATGTGGTCCAGAGTGCAGAAAAGTTGTGTTGAGTTACTTTTCACTCACCTGCCCCTTTTCCTTTTTGAAGTTGGACATAGTCATTAAAACTTCGGCTGCACATGACCCAAATTATGATTTATTGCAAACGATACTGGATGCAGGAGCCATGCATTACCATAGGGCTTCACTGAGCGGATGCCAGCTGCTGTTTTTGTGTTAATGTTGGCATCTTAAGAGTCAGTTCCTGGCCAGAAACATCAAGGAATGGACCAAAAGCTGCCGACGAGCTGCAGCTATCTGTGCGTTGTCTCGGTTTTGTCTGAAGAAAAGAGCCAGAAACTGCAGAGGACGCCTGATACCCCCCCGGGCCGGGTTAAAGGCTCTTTGCCCTGTGCCAGTCATATCACCATAACCCAGCGCTGTCTGATTACTATGCCTAATGCGAGCAGATGGACGCCCACTGTTGCTTGGCCAATCAAAATAATGTCATTATAGTGGAATAATGGCGACGGTTGCCAGTAAAGCCAGGGAGGAGGGAGAGATGAAGGGAAGACGAGTTGTTTTTATTGTCCCCGAGAGGCCAGTAAGATCCAATCAGCAGGGTGTGACTTACAGTCTGGGAGCCCCAAGCCCATCCACAGCACCTCCCCTCCACTCCAACTATCACCTCCGCTGACAGGCCGGGGAGCTGGGGGAGCCACTCCATAACGAGGAGAGGGGAAGTGTACATAAACACACTGGGAGAGCACAATGCCCTGTTTTCTGTTTGATTTTTGTGCAGTATGAATTAATAAGCATGTGGGGATGATATGCATTTGTGCTTGTGTGTAGGACTTTTGCATAGGCTGCTGATATTGTGTGTGTGTGTGTCTGTGTGTGTGTGGGTGTGTGTATATTTGGCCGGCTCTCCAGTTATTGCTTTTGAAGTTGTTAATTAAACCCTCAACCATCTGGTAGCTCAATGAAATTACACTGAGCTCCTCAGCCATGAAAAAAACATGACTGACTGAGTGACTAAATGAATAAATAAAAAAGATTAATAATTTAATAAATGCTTCAAATATCTCTTGTCTAAGTGAGGGGAAAAACAAGAAGTCTTATTAATGTAAATTTCCGTGCTCCGTGCTGTCACCCCTGTTGTGCGTGTTTGTGTGTAAGTGGGTGTTGCCGGTGTGCGTTTGTGTGCGTTTGTGTGCGTGTGCATGCTCACGAAGGCTTGCAGGTGAATCAAAGACAGCTGTCAGTGCATCAACCTCCTGATCCCCCCCCCCCGATGTCTTCTTTCTCTCTGTCTCTCTCTCCCTCTCTATCTCTCTCCCACTCTCTCTCTGCCTTTCCTCGCCTCTCTGTGAAATGCAGAGCTCCTCCATGCGTTGCTGAAAACACACACGTCTTGTGTAGATTTCCATGTGCATGAGTCTGTTTGTAGAACATGAGTGAGAAGTGGAAGTGGCATACGGATTTTAATCTTTAATAGCCCGCTGCTGCATGCATCCGGCTGCTGCTGTGCTATAACTCAACATAATGCACTGGACCACATGCTTTTATAGTCTCAAATGTTGAACTGGTGCCATTTCCCATGTGGTTGCACGCAGAATAATTGCATTTCCATTCAAATGCATTATAGATCAATCCCCTCCTGTAAATATTAAATTGCCGGGCAATGATGATGATTTTCTCATGAGACATGTTTCATCCAGGCGAATATCTGGGCAGGATAAGTAATTGAATTAGTGCATCTATGTTACGGAGATGAATGCAGCCTCTCAGGAGGAAGCAGGTTAATGGTCGGCGTGATCGTGTTTTTCAGACTTTCGCTTGTAAAACTGCAGCTCAGAGAAATGAGGACACCAGACATGAGCGGATGATGGCTGTGACTCACGAAAAAGAGACATGAGAGACAATTCAGTCGTGATTCAGTGGAAGAAGCCAACGGAAGGTTTATCCGAGTTGAAGTAGCTGAAGTTAGAAGAGATCAGAAAGCGTCTGGGTAGCTTTTGTGTCAGGAATCAGCGTGAGAATGACCATTAACTGCTCCACCAACCCTGAGTCAATCACAGCTGTCAATCATCACCTTTCACCTGTTTCTATAGCATCAAATAACTACGTCAAACCAAACTTAACACGTACACTTTAACATGCATCAGTGACTTTTTAGTTTGGCTAATGTCCCGTCCACTAACACGGAGAACGTAAGATGATATGACCGTTATTGCAGCCAGCCACCAGGGGGCCGTCATGTCTATGGAAATGACATTCACATCATACTTTATAATAAACAAGGACATTTTTCTCGCAGCAGAATGAATCTCTTCAAGCGTTTTTTACACTTCACTTATATCCGTGTCTAACGGCTCACGTGGCTAAAGACAGGATGTAAATAGCTTCTTCTGAACCTTCAGATGATGCTGCTTGGGTTGAGATGGGTCACTGAGAGCAACCTATGTAGTAACAACTCTCTGGATGCACGGCGTCCCATGTGTGTATCATTGCAACAACAAACAAAAAGCACATAATACAGCAACAACTCATCGTTTTTTAAACTGTACCGCAGAGGCAAACTTAAAGAAGCGAGTGGGAAGCTAAAACCCTGAAAACCAGCTGGGAGACAAAACAAAGCCTGAGCGTCTGGTTTGCTTGGTCAAGAGTGAGAGAAATACGAGACGGCTGTGGAAGTGAAAGGGGATTAATGGATTTCAGCCTGAAAGAGAGTTAGAGATGCTGTCATTCGTTGCTTCAGGTGGAAATGTCAAGAGAAAATATGGAGTGAGAGAGAGAAGAGAAGCAACACGGGGAGTGAGAGATGCAGCAGATACAGAGAAATGCACATTTTGTTTCTCTAAGTCAGTGGTTCATCAGCTTTTGGGTGAATCATGGCACCAAAACCTTCAATAAAATCAAAATAAATGCTTGTTTCCTAAGCGGCTGCAGCGAGACGTCTGTTTTTATATGATCATGTAACGTCAAGTAAATTTATCTGTATGTCGCCTTAAAGAGAAGGTATAATAAACATATTCACATAAACATATATGCAAAATATTCCCCTAAAAGTAAAATTCAAGAAGTTAATCGTAGTCACAGGATTTAGGGCGAATAGCAAAGTGAAACTATGCAGAGACATTAGTCAGTGTTCTCCCTCTCAGTCCATTTTTCTCTCTTGTTCTGTGATGAGATTCCATTAGACGCCATTAAATCTCTGCCTAAGAGCCCTCTGAAGCTTCACAATTACAGAATATAAAAAAAAGAAAAAAAAGTCACAATCCTCATCGAGCGCTCTTCTGCATTCGGGGGCCGCCCGGAGTCGCGTGGGAGCTGTTACACGGGGGCCCCGGCAACCGACCGAGTCAGAGGCTCGGCAGCGCGGCTCATTAGAATGACTAAGAGCCCGAATGAAGGCCCTTATGTGGAAGCCATAATGGAGCAGGGCTCTTGTGCCGGAGCCGTAATGGAGGCTCTCGTGCGGTGGCGCTCCGTCTCCCCTCCGCGCGGCAGAGGCTTGAGCTGGAACTGCGCGGCTGGAGAGCTGACCCCCCCACCGAGTGGCCGCCGAGGGGCTCAAACCGCCGCGTGTGCCGCTGGAGCGGAGGGCCCATCACCGTGGTCGGCAGCTCGGTGAAGTGTGCGGAGGTGGTCCGCTAAAGGAAATAATTAACCAGGTATTAGAGGTTAGATTGTTATGAAATGTCAGTAAACGTTATTTCCTCCGCGGCCGTAGTTTGTTTGTCTTTTTGTCTTTGCACATTCGTCTTCCCGGGTCAGATCGACACCACACGGATTCCCTGTCATGCTGCCATTGTTATTTGTTTCTGCCACAGGGGACTGGCAGAAGTTCAATTTTCAAACTGTTCACATATTAGCTTTGAGGCAGACGCTGTCAAAACAGCCTTTTTTTGTTTTTTTTGTATAATAACAAGTTGTGTAGAAAGCAGGGAGCGATGAAACTAAAGTATTTGTTGGTAAAAGAGATAAACAGCCTGCAGATACTAAGATGTTTTGCATTGAATTTACAGTGCACCATAGTTTATTTGACTTTGACTGTGTTTTGTTGCGGTGGTTTGTGTGTTTGGAGTTTTGTTGGATCCACAGTGCAGGTCAACAACCTGCTTTAGAGCTTGACACAGTAGAGTGAAACAGTTCTGACTCTGCTGTATCGGTGTGTGGTTGTGTGTTTACATATTCAATTTGGTTATGATTCCTACAACCACATAAACCAAGCTTGAAAATGAGAATGTAAACATATTTGCACATCTTCTCTCTATTGTTATATTCAAAATAAAAGTTTTCATATCGGAAAACATGAAAGTTGAAACCAATGCGTCTGTGAAAGGCTCAAATTGCCCAGTTTTTAATTGGCTTGGCCTGTCTCTACCTTTTTTTTCCTGGCCAGATGTCATCACCTCTATATGATTTTATCACATACAAATAATTTGAGTTTTCCCTCTTCTTCACATTGTCTCAGCGTCTAACCAGCAGCAGTGATGATAACCTCCTGCATAGAGACAGTTTTACAGTGTGGTCCTTCAGTGCAGAGAAATGTGCGGGTGATGAAGATCGACCACCAGACTTTTCACTTCCACTGAAGATTTGTCGTTTGGCCCCCCCGACGCTCAATTGGTGTGGAAATTTCCTTTTGATTTACTGACTGTAAATAAGGATGGAGAATGGATCTCTACTTCCTGCCACTGTAAAGAAGATGTGAACGCTTCCATCTTACGCTGTCGAGGTAATTCGGAGTTGGAGTCTCTGCAGTTGTTGCAGTTGCACGTGTACTTTGAGTATTTAGTTTGGTCCATGTCCCATCTACTAACATGGAGGAGGCAGAGATAATTAACTACAGCCAGGTGGTGAACGCAATTATTTTACTTTACTTTGCTCATGGCGTCCATCTAACTGTCTGGTTTACCAATTTGTTGTTCCGCCCACATTTCTTGTCGACTCACCCCCCCTAACTATAAACTAAAACAAAGAAACATGAATAATAAAAGCCTGTTCCTCTGTATTTTCTGTAAATCTCCACATTTGAGTTCCAGAACTCATGAATAAAGCGAACAACCCCAAACCGCTTTGCTGCTTCTCTGATGTTCCGGGAATCAGGTTTTTTTCTCTCGTGACGCAGCTGTTGGGAGATCAGATTCTGAACTTGTCACTTTGAGTAGGTGCGAGCTTCAGATCCCCCCCCCCAGTGAAACCCGCTTATGAAGTACAAGAATACACCACATGTGTACTTTCTTTTTTTACTCGCATTCTGTTCGTATCGGTTTTAGAAGCAGGTTGTATTTTTTTTTTTTTTCCTGTTATCATTCCTCTTTTCATATAATAGCTTTCTTCCGAACCTGTTTTATTGGCCTGAGTGATGCATGATGGGATGTAGCTGTGACCATTGATTGCACAAAACCTTTTTAAACTGCTCTGTGGGATCGTTTGAACATCATGTCTAAAAGAGCACGTAAGGAGCCTTCGGGACAATTTTGCTGGCATCTCCAAACAGCCGCGATGATGAGCTACTCCGCGTTGAGGACTATTTAGTAAAGGGCGAATGGTTTTGGACATAGTCTCAAAGTCAAATATTTAATTTGAAGTTTGTCTTCCATGTTGGTCTAAAGACTGTTTCTGGGGCCCTGCCATCGGCAAAAAGAACATTTCTGGGCAGAACATATTTTATCTCAATCACAATAATCCAATAAAATGAAGAAAAGTCTTGAATAAAGCGAGTCTTTGCTTTAATTATATCTTAAGTACACATTTATTCTTGACTTGTTATTCCAAGTGGAAACTTTAGATGAAATGATTTCTTATAAACCAGCGTAGTGCCTCAGTGAGATGTATTTTAATTCCGGGAGGTATTAGCAGTTACTGTAGACGTCTCTTTTTATATAAACTATCCTCGGCTGACGAGCAGAGTGTACTCGCAGCCTCTCTAATTTCTCTCCCTGTTAAATATCACAAGTCCTGCTGCTTAAATACAACCCTGTTTTTAGCAGAATGACATTTAAAAAGAAACACGAGACCTTTCGCAACACCGGCTCTGTGAGAAATGAAACTCTCGAAAAATCTCCCGCACGAAGCGCTAAAGCTCTGCCTTAATTAAAGGGGAGTTAAAGTCAAAACTTGTATTCATGTCAGTGGAGGTGGAGAAGATTAATTTGTGCAGTTCTATAAATGGATGAAACATTTAACTTCTGAGGGAGGAGTGTGCGTATCGCTCGCACTCGTTTCTGTAATGTGGACGAGATCGTTGGCTGTCGAGAATGCCAGGTCATCTCACTCCCTACTTTAGTGTGTGTCTGTGTGTGTGTCTGTGTGTGTGTGTGTGTTCCCGTCTGCATCTCCATCTCAGTGTGTGGGCACATGAGCTGCAAAGCTGTTGCATGGCCTCATCGATTTCATGCCCTCTTCTCACATCTATTCACATCTCTTCTCCGACTCGCCTCCCTCCTCCCGGTCCTCCTCCTCCTCTTTTGCTCCGTTGCCCATGGCGATGGTTCACCTTGGTAACCGGCAGCTGAGCAGGAAGTGGGAGACGGCCCGGTGAGAAGAGGACCTCCCGTGAGTGTTGAGCAAGGTGGTCACGTGATGTGGTTTTTTTTGGGGGGGGTGGGGTGTTGGATCTGCACAGGCGAGGGGGGGTCGATGGCGAGGAGCTTGTTCGCTGCAGGCTTTAAAAAGCAGAGGGAGTATGTTAAACATCCCATCGATCCAGGTGCTCCTCCGAGGCCGGAAGCCACGGATAAAAAGTACACAATCAAAAGGCTTGTGCACGTTAACTCTCGTGTATCACACGGACAGATGGAAGCTCAGAGAGTTGAAGGAAGGAAGAGAGGAACTGGAACAAGACACTCGCAGAATAAGAGCTTTAAATATAAAGCAAAGGGTTTTCTCAAAAGCGCCTCGCAGGGGTTTCAGCCTGATGTGAGTACTTTGGGAAGTAGGCCAGTGCCTGTTAGGGAGAAGTACTTTCAGAAGGGGTATTGTACCAGAGGCGGCAAATGATGTTGGCAGGGGGGGGTCAAGTTTCATAGATGTGGAGAAGTGGCTCTATAGGTGCTGGGATACAGTGGAGTCACAGGTTTATGCACTTGCAGTATTTATTGGTAAATAAACTGACTGTAGAAATCTTCATAATAAATATATTTCTGACGAGCAGAGTGTTTCTATAGGTTTATGACCTATGTTGCAGCCAACCACCAGGTGGCGGTGGAGTCAATTTGGCTTCACTTGTGGGAACTGTCAGGTCTAGTCGATATCCTGCTGGTGCATTCTGGTCCGTTGACCTCTGACCCTGCCGCAGTGCAAAGTTTCTCTTTAAACATCTTTATGCACGTTAATTTCAGATACAGGACAAAAGTTGGCATCTGATATACATGAAATTTTGCCATATTGCCCCCGCCCCCCCCTTGTGTCCATGGCGATGCATGAAAGTGTACCTGGTTGTAGCTTTGTCTATTTTCATGGCAGCAACAGTCTGTGGGAGCATGTCGTGCATTCCTGCGACCAAGCATGCCCCCCCTTTCCTTTTGTGCATGTGCCTGTCGGTGCGTGTTGCTAGCGGCTGTATGTGGCTCAGTGCTCACTCAGTAATTCCCTGGTCCCAGGCTGTGTATTAGCGGCTGATCCAGCCGACTGGGCCAAGCATCCACATTCAGTCGGTTTGGGATCTGCAGCTCAGAGCCGGATGCTGCCCGGGCTCTCTGATGCCTCCCTAAGCTCTCCAGCACAGAGCAATTTACTGGCACCGGATTGGCACAATCAGTGTGCGAGTGTGTGTTTGTGCTCGTTTCAGTTTACTCCTGCTTTTTGTGTGTGTGTGTGTCATCTCTTTCGAGCCCTGTTCTCTACCTCGGCCTGTCAGAGCCTCGCCTGCTGCAGCGCCGCTCACTCTGCTTTCATGCCAGGCCGAGCTGACAGGGACACTTAGCGTCCTGAAGCATCAGTGTGTTTTCAAATACTTGTTTATATTTGGGATAACGGGAATGTTTCGCCTCTTCTTTTCAGTTTTTGAAATTGTGCGCCATCTGAACATTTGAACACAGATATCTTGCTTTGCATCTGTGCCATTTTTTTGGTTGTAATTTTCTACCGCAGCCCTCTGGACTGTTTGGATTCTGTGATTTATTGTGAGTTTCTCTGTGTGTCTGTGTGTGGTTGAAGCGGCCGGTCTGTCTGCCACCTGCTCCAGTTCCCTGATAAGTAGCTAAATTGGCAAATTTTATGTAAACATTCACCTCGGGGACGTCTTGCCTCAACCTCGACCTCAAACGAGGGAAATCTACAGGGGCGGCTTTGTTAGCCTCCGTGTTGCGAAAGCACCGGCATTGTTAGAAACTCCAACGAGACACACAGAAGTTTTTGTTTTCCCAGACATATTGCATTCGGGATAATGATGCATTTGACAGAGAGCGACAAAGTTTACTTGTGATTGTGCCTCAGCAACATCAGATGACGAGCTGAGCGAGTGCAGACGAGGTAATGATGAGTCTCTGGGAAAAGGAAAAGAGCCAAAAGGTCGACTTGTGTTTGATCGTAGCCGCCGGAGTGGAGTTAATTTATAAGTTGCATAATGGATCTCACAATACATCGTTATGAGGAGTTGAAACTTTCAGCGGCGTCCAAAGGTCCGAGGCCACTTCCAACCCCCACTGGTGGGAATTAAAACCACCGGCAAGGATGTTGTTTTCACCCCTGTCCGCTTGTTTGTTCACAGGATTGCACAAAAACTACAGACCTGATTTCCATGGGATTCAGTGGAAGGTTGGTACATAAAACAAGAAGGAGCTCATTAAATTATAAGGAACGTTTTATCTCTTTCTTTAACAGCGTGAGAACTTTCTTCTTCAGACCTCTTTGCTTTTAACAGTCGTACAGCAGATGATGGAGGTTTTCTTCTTTATCTTGTCAGTTTTTCTGTCGGCATGTAAAGACGATTTCAAGAGATGCCACCAAATAAATCTCCCACCAACATTGGATCATTGTCCCGGCTGTGGCTGTTGACATAGTATTACAAAGCTCCGGTTCCTTGACAGTTCGTCAGCTGCTTGGACTGAAACACAGTCGGAATATCAGCGTATTGAAGAGGTGGATCCTGACCTAGTTTAAAAATCACTGGCTCTTTATCCGGAGCTCTTCAAAAGACATAGAACTCATTTGGCGTTATTCATCTAATATTAGACTTTTGTTAACACTGGCGGCGGATGCTTTGAAAATGAGGTGACACATTACATGTGAAATCTGTCGTTTAGTGCCCAAGATATTCAGTTCCTCCACGTGTGTTTTTATTCTGGTAAACTTGTAGTTTGGTGAACAAGTCGCACTAAATGACAAACGCATACGTAATACAACCACGGCAACAATATCACAACAGTGTGAAACATATAGAACAATGTATTCCTGCGTATGCCGTGAATATAGGTCACAGAATATGATTTGATCGCGTGGTTAAGAAACAAGTCTCCGATCACGTAAATTCCTCCAGATAATAATAATAATAAGCCTCAAATTCGGCAAAACACATCTCCGCTGCACGTGTAGGTGCACATGAATGAACACGGTGAATTATGTTATTTGTTTGATTCTTCAGACAGGAATGCAAAATACTGGCAGGCAAGCGACAATAAGACATTCTGCTTTTTTTGGGGGGGGGTTTGATGTGAAACGAGAGAGCTGAGTCAGAATTTCAATTAAATTTTTGGAAAATTAGCTTTTGATTTACCTGCGATACACAAAGAAAAGAGTGTGACAATGTCTAATGCTTTAATTGCCAAAATCTTGGAATCACATTTATCAGAATCCTCTCCACAAATTCGTTCGCCCACAATATTGATATTGATAGTTTGACATAAATTTGGCCTCTGAAATATGAGAATTTGCTCATGTTTATGTTGTTTTTCACTCTTTATTGATATTACAAATACCAAACAAGCAGCTTAGAGGAAAAGAAAACATCAGAAAAGAGTTGAGAAGCAGCTCAATGTGAAACCTGATTGACATTTTATCATTCAGCTGCGACCTTGGCTTCACTCGCTGGCTCTGTGATTGGCTGACAGTCAACAGTCCCCCCCCCCACCCCTCTGGTTAAAATAACAATCCCAGGTATTATTTTCATTATGTTCCACATTCGTTTTCTTTTTTATCACAAGTGCCACAAAATCCATCTCCCAGATTAGCTCACTTGACATTTGACAGATCTAACTATGAATATATTTGAATATATCTTGGCACAGAATCTGAAACATGATATTTTTCTTCTTCTTCTTCTTCTGTGTGTGTGTGTGTGTGTGTGTTTGTGGCTGTGAGTTATTTTGGCCCTGGCCTCCGCAAGGACCCAGCTGTGTTTGGTGTCACCTCCATCACAGGAAAGTTATCTCTTTGTGAGGTAATTAAAGTGGAAGCATCTGTTGCAACTCTTCACATCTCACACCTGAGCTGCTCCTCATTCCAACCATCAACCTGAGGCCGCGGACACAGGACGCCATCAATGGATTTTCAACTTATTCAGGATTTTAATTATCATAAGGAGGAGCACTTTCTTGTTCCGGGCCCTTTCTTGTGGGTTTTCCCTGCACCGGCTTCCTCCAAAGACAAGTGGATTGGGATTTGGTTGATATATATATATATTTATACTGGCTCTTGTCATGTACGGCTGAGTCTGGGAGGGTTGGTTGTTTCGGGTGATGTGGGCGAGCAGCGACTTTGGCGGGAGATGCATGCGACCACGCTGACAGGAGCAGCAGTGGGAATGAGGAACAGGCAGTAACACATTCAGGGACGGATCCCAAACACCAAACTAAACAAAAAAAAGGCCTTAATCCCGACACTTACCGATATCTGAAAGAAGTGGCTGAAATAAATGTATTACTGCGTCCTTAAAAATTGCTCCCTATAGCCGGCTGTCACAACAGCACGTCCCCCGCGGCGCCCCTTATATCCTCAGCCACCGGAGCTAATGTAGCATCCCTTCAAATCGAGGGGCTCCACGGGTGAGTTGATGAGTAAACCTGCGCAGTGATAGGTCCACTGCTGTGTGTGAGATTGGAAAGGATAGGGAGGGCACGCTCCTCGTTCCAACACGGAGACGCACACTGTTACACTGTGTCACACACACACACACACACACACACACTCTGCCAGAGTCAACCTGTGGCTTTGACACTTGCGTTGCGTTTATCGCCGGGGCCCCACGGTTCGATCCCCAGTTAAGGGAAGTGTGCAGGAGAATGAAAAGCCTCGTAGGAGGTGATTAACTCTGCTTTCCAACTGGAAGTGAAATGGCACGTGGCGTTCTTTCTTCCTCTGCAGGTGTCACTGCCTGGAACTGTATGTTGTGTTTTTGTGTGTATGTTCAGGTTGTGTGTGTTTGATACGGTTTCCTCTGCATGTACATAAAGATACACACTTTTATATTATACATAAAAGAACGACATTATGGATCGTGCACTTTCTCCATGCTCGTCCTTGGGACGTTTTTTAAAATGATTGAGAGAAGAAGAAGAAAAACGATTTGAATAGAACGAAGCACCAGAGAATTCCATCGGCTACGGAGAATCTGCCATCGTTACTAAAGTCCTTTGTGAATCGTCTCATTTGTGTGTCTATGTGTGTGTGTGTGTGTTTGCGTGCAGCTTCAGCAGCCGTCACTGTACTCTTAAAAGGCTCATTAATTATAGTTGGAGTCATTATGGAGATAAGTGTGAGTCTGACTGTTGGTGCTGACGATAAGAAGAAGAATTACCTGTTTTGGTTCTTCTGCTTTCTAATCAGCGGCCCATTAGAGATATCAAGGGACTTCTATTATCGTCCCTGTGTTCTTCCATGTCTCTTTCTCTTCTTCTTCTCTTCCTGCTCGGCGCTTCACCGCCGTTCACCGCGTCCTGTCCCTGTGACGGAGGGTTATGAATGTGTGTTTCCCCCGTCGTAATCCATCGCCCATCATAATAGGACAGTAATCGTGCAATCTGGAGGGCTGTTCATCATTTTATCCTCATGCCTTCCACAACACACACACACACACACACACACACACACACACACACACACACACACACACAGGCACACACACATACACAGACACACACACACACACACACACACTGAGCTGGAGCTTAAAGCCTCATTTATGCTGCCGCCACATTCAGAAAGCGATACGTCACACAAATGGCACTGTACCCGCATAACTGCCGTGTAGGGTTGTTAAGCAATACTTCCACTAGAGGGAAGCGCAGAGTCGAGATTACGCTGTGGGTACGTAGCCTACGTACGGCGCCAAGCTTGTGAGAGTCGCGCTGCAATTACAACTTCTCTGTTTACTTCAGAACGATGGAGAGTGTTTCTGATATAAGACATTATCAAGTAAATTCCGGTTAAAAAAATACTCCTCTTGATTAAAATATGTATTCAGAGCCCAAACACTGACATTTCCCAGAGTTAATTTTGTGTTTCTTCCTGCTTGGAATAAACTGTCCCTCTCTCCTATAGGTATCAACGACATGTGACTATGTACAACATCTCCCAGCCATGTTTTCAATATACTCAATTAAGTAAGAATATGTGATTCCTCCTCCGGGTCGGACTTTGCCTTTGAACTACTCGTGGAAGTTGTTTTGGGAGAGAATCGCACCTCTGGACTTGTGCGAGTGAATACAGTCCAGACGGCGCGTTGTGTGCTGTGATCTGATTCCCTCTCTCTGTGTTGATGCAAATTCTGATTGACTTGTTTCTGATGTCCCCGGCATATGGCAAATAAAGGTTTCAGTGCAGCAGAGCCACAGGAGCCCCCGAGCTGCCAGGATCAAAGTGATGGCCTCAAACAGGCCTTTGTGTTCTTCAGCCATTAGGGCACAGCCACGCCAGCACCTGGAGTGAGCCGTATGAATAGCATTAGCTCCCTTTACTGTGTGTGTGTGTGAGATAAATGTATGATTAATAGATTCAGATGCTGCAGGAGCTTTCATGTGTCTGTTTTCTTACAACCTGCGATTGTTATTTCAGTTTCTGTCTGATGGGATCACATGATGCTCACTTACAAAATCTGACAAGGCGGCAACAAGATCTGATCTGAGAGGTTTACTGTGTGTGTGTGTGTGAGATAAATGTATGATTAATAGATTCAGATGCTGCAGGAGCTTTCATGTGTCTGTTTTCTTACAACCTGCGATTGTTATTTCAGTTTCTGTCTGATGGGATCACATGATGCTCACTTACAAAATCTGACAAGGCGGCAACAAGATCTGATCTGAGAGGTTTACTGTGTGTGTGTGTGTGTGTGTGTGTGTGTGTGTGTGTGTGTGTGTGTGTGTGTGTGTGTGTGTGTGTGTGTGTGTGTGTGTGTGTGTGTGTCAGTTGTAGATTTTCCCAGCAGTGGCGGCAAAAACAACACAACACACAATATGACAGTCCTGTAGCCTTCAACAGGAGCAGGAGAAGCTCAGGTTGTGAGTTTGTCCTCGATCACGCTGCTCAATTTGTCAAACAGAGGAAGTTACCTGGATTTGCCGCAGTTCCACTTGTTGTCACCGTATCTTATCTAAAAAATGTCAAACTGTTGCCGTGAACTGTAAATTAAATCTTTCGCCGCCGTTAACACTCGGTTGAACCCAGACGTCTGTGCATCAAGTGGAAATAAAAACGTCTGTGTGTCTTTGTTTAGACGATCGTTGGGAGTCCTCCGCTGTCGCCGAGCGCCACAGATTTCATCGATTAGCCCGTCGACAGGGGCCTTTGTCTGAAGAGTCAGAGCCGTCCCCTGAAAGAGCGACTCACAGCGTGGAAAACTTCACAAAAACACACTGAAATGTCAGCGGTTCATTCTCAGTGTGAGCTCCAGGTACAGACACTGTGTGTGTGTTTATGCATTTTGGTGAGTGCAACGCAGGGCGGCGGCTTTAACGGCGCCAGAAAACGAGTCCTGACTGGCGGAGAGAGAGTGATTGAAATGGGCCTGAATAGGAAATGTTGTTGTTTGATAGCATGTGTCTCCAGTGTGTGCTATCTGTCACTAATCCATCACACCTATCGATCCTCGGAGACTGAAAGAGCAGTTGAGCACGGGAGGGAGGGAGAGAGACAAGCTGGGTAACGGTAAGAAAAAGAGGACGAGAGGGGTCGTCACTCACATTGTCTCTCACACACACACACACACCCACACACAGACACACACACTCACTCACACACACACAGTCGCTGAGGTCCTTCTGTCCTGTTCAGAGGTGTCTTTGTCTGCCATTCATCCGTCTACACCTATCGATCCTCAGCTGAAATATACGACTGTTTATTCACATTCAGGCCACAACAGCAGCTGGCTGAAAGATGTATTGATTTTGCATGGCTGTGTGTATCTGTATGTGTGTGTGTGTGTGTGGGTGGATACCGGGTGGTACGAGGGGGTGGGAAAGTACGTATTTTAGTTTGTGCTGGGCTCTTACTGTGATGTGTGGAGCAGCGGAAACAGGACACGGAAAATGTTTGATGCTTTAATAAGAATATTTTTGCTATTCTCTGTGGCTTTCACAGTTTCTTTCTCCCAGCAGTCATTTTTTTGTGGTTTATTAAATATACCACATTTGTCACCTCAAACTTTATAATCTTTTTGCTTTTGGGACGAAATAATAGATGAATCAACATAAAGAAGCTGAAAAATGTAAGGTATAGATGTGATATATTGTTTAAGACGTGGATCTTTGCTTTAAATAACCAGGTTAAACCACTCGAGCTTTGCATTTGCAAGAAATTGCTGAAAACAGATTAACGCAAATAACATGACTGACATTGAAGGAACTTCTTGTCCTCACTTCTTATAACTACAGTTAGAATATAACACAATGAAATGCACTTTGCTACTAACAGCCTGGGTAGTGCAGTGACCATGAATACTGTCAGTACAAGATCCAGACAGACACCATCATATCTCGTAGTGATCCTTTTGATCTGCAGACATTTCATCTGATGCTTCATATGTGAGTCAGTAGCGAGCGCATCTCGACCGAGGCCGAACAATGCTCCTCCTGATCGTCTACTTCTTAAAGCTCAATGATTTATTGGCTGTAAGAAAGAGGTTCTCGTGGAAACCTGTTCAAAAACACTGATCCCTTGTTGAAAAGCCAAAATCTCAAAGTCGGTTAAATCCCCAGAAACCAGGCACCACAGTGAACGATGTAAGAAGCTCTGGATGTGCAGGAAGCCGGCTGCAGCAGGAGGAGGAGGGAGGGGGGATCTGGGTCAGTGGTCAGTAGGCTGATAGACGCCTGCTGTGTCGAGGTCGGACACCCTCCATCTCTCCGTCTCTGTCTGTCCTCACCTTCACCTCCCTCCCTCCCTCTCTCCCCTGTGGGTCTTTTGTAAGGTTATTTCCGGCCTGGCGGAGCCTCTTGTTTCAGCGTGTTGACCTTTAAAAGTGAGTGATGGCAGCTCTTATTGTCTGTAAGGCAATAACTGTCCGGACACAGGTAATCTTCACTACACTCGTGTCAAATCGAGTTTCCTCGCACGAGGCCCTAGCGGCTTCCAGCGGCCGCGGTATCCACACACACACACACACACACACACACACACACACACACACACACACAGGAGGTCACCCACTGGAAACTCACAAGCTTGTACACAATCATAGTGCATTATCCACACACATACACACGTACGCTGCCCTACTAGAGAGCTCCACTCCATAACTATCAGAAGCACTCAAAGGCAGTGGGGAGCCGCACGGTGGAAAGGTCAGAAATCTCAGCACCTGCATGGAAAGGTTAAAGGCAGAGCTGGAAATAACCTCCCAGTGCAGGACACAGCAGCCGCCACCGCCGCCGCCGTGATTCATCATTTCCTCCTCCTTCACCTCACAAGCCTCAAAACACTATTGTCCCTGTGTGATCCGACCAGGAAGTTAGAGATCGAGCATTTGAATGGGATGGATAAATAAATTGACTCAAACTCTAGGTAGCAGGCAGCTTGTCACACGAGCTCCGGGACGGGGAAGACGAGGTGTTTACCGGCAGTTTTAAAGCACCTAAGTATGACAAGTGAAAGTGACGCTTCAGAGAGGGGACGGGGGGGAAATCCAATTCCACTGCACATACTAGAGACGCATTAAGTTGTCACATATAAACGTAATCCAGCCACATCACATGATACAAGATGTTCGCTTACAGCCGCTGGAAAAGGTCTCGGGGCTTA
The DNA here is from genome assembly GCF_963576545.1 of Limanda limanda. Taxonomy (NCBI): domain Eukaryota; kingdom Metazoa; phylum Chordata; class Actinopteri; order Pleuronectiformes; family Pleuronectidae; genus Limanda; species Limanda limanda. Next base: position 20,572,084 of record NC_083636.1, on the reverse strand, counting down.
GAAATGTCAGATTTTATTTATTTTTATTTTAATGCAGGAGTACTTTGTTTGGTTGCTCGGTCAAAGAAACGACATTTGAACTTTACAAATGAGAAGAAACTGCTTTATTGAATGTATTTATTTTTTAAAATATTTTTCTCATTTTATAACTCTTAAGGGTTTTCACAGTGGAAGGCATATCAAGAATTTCATTGGACGGGGATTCTACTTACGACAATAAACGTTTTGAACTTGAACTTTCTAAAAATTGTAAATGTAGTTCTGGTGTTTTGCAGTTGTCGTGTACTCACTAGAGTAAACATTTTAGCATGTGTTTAAATAGAATGACAGGCTGATATTTATGATGCTTATTCTCGTGACTCTCAGACATTCTCAGAGAGTCTTTCAGTTGTTTATGCAAGTAGTTCTTTCCTTGTTTGGAAGGACCTTTGACCTAGAGAATGACCTCTGACCAGCAAATGGATGGAGGTGAAGGGAAGATCCTTGACCATTGTATTTTCATCTTCATGTACAAAACACGTCCTTATTAGGAGGCCTTAGGTGGGATGACATGTTACCTGAAGTCGTGGGTGGAACTAACCTCTCTATATAATGTGTGTGAGACCACAGTTTTCGAGACTTCACCATTTGGCTGTGTGATTTCTCCAAGTTCTAGAGCTTGCCTTGACCTGTACTACTTTGTGTAATAAACATTGTTATACTTGTAAGTACTGCGTCCGCGTTCCTTTCCTTCATCATCAACTTCTACAACAACACGGCGACCTCTCGGCTACCCAGAATACACTTCACAGTATTAGTATTTTACTCACTAATCTTTAGATGAAGTAACTATTCACCCTAAAATACCAGGTTCCACTTGCTCTATGCTCTTGTGTTCCTCATTGTAAAGTTAATATTTCTGTGGTTCTGACTTTGACTTTTACAAAATCATATCTGTAGTGTTTGCAGACATGGAAATTCACATAAATGTCGTCTTTATAAACAGTTTATTCCTTTTAACCACCGAGAAGCTTTCAGGGCAGATTAATAGAAAGGAGACGATGAATTCTTTTCATTTGCTGACGACAACATCAAGGTCGTGAGCGCTGCTTTCTCTGTGTTCACAATCGTCTTAATTGGAGAAGGTCAAAGTGGCAACACTGATTATACAAAACCATTATGTTCATCAGAGACACACATGCTTTTTGACTGGAGGAGTTTACAGTGTGACAAACAAAATGACGACTGAGATGAATCAGCTTTATTGTTCGAGAGTCTTGTGGAGACAGACAACAGCTCTTGATTGTATAGTTTCAAATAAACATTAAAAAGTAAACGTCAAATTATATCCTGTCGCAGTTTGTGAACTCACAAAACCTCCGTCGTTATCAAACCCTTCTGGCAAAAGTACAACCAAATATACGAAACTTAAATTAGGAAAATAAACTATCTTTATATAAACGAAGATACGCGTATTTCCGTGTTTGCTGATTTTACTGGCAGAACGATTTATTTAATTATAACTGAGCACTTTAAATACAAAGTACAACTTATAAGAAACCATATGGCTTCTTATAGAGCGATAAAAAGTTTGAGCTCCGGGAAGAACAGGCTCTTGAGAAAAAGGCCCCTGGTTGAATAAAAATAATAAATAAAAATAACAGCAGTAGGATCTTAAACAGATGGAGAATGAAAGGTTTCTCCTGCCAAACATAATTTGCTTCTTTTATTCCACAATCATTTTTCTCATAATATTTATCCCTTCCATCAATCCCCATCTACCTGGGACATAATGCAATGTGGCAGTTATTGCATTTTTTAAATCGAAACTCTTTACAGTGCAACATTTTGCCTCGGGGGGAATCAAACCTCTCGCGTCGGCAGTGTTTGGCGTCTTGCTCGAGTTCTCAACCTGTGTTTCTCTTCCTCTCTCGTACGTCTTGTTTCCCCCCCCCCCCACCTGCCGGCATATCTCTGTTAATCTCGCTGTTGAACTTATTTCACAGTCGGGCCTCCGACATGTCATCCTGACTGAGGAGGGGAAAACGAACGTGGCATCCGTTACGGAGAATCTGCCGAATCTCCGCTCTGACAAAACAATCTATACACTCGCACATCACCTTTCATTTACCTCAAGGTGTCAGCGCTCACTGTGTGTGGAATCACGGTGCCTGTTCTGATCAGTTCTGCTTACCAGACGTCTGCCGAGGTGTGGCGTGCCGCAGACGCTTCCAGACAATTTAATGGCTTCCCTCGCGTCCTATCTCTCAGTTACAACTTGATGCTTGAAGAATCCCTGATATGCATCTTTCTATTAATGTATTCACCCCCCTATTTAGCATGTTGTATTAATGAATCGGGTGCAAAGACTTGTCTAGGACCTGAATGGGTCCTGCAGACCCTGGTCTCTAGACCCTCCACTGGGGCCTTAAGATGCATGAAAAACACACAAGCACCAGTGACCACGAATAAGTCAAAATACCTGAAATGTAAGAATTGAAGTACTGAAACATAAAAGCTTTTGCAGAGCAGAGATTTTAGAGGTAAAAAGACTTCCCTGGAGCTTAATTTGGTCCCTGCGACTGAATCACGCTGAGTTCCTGCAAAGGTTCCAATTTCCTTTTGGATGCATGTCTGTGTAACTGAAGAATAAAAGAAATACCTTTTTAAAAGGGTAATAAGCTGTAATTAGTTTATTATTATTTATTCACAGCTAGAGCAACTAAAACTAACAGTGTTATGCAGAGTTGTTTGCATGAAGAAAATGTGTTAAAGCATTAAAGCATATTTTCTCTTTGCTTTGTTCCTTCTCTCACAGTTTTTTCCTAAACGATCGTTCAACCACAGCATCTTTACTCCAGTGCATTTTAGGATAGACTCTCTGTTTTATTGATGCGTTTTAAACCCAAGATGGATTCAACCCTCAGTCAAGTGTGAGAACTCTTTCTACTCCTCAAACCTGAGCGCCGCCTGAAATCCTTCAAGAGTGTGAACAATCAATCCGCGGGATTGGTATCAGCCGCCCTCCTCCTCCGATAGCGACTGTAATGAAACACAAGCCCAGGGCATTTGAAAGCATTGCTGAAGAACAAACTGTGTACCCATCACGAGGCTTGATGCAAAACTGGAAAACGTTCTCTGCTGAGCTAATGATCGCAGTTGATGGTTCAGCCTCGAATTCTCACGCCCGCTTTTCCAACCACTGTTGGTTTGTGAATGACACAAGAAAAGAACTGGGAATCGATCGCGATGTTAAGAAACAAGTTCAAGGGAGTGTTGAAGCAAATGTGAGAACTTTTCCTTTCATACTGACGCGTCTGGAAAAAGGAAGTTGCACCTTTAAGAGCCGTAGAGGTGACGAACTCTTGTCAGTCCGTCTTTCACTCTGAACTTCATAAAGCGCACACATACCTACGAGCACACGGTGCATTCAAAAAAGGTCATGGATCGGGGCCGGAGACATTGCACAGATCTCTCTGCCTGCTGTATTCAAAGTGCCCAGCTGCCCCTAAGGTAACCGGAAGCAAGGACCAGTGTTCAGCCGACATGCTGCAGATACCGGGTGTTAACAGGGACCTACGCTTTTCGCTTTCATCATCATTTTCAAAACAGAATAGTTGTAACTATACTTTCATGTGTCGGGAAGAACAAACCTCAGAAACGCGTCCTGCCAGCACGGCTGTGAGGAATCTGCTCAATTAATATGCAACATACTGCAAGGACAACAGTGATCAATCTCAAGACCACCGGTGCTTTGTGCTTGACAAACCGGCTGCAGAAGGTTTACACCACGGGAGTTCCAGCAGCCGAGTCCACACCCGTCCCCAGTTCACAGCCAATAAAGCAAACGGCGGCGTTTGTCAACCCCCACACGGCCGGCCCTGCACGCCGCGTGACGCCTCGCCTGCCTGCTCGGCCGACAAACTCAGGCCTTTGCACGATGGAAGTTCAAAGCGGGATTATTAAATTAGAGAGAAGACAGAGAGACGGAAAGAAACTGACACAGACATCAGAGAGAGACGAGGCCGTGTGAGGGGGAGGACGCAGCCGAGTGGACGTGATGCCAACTTCTGTGCTGTGGAGAAAAAAGAATCAGTCGCCATTTCCTTGCCCACACACAAACCCTCCTACCTTTGTGATGTATCTGCCATGATGGGAAGAAAAAACACCAGAAGACACAGAGAAGCTTTTTAATCTTCTCTGACTGTTGGTTTGATAAAAGCCGGTGCCTTTGTGGCCTTTGCATGGCTCTGCAATAACCGGGCTCATCCGGAGCGAGCTTGTTTTTGTCTTTGAGGAAAAGAGCGACAGCGACAGCCAGATCCTGATGATTTCACAAGTTCTAACAGTAACATCTGTTTTCACAGGGATTGGCTATCGGCTCTGCTGTGTAATGAGAGAAGTTAAAGTCTATTTATCATGCAATCCATTTAGCTGTAGCTTTGATTAGAGGGGCCTGATGGAAGTGGGATTTACTCTGCACACATTAAAGCAAAGGTAAGCACAGCCCATTAGGCCACAGGCCTCTCAACACAACCCGGTCCCACAGCAAATGTGTCATTAGCTCTGGTGCAGATTCAAAGAAGCTGTGAGTCAAGTCAAATAGCAGCTGAATGAATGGATTTGAAACTGATGCTTCGAAAAGAGTCGTGCAGATTCGCCGAAACTGCAAGTGGGTATTTGACGTCTGCAGCTTTTGTGGTCATCGTCATCCGTGAGCTTAAAAAATGGCATTTTCTAAATGAGACTTCACATCTTGAACCAAACGTAGGACATGTAGCACACTTTTGTTTTGGGGCTGGCTTGATCTCATGTGGATGTGGATCATCGTGTCTGTCGAACTCTTCGACTGCGAGCAGGAGAGTAGCAGGTTGAGTTTGAAGGCCAAAAATAGCCGGTGACATGTTCTGGCTTCTTTTCAAGCAAGTTGCAGGGGTTTCTTTATGAACACAGTGTATATGTTGCTGTGATGAAAGTGGCAGGAGGAAACTTTTTAACGTAACAAACACGGTAGAGTGTCGCCAACGTTGTAGAAAGAGTCGTGTTCTGCAAAGAGGCGACGAGTGAAGGTTCCAATATCAGTAGGTTGTCAGTGGAATTTTTGTTTTGAGTATAATCAAGTATTCAACCTCCTCTGCTGGGGTTTGAGGGACAACTTGAATACTTTCTAACAAATTGCCTGTTATGTCGACTAGGTTTTTGGAACTCAAAAACTGGGAATAACAATATTCTTTTCGATTTGTCAACAAATAAAATGTCCAGCATTGGCTGCCAACTTGTTTACTTGTAGAGTTTCCCCTGTGCAACTTTTTAACTTAGTAGCAGCAGAGGTAAATGATGTTGCCCTGGACGGTTCCCCTGTGTAAAAGTGTTGCCGAATGCATGTCTCATCTCTGAGGTCTAATGGCTGCCGGAGCTACCAAGGTCTGCTTGCCCTGCTTTGTCATTGACTTTGATTTGATTGCTCTCCGCTGATAAAAGCCGGTGCACAGCCAAATTCACACACTAAGTATAAGTGCGTGGAGTAATGTGCTGAGATCTGAGTTCATTTGAACGGAGCTTTTACCTCAAGCAGCTTGCAGGGAAAAAAAAGAATCAAAGGATATGATTGCAGGAAGTGGCATCTGAAGCAGGATGAGAGGGAGTCCAGCGGAGGAAGGAGGTATTATCTAAATGAGCCATCATCTTTAGCCTTCATGAAGAAACTGGGGGAGAAGAGGTGAAGCCTCCAAGTTCACCGACCAAGAACTTAACTTTGTGATATTTGACTTTGTACCCGGTGAAATTTCCCGAAAAGGAGAGGCCTGTTTGTGTGAGCCAGTTTTGAACTTAAAGGGAAGAGGGGGGGGGCAGAGTTTGATGAGGACGCCTGATGTCATCCCTGCGTTTGTGTCCAGTTGAGAAGGCACAGCAGGAACAAAGGCCAAACCGAGATGTGTCCTTAAGACCACGGTGAACCGCAGAGGGAAACTAAATCCAAATGGCAGCCGGGGGGGAAGAGGAAACCAGAGAATGAGAATCCTGCTGCAAATGTACAAACAAACAAACTAACCAACCATTCAACAAACGGACAGGGCAGAAAGTAGAACCTCCTCAGTGAAGGGAAAAACATTTTCTATCATACGGGTCAAAAACATCCTAGTCATCTATTTTAAAAAGTAAAGAACCGGCAAAAGATTTAATTCCTGATCCGACACCGATCTCCAGAGGAATGACCTGAACCTGTTTTGTGGAAGGCAGATGTGAAAGGCAGCTTAGACGGGCGGAGATATTTTTTGAAACACACGTCTAAAAAAGACCTGATCCATGTTGTGGACATCTATAATAAGAAGCTTTTGAATTTCCAATTAAAAAAGAGCCCAGTTTACTTTAGATAATCCTCAAGATTTTGTGTTTTTGTGTGCACTGTGCCAGTGAGTTGTGTATCCAGAATTCTGTGGACATCATGCTTGAAAGTTTGAATCTAAATGACTTTTTGAATGAGTGTTTGCTTTTAAGTGAATAAGCTTCTTTTTTAAGACATTTAAAACTTAATCCTTCAACGATCCCGGCACCGAACGGAACATTTGATTCACCTCAGGTATCTTTTGACACTCAGAAAAAAATCTGCCCAGCCTTTTCAGCTTTTTTCTTCTATTCGAGGTGATTCGAACTGATTCTTTCGACTCCGCAGCAAACACCGTTGATCTGAAGCAGGATTTCTTCTCCTGCTCCAGACGATTTAGAATGTGTAGCGGCGCGCGTGGCGAAGGGAAAGAAGCTCCGTTTGACCTCGTCCATTAGGCAGATGGCAAAGGAGAGACGGAGAGAGAGCGCTTTCCTCTGTCGGCGAGTCCATAACAAGCAGAAACGAGTATCCCAGGGCCCTCCAGCCTCGACTCCCCCCCCCACCTCCTCCACCCTCCTGTACTCCCCTCTCTGTGTCTGTTAATGGATATTTAAAGGGTATGTCAGAGATCAGGAAATAAAGTGTGTTGAGGGGTCAGACGAGACACGTATTATTCCGTTCTCCCCCCCTGAGGAAACACAGAATGAAACATGCATTAAACACATCTCTCTCAATGCCGAAGCCCAGCCCCCCACCCCACCCACCCAGTCGCCGCTGCAGCCACCCTCCTTCCATGCACTCCACTCCTCCACTACCACCACCACCACCCCTGATATCTTATGGAATTAAAGCGGTGACAGGTTATAATAATCCAATTTCAGAGACAATCGCGCCGAGCACCTTGCAGCGCACCGCCAAACCCAGATCGGAATTGAATATGCACTCAGTGGATTAAATTACGCAGGGAAGAAATAATTACGGGCTGCATTGGGAAATATCTTTTTGTGTTGTTGTGAGTGCCGTACTGTATTGTGTACAGTGCTCACTCCGGTGCACTCCGCGAGAGATATCCAATCCGAGGTTGTCGGCAGCAAGAACCCGAGGTGGGAGGCGGCGGCGTCGGCAATGGGTGATGGTTGTTATTGTGTTATTGTGTTATTGTACACTCTGTCTCGTAGCGCAATATCTGTTCTCAAAATAATGTCACCCTCTAATGAAGTAAGGCCCCTTTTATTATTTATCATTTCCTGCCTCAGCCAAGAACCGTGTGGCGCCCGTATGCCTCGGAGATGTTTTTTAAAAAGGCCTCTTTAAATGAACACATTTGAATTGTAATGTGATTTTTTATTTTTTTTTCTCTCTTCCCCAACAAGAAAGAAATAATGCATTTTCTCTGAGGCGGATGTTTGGTTTTCGAGATGTGAAAGCAAACAGCAGCGGGGGGTTGGTTTTTGGTTTGTTTGGTTTGAACCAGCTGCTTTGTTCCTCACACAGAACCGGCGCCCTCGCCCCTCGTGACACCTTTTACTCCTCGACCGCGGCTAAATTATGTCATTTTTAGTTTTTAATGCAACATGAGGGCAGTGTAATTTTACCTCCACCGAGAAGAACACAGTTTTATCAGATATAAGCAAAAAAATATCTTTATAAGACTTGGAAGGATGAGGCATGGGTCGGGAGAGAACCCATTAAATTCAGGATTTGGGTAAAAGGGCCATTTTTGTGTTTTGTACACAAGAACAACTGGATGAATTAACACAAAATGTGTTGGAAGAGTGTGTGGTGTGGCTCAGGGAACAACCCAATAAAACATCCTGCAGTATCTTGTATCTGGATGAATCTGGCATATTTAGATGAGTATATACGAGTGTGTGTGCGATTTGCTGCGGGTTCAAATCCAGATCTAGTTAATTTCACTGGTTCCATGAGGGGACGCCTCGGCCTTGGTGGAGCTATATGCATTATTCTCCATTCAACGTTCATACAATATTTAAATCAATTCCAGACTCTGGCAATTAATCTCTCGAGTACTTTCCCCTCGGCGTCTCGGTCAGAGTAACATCTTTCCTCGTTCAGGTTGTTATGAGGGTCGATCTCCATGTGTCTCACGCTTCCTTTAAGCTAAATGGCACTTTGGCCGAGTGTCGGCAGTGTTTGTGGAGATGCTCGTGGCCACTTATTATGAACTCAAGGCCTCGTTTGACATATGTAATGAATGCAGGGAAATTAAGATGGTAAAGGCAGGAAAGTGGTAACCATGTCAACTGTAGAGAGACGGAATGGAAGGAAAATTACTGATGCACACACACACAGTGAAATCATTTATTATTGCTATTAGATGTGGAACATTACCGTTATTATTATACACAAGCACCACGATCTACTTAGTAACACAAGTTGGTAAAAAGATGTCGAGAGGTGCGTGAGATAAATACAGAGGAACTTTGTAGAGCTGGAATAGATTTGAAATTAACAAATTGAAAGACTTTGCATAATATACGGCAAACAGAATAAGTAACCGCTTCAGATCACATTGATTTACAAGCTTTCACTTTCCTCCCGTGTACGTTTCTCACACACAAACCAAAACGGAATCACACGTCAGACGCGGTCCTCTTCACCGCCATCGTCCGTGTTTTCCAAATCAAATTCAAATGACGTTCCACATCTGGAAATCCTGCCAACTTTGGTTGATGTTGAGTTTGTCAAGGAGTTTGTGATTATTAGAGTTATTTTACATTTTACCATGAATCATTGTAGTAAGCATGGAAATCCGTTGTTGTGGGAGCTTTGAAAATCAGATGAAGTCTCGTGGAGAAGCTGAGGGAGAAGAAGGAGAAAGTGAAGTCTGCACCTGAGAGACGAGTTGTCGGAGGATAAATGAATAACAGGAGGGGAGGTGCAGGGAAAGAGAAAGCAGGAGGTAACGTATGAATAAAGGAGGTGGAGGATTGGGGGGGGGTTACTGACCCAGTCACCCCCTCCCCCCCTCAACTACCTGCCTGCTGCTGATTCTTATATCAGCTGCAGACCCTGGAGATGTCTCCCTCCACCTCCATCCATCACACCCCACTGTCAGCCCCACAAACGCACATAATTGTGAGTACACAGATACAGCCATGCATCACCGCATGGGCCAAAGATGCAAGGGGCTTCACTCGGCGGCGGCTGGAGGAAAAGAGATGTCTTGTCTGCCGTCGTGCACAGGAAGCGAGACACGGATGCATGAAAGCCATTTGTTCTGGCTGAATAAATAGAAAAAAATATACGCTCAGCAGCCCGGATCACTCTGCAACCTGTTTCCTTAGCTGCCTGATTCTTTTGTTTATTTATTTATCTGGAGCCAATTACAGTTCGGCTAATGTTGGTCAATACTTAACCGTTGAGCTGGGCTTTGATTGGATGCATGAACTTTCCTAAATGAGGAGGTTTCTTCCTGTTTTCTTCAATTTGCTGCTGCCGCTCGGCGTACACACAGTATCCCTTTCATTTTATTGATGTGTTTGTCGATCTCTGTCATCTAATTATTTCCCTGCTCCGTGTCTCCTGCTCCTCTCTCGGCTGCAGAAGGCGTCTCTTTGATTGCCCGGGCATCGCTGTGCTTGCCAGAGATAATAACACCCACCGACTCCCCCCCCCATCTCCCTTCCCCCGAGTTGATCCAAATTATTGCTCTCCGGTTCGTCCACACTTCGCATATTTTTGGCGCCACAAAGGAAGGAAGCAGGGACTTTAAAAAGACAGGTGCATTAAACGATCCCTGTGTGTGAAGCTCACCATCCAGCCAAGAGGGGAAGACAGGAATGACCATCATAAATATGATTTTGATTTTCTAACCAGGCGAAACAACAAAGTTACGGCGAGAACATTAGCCGCATTGATCCCGTCTGGTCGATGGAATAAAGCAGCCGGTGACCTTTCCCTCATTTGGAGGCATAAAATTCCTTGTTGAAAGTCTCCGAGGGCTCCGGCTGAAAGCATTAACACAAATTACCCGCCGCCATTAAAGGCCGGCATCAATTCCACCCAGCGCCATCATTACCAAACGGCCGATAAAACGCTGGAAAAGCCATCGTCCTGTTACTCAGGCGCGTGAAACAGGAACATGTGCAGACACACGACACACGGAGCCCTGGAGACGGCAGCCGAGCCCATTACACACAGGCTGATTTACAGCTGGGCGGCCGGCAGCCAGGGCCATCAAGCCACCGGCTCACCAGCCTGTCGTGACAGTGCAACTAATTGAGCTCAGATATATCTGCCCTCCACCACCTCCTCCCCCCCCGACCGGGCCCTGAAAGGCTGATGACATGACCACCTGCACAACACTGCACATATTTTTACAGCTCGAGCAGAAAAAACACCACAGGGGGGCACAGGCACCACAAGGTTTTATCATGTGGACATGATAAATTACGGCCATGTTTGATCCCCTCATGTTCCTGGTCTTACAGATATACCATTTTACTTTCATTTTTCTATTTACAATAATATTGTTCTGATTGTAACATCTTTAAAAAGGCTGAAAACACAATGACAACACAGAAGGAAAATGATGAAATCAACCATAAGAGGTGGTTCAGCAGAGATAGTGACAACATTGTGCACTTACTGGTCGTTCAGATGAATTTAATCACTTTGTCTTCTCATGTCCTTTCATCAATAAAATAACTAATAACAATTTAAAATGTGTGTCCATGTCCCGTCTGCTAACATGGAGAAGTTGGGGTTTATCCTCTTTATAAAGAGTCTATAGTTTAATTAATCAGCTTCTAAAGAATTAAAAATGCTTCATTCATTGAACCCTGTACTCAGGCAAATTAAATCTCGATATAACACAGCAAACTTATTGTTAACATCAAACTTTGAGAACACTTTCTGTCCCTCATAATGTAACAGTTAATAAAGTACACACTCGTCAGTGAGTTTCCGCCCACGCACAAATCAGAAACCCCCACGTCCGCTGCATCTCGTCACTCGGCTCTGAGCTTCAAACAAACTCTGAATCAGTGTCATTAAATCAGGTCTATTCTGAGTAGATAATAAAGCGTCTGTCACCTTGCGTGTGCTCTGATGAACCTTTAATATCATTAGAACTGTGACACCGCGATTGAATGGAGAGGATGAATAACAGCACAACCGTGAACACGTAACAAAAAAAGGCCCTTTTAAGTAATAATTACAGTTTTGAAAACTTCAAAATTTACCTCTTGTAATTTTAAAAGAAATAAAAAGATGAGTGATGACTTTTTTCAAACATCCAGAGGAAGGTGGTGGATTCGTTATCTCTGAGCCTCTGAACCGTCTCCAGCCCCCCCGAGAGCACCGGGAGGAAAGTGTGTCAGCCGGCAGCTTCCTATCATGTTGAATAATTTCTGGGCAGCAAAGTCCTCGGGTTTTGAAAAATTTACAGCATGAAATCACGCTGCTCGCGGAGGCACGTGCAGCTTTAACATGCTTCTCGATCTCGCAACCTGTTTATTATGGGATGTGACTTGTGGATGGTTGTGAGTCCACGTTTCATTCCCTCACAACGACAGGTGGACGACAGGTTACTCACAGGCCGAGTCGCGTCAAATCAACGTCTGTGTTTAAAGTGCACGAAACAGACTTTGGCGTTTGTTTTGCACGCAGCATCCCGGAGCTGTAATTATTCACAAAGGAACAGACCCATCTGCTGCCGCTCTGTTGGTAAGAGAAGGATTAGACAACAGTTGGACGGAGCGATGATGGGACACAGCGCTGAGATTAGAGGTCTAGAAGCAGGACTGCAGTGGGATGCTTTACTACACCTGCTGTCTGGAACAGGTTTAGGTTTGAGCCGAGGTCCTGGGGGCAAGAAACGGAGAAAAACAAGTTTGAAATCATAAAATCATATCTAAAGAAATGTATTAACACCCTAGTTTAAGTGCTGCTTGTTCCTGATATATAATTAACGCACTGCCTTAGTCTCCGAGTGGCAGGATTGCTTTTGTTCAATTCCCACACAAATCCCCTCACTTTAGTGCTTCTAGATTGGCTTTATTGAACAGAACAAACATGCTGGGAGTGATTTGTGTTCTCTTCAGGTTTCTCCCTTGTTCCACATTTAGCACGTTGACAGAAAAGCTGTAGCTCGACTTGTTGTAATGTAAAGAACCTCTCAACCTGCTTTGTGCTGTAGAGGGATTTCCATTTGTGTCACTCTGGGCACTTTCGTCAGAACCTACGACATTCAATGTGAAATGGACTTAGGATGATGATATAATTGGGTTGGTAGGTAAATATAATGTGTATTTTTAAATGTACAAGTTCATGTTTTATTGAAATGCTCCATAATAACGTCGTAAACACTTGAGCGGGTGCAGAACGTGTGCGTCACAATCACTTTAAGAAACACAAAGTCCCGTCAGGATCAAACCAAATATGAGAGAAAGTGATTCATTCTGCATTGGAGCGTTTTGAATAATAAAAACCAAGTCGGCAAGCGGTCTCATTGTTAATCTGGCTTCCCGATAACAACTCTCTGTTTCACACAGAACTCAACCTGTGACTCTTGGAAAGGATTTCATGGCCAGCTGTCGGCACAGGCACCAGACAACACACACACACACACACACACACACACACACACACACACACACACACACACACACACTCACACACAGACACACAATGGGCTGACACACACCCAGAGACAGAGACAAAGATGTGAGGCAGGGAAGCAATCCATGCTGGACTGTTCTGTGCACAAAGCTTTGTGTGTTCTGCCGCTTTCACCTTTATCCGACGGCCCATCCTCCCTCTCCGTGGCCGTCCAGCCTCTCGTCCTGGACGCCTGCCCTTGGCCCCGAAAGGCATGGTGGGGGAAATCGAGAGGCTTCCAAGATTCCCACGACGGCCGTGTGGAGAAGCTTCTGAGATAATCAGACAGCAGGAAGCAGGGACAGCTCGGAGCCCTGGACGACATATACGAAGGAGTGGCGACGTGTAGCTGTTTGTGTGAGAGAGTTTGTGTAAGAATAATTCCGAGGAGCTGGCATCGGGAACGTGAGTCCGCTGCCAGACTCACTCCATATGTCCATCCCAGTCTGTCTGGGCTCACCAGCGTCCAGCACTGACAGGCTAAAAGGCATTACTGGCTATTTAACTGACCGTTACAGCAGGGATCAGAGGAGTAGATGGAATGGAAGTGACGGCACTTGAGTGAGGCCCCGACTGTCCTTTAGGAACAGTTACAGTAAGTGGAAGGGATCCGATTATTCTGACGCTCACTCGGCCCAACACACCCTGTGATAGTCAATGTGTTTGCACTGCATCTTTTAGTGTGTAGATGTACACACACTTTCAGGGGAGAACTTCAAATTCTCACGTAGACAACCATTAGCCCCACGAGCGTAATTATTCTATTCTTCTAATCTAACTTGGAGCTTATAGATTTTATGTATTTGTATCCTGTTAATTAAAAGCCTATGGGTGTATGATCTGCATGGAACCTGTGCAGAAGTATAGACCAGGCTTTGCATTCATGGTGTGGATCCATGGTTTTCCTTTACTCCAGGGAAATATCTCAACATCCACTGGTTATGAAATTCATGGCTCTTGTCCTCTGGCTGGTTTTCCATGAAATGTGGCGCAGACATCATTTCCTCCTCGAGATGAATCATAATCACTTTGGTAAAATCCCTTTTACTTTTCATCTAATGGGATCTTTGGTTTAGAAATTTTACTTCCTCCAAAACACAAACGACCTTCCTCCGCTCAGCTTTGTGCAAATGTTGGCTTAATAACGAGCTAAAGCGAGAGTGTGGACACAGTAAACATTACGGTTTAGGTTTGTTAGCTGTGTGACATTAGCACGTAGCTAATGGTGCGATTAGGTAAAGCCTGAAGTGGCCGCTAACTGGCTCAAGACTCTAAGTCCCGTTCCATCTTATGCAATTAATTCTGATCACAAGTGGATTACGTTGAAATGAAAGACGGAGTTGGTTGAAAGCTTTTTTTTAATGTTTCCAATTTGTTTCACACTCGGTGGATAGAATTGGACAAAGGAATAAAAATAAGTCAAAGAGAAGGAGATGTGGATAAGGATGAGAAAGATAAATTGATAAAAAATAAAGGGATAACAAATGTCAGGATTGTATTTTTCTTTTTTCGACATCACCTCATTGGCTCGCTGAAATTAGCTATATAGACATATGCAGATGGTAATTCATCATGTTAAGTACACTCTGCACCAACACACACTCCCTCGCTGTGCGTGCTCATGTGGGGCTGTAACTTGATCTTTGTGACAGCTGCGGAGAAGAGCCCGAAGGCTTATTATTACATTTAGCCCGTTGGAGGAGAAGAACATTAGTTTTAGGTTGCAACTCTCTCTCTCTCGTGTGCACAGTTTGTCTCTGGCTCTCTCAACCCAGCTGCTGTGGCTCTCTAAGTGGGGGTTCGGGCTCCCGGGGGGTCCTCAAAGTGGTTCCTGGGAGGCCCCGCTAACGAAAGAGAAATTCACTTTGGTTCCGTTTAGCAGAAATGACCCCTGTAGAATGTACGAGAATGAGTAATCACAGTTTGCAGCCCTCTGCATACGGCGCTGTCAGTTCTGAAATCTAACACTAAATCGACACAGATCCTCCCATATGGCTGCAGACAATGAAATATCATGGAAGGGGGTCCGTGGACGAGTGGGGGCTGATTTGCCGGTCTTCGAGTTTGAGGACCCTGCGGCTGCGAGTCAGAAGACGAGTGGATAAAAGAGCGAGCGGAAAAACAAACAGAGTATTCCTCCAGAGCCCAGATGGCGGTGAGCTCTGAGGGAAACGGCGCAGGACGATGAGAAGGAGCAGGGTTGATGCGAGGGAGCGAAGGTGGCGTTACGAAGAGGGCGCAAGACCCCCAACCCCCCCGTCCACACTGGGCTTGGCAATGCTTCTGTTCTTTGTGTTGAGTATCCGAGGTAACGGTGACATCACTGTGCGGACGGGTTGGGGGCGGGTCTCGCACCTCCGACGCCGATGCAGGAGGTGATAATTATCCTAGCAAACCGCCGCCAGCACGCCGGCACCAGAATTAGAGCGACGACCTCGTGCTCCTCACGCTGTATCGGTGACTTCGTGCTCCTCGAAGAAGACGACTCGTTATCAGGGAGAAATAAACGAAGGCACAATTAAGTAAAAGAAAAACGCATCAGATAATTTGAACCGTGTGATCCACCGTGACTCACCTGGCTCGTCCCAGTACCCACATTCACATCTTATGAGTAGTGATAAGATATTGTTCTGTGCCTACGTGCCTGGTGATGATGATGATGTGGAAGTTTATAAGCTCTGATAAGTTTGGGAAGCATTTGGTTTCCATGAAGTCCCACAAACACTGAACATGGCTCATTTGGGTTCTGATGATTTGCTGGAACGAGTACTAGCTGCAGGAAGATGATGGTGAAATACACAGCTGAGAGAAGTAATGCAGTTAATAAAGACCTTTGTGGAAGCTCATACTTTCCTATTGTACCAACTTTACACAGACGACAGCGTGTGTTTGAAAGGCTGTTGGATAAGGCTTTTATCTTACGTGTCAGATTATTCTAATCAAGAAGAAGGGTTTCAAAAGATCCACATAAGTAAGAGACTCAATAAAGCATAAAAAAAAGAATGTATATAGATACAAGAGGAAAGAAATGTCCAGATTACTTTGCCCTTTTAAAAGGAAGAACTGCTCCAGCTCCTGAAACAGAGGAGAGTCGTTGTCCATCATGTGGGCAGCGGATAGGAACAAGTTTCTATGAAGCTGAAGTGGTCTTTTACTCAAAGTGCTGTTTGACCAGCGGGTTGCTGAGAGCTGCTTCCTGTTTTGCTACAACAATGGAGGATGCAACAATAACAATATTCAAATTGCATGTCTCTTCCAAAAATGACGACAACTTTATTCTCTCCTGGAGAATGATGACAAACCTTGAATCTTGAATTGAGGCGTCATCTTGAAAACCGATGACAGAACTCTAAGCTTCGCTGAATTAGAGGTGCAGGTGTGGAAAAAGACAGATGTGAGGATAATCTCCAATATGACAACATATTTTCTGCAACCACCTTTTTCCCCTGAGGCAGACAAGACGTGCACAATAACAGATAAAGACAGGTGTTTTTTTTAAACTGCAGAAAAATGTACATAAACACCAACATTGTATAAGCGACTCCTCTGTTTCCTCCTCGCCAGCGTGTGACATATCAGGTCTACACCCGCCAGCATCACTAAGTGAGCACCACGCAGCCGAATGGACTGGATTTGCGATAAAAGCACTCGAGAAGTCAGAGGACATAATTGTAAATGGCGGCTGAGATGTGGGCGGCCGATTTGCAGGTCTGGAGCCGAGCTGGAGATGGAGGGCAGGGCCGCTAACACACTTTGCTGCCTCCATCACCGGGGGAGAGCGGAATATTGTAGGTTTAATACTGAGGAAGATGGAGCCGATATCGGGGAGAAGTGGGAAATTCTGATGAAACATGTACAGAAAGGGACACTTGAGAGACTTTCTGATATTTGACTCTTCTCAACATTTGAACTTGCAATTCCTTTAAAGTATATAAGGTCAGAGCGGGGTATTAGCTTTTCTCATACCGAGTAAATACCAGAGTCTTGCCAAATATAGTCCACTGGGTGTTGCCCACTTCTGATATCATGCAAGCTACGCTGGGCTGTCAGACTTGGCCTCATCTGAAAAGTTTCATGTGATGGAATCCGGGGATTTAATCCTGAGTTTAATAAATCGGGGAGGTTATGTTTTTCGTGCCTGTCCGTTTTGTTTGTAATGAGAAAAACTACTCAACTGATTTCCACAAATCTTGGCAGGAGGCTGGGACAGGGGCCAAGAGAGAACCCATTAAAATGATGGACTTTTGGATTTGTATCGTGATAGTGTACGTTCCATTTTTGACATTTTAACTTTTTCCCATTCAATAATTCATGATACTGGATACCTGAGTTTGTGCAATTTGGGGCAGATCCAAATAAAAAAATGGATCTAACCAATTTGAATGTTGTTGCATTTGGGCAAAGTCCTTTTTTTAGACGTTATACAGTACATTTTATTTATCTGAAAGCCGGTAACTACTGTAAATGTATAGAACGATGTCCAAATGAACACGACAGGTTTGGTTTTGAATCTATGATCTTTTCTAATATACTTGCTTCAGAAGGTTTTTCACTGTTACAAGTAAAAGCATCTCGTTAACGGAGAGAGAATCTGACTTTTTTCCATCGTCTTGACACAAAAAAAATGACCCAGTTCGTCCTCTTTCCTGAACCAATCGTGATCATTGGTGTCATTGGCTTGAGTCAGCAGGAGCATATGGATCCCTGGAGGCATCGCAGGGCAGCACCCCCCCCTCCTCTCCTCCTCACCCAGGCCTGGCCTCTCTCTCTCTCTCTCTCTCTCTCTGGCCTCTCCGGTCCATCTGCAGATCTCCCTCTGCTGACGGGGTCTCCTGTCCCCCGGGGCCTCCCAGGTGTGGGGCAATATGGTGCTGAGAGACGAGGCTCCAAGGTCGAGTCAGTGCTCCTCTTCTTGTGGAGGGGATCAAGAGAGGAGTCGAGCACGTGCAGGGACAAAAAAAGTAATTTCCATGTTGTTACAGTCTGGGCAGAGTAAGAAATTTGCGAAGACAATGTTTGTAAGATGATATTTTGGCTTAATTTAAAGTTATTTTGGCTTCTGAGCTGAGTTCCTGTCTTTTCCTTTTCTCCGTTAACCACCGGGAAACAGTGACGGTTTCGTCAGGGCCGGGAAACAAAGGTCAGTTCAGAAATAAGAGAGAATACTCTTTGAGATCTACAGTGAAACGAATAGATTGAACAGAAGGACGCTTGTTTTCTACATGAAACCTCAGAAATGTGTGAAAATGTGAACGTCAAGTCGGGGGGGGAAATACAAGCCGAACAATTTTTTACAGATTATTTCCAGAAAGCTACAGAAATGTAGATTCACTTCAGTATAATGTCATTATGCAGATCGTATTCAAACCCATCATGTGTTTGCACATGGTGTTTACTCCGACCATAATAATTTCCAGACACTCACAATGTGTTTGTAATCCACTTTTAGCGTTTCGACGCCTTGTAAGCAGCACTTCCAAGTAAAGTGTCAGCCAACGTTTGTGCAATCATCATTTCGCCTAAAGAAGATTGTTTTTTTTTTCTGCCTTCTCCTTCTTCTCTCAAAATGCACCAGAGACTCGGCTCGCGGAGAATAAAAATATTCTTCAGCGTGTCGAGTGCAGTGAATCAACGTTTCCCGAGAGGCGAGGGTGAGATTGTCAGCGGCTGACGGAGAACGAGATATCCGCCACATTCCTGTCACTCCGCGTGTCCTCGATTTGTAAAAACAATTACATTACCCGCCGTTTTTCCGTGTCTTTAAAAATAAAAGTGCTGCAACGAGAAAAACAACAAATTGCGAGCGGAGAACATTTTGTCTTCCGCCTCCTCCTCCTCCTCCTTCTCCTCCTCCCTCCCTCCTTCTCCTGGATGCTAATTTTCATTTTTTAATTGCGTCAAACCGCTTTTTTCTCACATCTGAAAAAAATGTGTACGTGTGAGGGTGTTGATTAGAGAAAGTAAAAATACAGCATGTAGGATTTTTATGCTAATTACCCTTTAAACCTCGCTCACGTCAGTCGGCTTCCCTAATTAGCATGTTTCCGACGGCGGCGAGGAAGAGTGAGAGAACGGCGTGATGGCTGCTCGGCGCCGCTAAATTAACAGTGTGAACACCCAGACATTTGAATTCTTCTCTCTTTCTTCCTCCCTCCCTCCCTCCCTCGCTATTCTCTTCTTTCCACTCCCCTCCTCTTCCGCCCACACACACCTGTGAACGAGTCTGAGTCTTTCGCTCTGTCCATCTCTACAGCATCTGTCGTCTGTCTGTAGGTCTGTCAGTCTATCGCTCCGTCTTATCTGTGATTCTCTCTATCACTCCGTCTATCTGTCATTCGTCATTCTCTCTATCGACAGTCTTTTTACATTTGTCTCTCTCTCTCTCTCTCTCCATCCTTCCTGCCCAGTCAGTTCATCCTTCTCAAAATCTTAATGTTCCTTTCCCTCTATTCTCTCTCTCTCTTTCCCTTGAAGTCCAACACCTTCAGGATGATTCTCAACTGACCTGAATACTGCGTCCTGATTTGCTGAATACAATTTTTGCAAGTTTGTATTTTATCTACATGAAAAATCCAGAACGATATATAGATTTTTAAAGAATGATGCCGATATTAGTGATTTAAAAATTGGTGTTATGTTATGTATGAGGTTATCAAATGTACGACTTGAGACTTGATATTTCGATAGTTCTACCTTGAATTTCATTTTCAGAATTATCGCTTTCTCCATCTCCATCTTTTCTATCCATCTCTTATCCATTTCTCTATCCCTCTTGTCTTTTCCGCCTCAAGCTTTTATCCGACACCCTCAGGATGAAGTGGAACAGTGATTATGATCCAGGCTTTATCGGTGGTGGACAACACGACGGTTGCCTCGGTGGCTGAATGGGAGTAAATCCCAGCGTCCTTGTTCCAAAGTCGAGCATTTCAGCTTTCTATAGGTGACCACGTCAGTCCTTGTATTTCTCTTTATCTTCATCCAATTCTCCGTCTTTCTCTTACATATTATTTTATCCCGGAGTTCTCGTCTCGTTTTTCGCTTCACTCTCGGCTTTTCGAGTTTTTTCTTTCCAACCCCTCTCTCTACCTTTTTATTCATTTTCGAGTCTCACAGATTTGAACGACGGACCAGACGAGACTTGATATCCGCAGTGAGGTCCCGGTTAAAAGCCAGCAGGATGTTTTGACTGTCAATTCACAGCTTGAGAGCCGTCAAGGTGAGACGCTCTCCACGCTGAGCGAGTGGGAGTCGCAGGCTACACCTGTTGGTTTGAGGCGCCTCGAGTCATTTCCACTGTTGTGTTTCTCTCTGTCCGAGCTCGAAAAATCTTCCTTGAAGGAGTTTTTTGGAAACATCCCTTGTTCTTCTCCTTCTGGATGACAAATTCCTATGAAGAGTCATTTGTCTTTTTTCAAGTGGGGGAGAATAAGAGACTTGAGTACAAGTGCATCCTCTAATTAAAACGATGTTTGACTAAATTTCTTCACAGCTGCAAGTAGAAGAGCGATATACAAACACGAGAGCAAAAGTCAAAATGAAATATTGAATCTTCCCCTTATAAATAATAATAATAAAACTTTACAAGCCTGAAGCACTTTTCAAAAACAAGTTTCAAGTGCTTCACAAATAGAGCAGCTTAATATTTACATACACAAAGATAGAAGACATCATATATTAAACATCTTATAAAAATGAGTGTTTAGACGAGATTTAAAAGAGAACAAGGAAAATTAAGAGCTTGATCTTATTTCTTTCTCGCCGTTAAGATGATGTGACCGGAGGAAAACGGTGGAATTAAAGTCTTAATGCTTTAAACCTATGCAGGTGCATGTGAAAATACCTGATGTGGTGTTTTGTTTATTTTTTTTATTTGAGCTCATCTGCTGTGAGACGACTAATTTCCTGCACACAGGGGTGGTCGTCATTCCAATTAATAAGCCAAAGGAAGAATCTCCATCTAATTAGCTGATTTATCCTAATGGGCTAATCCCTATAAACTCCACCTAGAGTACCAGTGTTCAGAGAAAACATCCCCGTGACTTTAGGTGCTCAAAGCAAAGCTTCTGCTTCATGACATTCAAATCACATATATATATATTTTTTTTTTTCTTTCACCAACAAAGATTTGAATGATTACTCAAAAGCAGAAAGTAATCACTTTACTTTCAAATTGCTTTTCTGAAATCATTGTCCTCTCATTGAGAATTTGTCTGGCAGATTGGATTTCACCTCTCGGGTTCCGGCAGCGAAGTCTCATCATCCGCAGACGACTTCGCTTCAGGTCAAACATTTATCCTTGTCTTTTTCCTTTTTCACAGGTTTAGGTTTTTTCATTCTCAGGGTTTTTAATGTCAGGTTTGAGGGTTAACCCGTACCACACCTCACATCGAATATTTGCCAACCCCCGACCCTCAAGGAATAAACTGTACAGATAATAGATAGATGGATTTTGAGTTGGTTTTCTAACAGTGACAGGAAGAAGGGGCTCATGAGGAATATCCACATCATCAGTTTCAGTTCAGTGAGTTAGAAAGAGAATAATCAGGAAATTAAGAAATTACTTCAACAAATGAGCTTTACTCAAGTCAACATGCGAATTAATAGAAGCCAAACACATCTGTGTGTGTCCCCTCATTAACACGAGGTATGGTTGGTATTGTGATATCATAAATTAGGGGGGGGGGTAGGCGATTCAAACGATTTAAGTCCATTTAGTCCAAACCACAAACGGTTTCCGTCCGCCGCTCTGCCGAGGTTATTTGGCCGCTCGGCTCGGAGGAGTTTACACTGAAGCGTGTGTGGAGCATCACATCGAATGATCTCGCTCTGTGTCTTTAAATAAAACATTGATTCCAGCTTCCTCCTGCTTTCTCCTCTCAGTGTGAACACTTATTATATCAAGTGGAGATGGAGAGGTTTCGGTTGCCGGAGACGCCGGTATCGAATGCACTCTTGCACCCTCATGCATTATTCTCGACAAGTTAAGTTACAAAGGGGCAGAGATATTGTATCAAACCTTAAGGCGCTGCTGTTTTTATTATTATTCTATTTTGCACTCTAACAGTGCAGCCAGATTAATGGACTCGGATTTATGGAAGCGGAGCATGAAAAAGATATTTGTGTGTTTATATTGATATTCAGTGCGATAATCTCCGGTCAGTTCAGGAGTCTTTAGCGGCGAGCGGAGCTTAGTGGCCCGCACCTTGTTAATCGAGGAGAAAAGTGTTGTGTCCCCGAGCTCCCCGGCCGGAGGAGACAGATGGAGGTTGAGCGGCGCCGGTTTCCTCGCGCTCCCCCGTGGCTGAGACTGTAAATGTATCTCGGCGAGATCTCTGGGGGCTGAATGCACTGTGTGTATTAGCAGGAGCGTGGGCCGCTTTTGTGTTTCCAATTAAACGACTGAAACAATGGATGATAGCTGTGGGCAATTGTGACTGCGAACAATACAAGTACAGGGATTGTGTGAGCCTCTCTGTGTGTGTTACTCCAGTAAGAAGCTCTGCGGTTATTATTCATGATATTCCGCTGCCTTCATAAGCTGCACATTCGAGCTCGGGCCGCAGATTCCCGGATCCAGCTGGGCGAACAGCCAACACGCGTTTCCAGGCCTGGTTCCTCCGAAAGGGATCGCCGCCGAGGGAGGGACGAGGAGAGAGTGCAGAAAGAGAGACGGACACTGGCTCAGGACGGGACTTCAGAAGGAGAGAGACGCTGTGAGAGGGCGAGTGGAAGGAAAACGGAGAGAAGGGGGTCAAGCTGAGGTATAGAGAGCAGGAGAAAGCCCCGAGAGCCGCGTGAGTGCGAGCGGCGTGCGGAGCGAGAGGATGGTCTCCAGCGGCTCCATTGATTTCCTCTCGGCGCTCCTCCCCCCCCCCCCCCCCCCCACCCGCAGCCACAGAGAGAATGGGCTTTAACAAAGACCTCAGCAGACACCCGCCGACCATGACCGCTCTCCAACCTCCGTCCCAGACCGCCGCTGTCGAGCTAAAAGGCCCCCCCCATCCAGCCTTCCCTCTCCCCCCCCCCGCCCCCCCCCTCCCCTTAGCTCTGACATTTGTCTCAACACAAACTATCGAGGTCACCTCCGTCCATCTTGTCTTTCTACTTTCGGTGTGTGTGTGTTTCTGCTTTGTGTGTTTTTTCGTGTAAAGCCCGTGACTGTTGCTGTGCAGCTTCAGTGACACAACAAATAATTCTGCATTTAATTTCTTACGAAGTTTTAGACGAAGAGTTTAGAAATGACTTCACACGGCAAAGACGACTGCATGAGACCAGTGTTTTATTTGAGGTAACAAATATCAACGTATTTTCTCAAGCACTCAAAACTCTTTTGTGTATGAATCGTTATTTTCTAAAAGTGACTGTGCTCGAAATAGAAAAAGGTGACAATCTCTCGTTGTTCTATTAAAGAAAACCATAAATCAGAATCTAGCAGGGGGGGGGGGGGATCATCAGAAGACATATTTTGTTGGTCTTTAAAAAGTCACAGGCCATAAACGCTGAGTTGCACAATAATTGCAGGTAAATGATGATTAATGGAGGAAGCGTGTGAACAGATTCAGACTGAGATCATCACTCACTGGTACCCCCCCCCCCTTCCTCGCCTCCCTCCCTCTTTATTCAATAAAGAAAAGCATGTCCCCATTAAAAAAACATGTTGGATGTTGTGTATGAATCAACAGCAATTAGCCGGCGCCATTCCTTGGGTGGGCCATCTGCTGAGTCGAGCACCAGATACAAACAGGTGGGCTCCCGTCACCGCGGCGATCGCTGCGTCGAAACAACCACCACGAAAAGTGAAGGTGATTAATAGGAGCCCCACCCCCCCACCCCCAAACGTCTCGCCGTGCGGGACGCCGCTCGCTCGGCGCCCGTTTCCACCGACACATCTTCTGTCTTCCCAGCGCCGGCTCCTGCCCACATTTGTTAATTAGCGATTTTAACTGAAGTCATAGTGCAAGGTAATTGGTGGTAATAATGATATTCGATTAGGGAATCAATTGGCTGTGGTGCGTCGGCTGCTTTGATGGATGCAGCCTCGGGCGGGCGGCGGCGGCGGCGGTGAGACGCTCGCACGGCGACTGAAAGCGGTGATAATAAAGAGGAAGTCTGCAGGGAAACAATGCTTAACAAGACGGTGGTGAGTGCTCAGGTCGGCCTCGGCGGCGTCTCGCTAACACTCGGCTGTCAAACCTGAAAGCTTTTTGATCGCTTTCCAGATACACAGAAAAAAAAACTTCCATCTGTGCCACTGGCATCGTCTTAACGGCAGCTGCTGTGTGTGAAGTCACAGGAGCCAACAGCATCGAGCAGTCTATCGATTCCCAATGTCGAGTCCAAACACTGTACAAGAGTGTGTTTGTTGTCCACATCTGTGTGAGTTCTTCGTGTGTGTCTGTGTGTGCGTGTGTGTGTGTGTGTGCCCTCAGAATTTCAACGATCCGCGCCGACTCTCTCACAGCTTCGACGAGAGATGCTGCGAGAAGCTTTTCAGCTGTGAGCGTTAAACCGTTGAGTTGTTATCAAAAAAAAAGTAAAAAAGAGGAACAAGAATTTGTCCACAATCAGAAATCTGCTGCCCTGTTGTTGAAAAGTCAACTAAAAGTTCAACACGGAGCAAAAGCAGTCGGATGTTTTTTTACACACGGAGGAGAAAAGAGAGAGAGAGAGACAAACAGGATATTATTTGAAGTGAAGCAATAACTGTAATTCTCGAGTCAGACATAAAAATGCAGTGACAAGAGGAGAATAAAAAAAGAGGGATAAAGGGAGAGTGACATGTTTGAGGTGACAATTGTCGCTCAGCGTTGAGAGAAGTGATGTTTCTGAGCTCTCGTCTCTCGCTGTTTCACAAGACTCTGTTTTTTTGTCGTTGTTGTTGTTCACAAGCCGTCAATCATATTATATATTTTGATTTTGATGAATAAATCCGTTGCGAAATGACAATTAGGGACGCGCGATAATTATCGGAGGCTAAATGATGAGCGACAGATTGGTGGGAGAAAAAAAACAACACCTTCTTTATTATTCTGATAATGACATTTAATTTAATTTAAGTTAATTGTAGATGACCGTACGACGCCTGAGAAAAGAAGAAGAAGCCGCCGAACACCTGAGGCTGTTGTGGAGAAGTTTATGAGAGAAGATGAAAACACAACAACAGGATCAGAATTGTTCCGTGTCCTTCCTCCGTCCTCACACACAATCAAAGTCTGATTGATGCTAATGTA
Organism: Limanda limanda; assembly: GCF_963576545.1. Lineage (NCBI taxonomy): Eukaryota > Metazoa > Chordata > Actinopteri > Pleuronectiformes > Pleuronectidae > Limanda > Limanda limanda. The sequence goes on along the minus strand of NC_083636.1, from coordinate 20,546,923 downwards.
CGAACATCAGCATGAGAAAAACATTACCACCTGCAGAGAAGTTCTCCGCTTCACATATGAAGTTTTTCTCTAAAAGCAAAACTGTGAAATTATCCCCACCGGCTGTGAGGAGGTGGCAATTACTGATGCACAGGTTGAAAAGTGAACGACAGTTAACAGAGAGTTTTAAGATCATTCCTCAGCAGATTTGAACGTAGTGCAGCTCCGGCGTCGACTGGAGGAGTAACTGAATGATTAGTTTGTCTCCTGGTCCCCGGGGCGGCCCCGAGGCCTCGCCATGCACTCAGCACACGCTAATCCACCTGACAGCTTGACAGCACGCCGTTATTTATAGAGCCGAACACCAGCGATGCATGTTTTATCGAGATGGAGCGGGAGACGGAGGTCGGCGGCGGCGGAGCTGACGTCTTGAATGCACGGCCGTGTTTGACCCGCCTCACGGTTGAGCCTGACCCTCTTCGTGTCTCTCTGCCTGTTTATTACAGAAATCACTTCATGTCTAATTACACGACCGCCGCCCCCCCCCCCCCGCTGTCACCGCCCGGCCACAGTGTGTTTCTGTGCACGTCCCCTACACACCTCCGGAAAATAATACAACCGCGTTTTTTAATTTGCATTTCCACACAGCACCTGTAGCACTGCACTCCGGCAGCTGTAATTGAATAAGCCGGCGGAATACGCAAAACCCCCGGCCGAGGCCAAGAGACTCATCACAGGGCGCTAATAACTGTCTCCTCCTCTCTGCTTGATAAGAGCGGTTTGTTCCGGAGGCGAGGCCACGCGGGTCTGATGGCGGCGTGAAGGCTCGGCTGCACAAACAAATCACCGCTCGGTTTCTTCTACTGACACGAGACGAGCGTCCGCCTGCTTCACTTCTTCTGTTTGATTGATTTGATAAGGGAGGGAGATACAGAGCTCGTTCTACTAAAATTACAGAGATCATTTTTTTTATTTCGCTTTATTATGTGTACTGCAGCCTGCAACCAGGGGGCGATCAAGATTCTTTCGGGGAGTTGTCCATGCAACAATTTTCATTTTTAAATTCCATAGACTGAGGAAGACAAAAAAAAGGAAAGACCAGAGTAACTAACAATATATGTGACACGTGAAGACATCTTGTTTTAGCTGAATATCTATCGAGACACAACGTTTGTGCTTATTTCCGTCGTTTACTCTCCGATGTTGTCGCTTGTTTTCATTTACGTTTGCACCATCCAAGCGTTTGGAAATCCAGATTATTTACCCGCAGCCTCTCTCGCTCGTATCTCACCAGCCTTCCTCTGCTTATCCAACCAAGTGAACTGTGCATCATTGACTCTCAGCATGTGGCGGGAATGAAATGTAAGAAGCTGCTCGGCAGCATTATTAATAACAGCTGCTCTGAGACCAGGGAACGAGATGCAGAACTGAGATGTAAATGTGAAAACAACTCAATCAGCTCGGCCGATCTGGGGAGTTCCAGCTGAAGGGACGATCCGCGGGATGGTTTACGACCCTGTGAAAGGTCACGACCTTTACACGCATGCAGCAGTTTGATGAGGTTATTGATCAACGCTAATGTGGCACAATTACAGGGAGATTTCTGGTCATTGTGTGAATGGTTTGTTGTGGTTTCTGTGGTAATTGAGGCTCATAATTACTGCATTTGCAATTTTATAATGAGAAGATCTTGCAGTTGTGTAATTCTGCGATAAATTAAAGTGGTGATTACAAATTGCACAAAAACGGGGGAAACATGAGACGACATATTGTGGATTTGATTTAACTATTTTTAAGATATATGAGAGATATACGTTGTTAAACCAGAAAACACAATGACAACTTATTTTTAGAATAGTAAAGAAAATAAACGTTCATTTGAATTGAAAATATAAACGTAAATACACATAATAAAGTTTTCATATGATTTATATCGGCCCACTTTATTGGCCGAACGATAGAATTTAAACACCCAGAATTACCAGCAGTAAAAATGTGTGACTAACCATAAAGCCAATGATTGTAAACTTCTCTGTTTCATTTTAGAAAAGCACAGAATGCAGAGTGTCTCATAGCTGTGATTACTTTTATCTGATATTTTTGGTAATTAAGTCAAAATGTCTCAAGCTACTGGGACGTTATCAAACACGGGATATAATTTATATATATTAATATAATATATATAACATTCAACTTTGAAGACGTATCTCTTTGCAGCAGCGTTTTAACCTACTTCAATGAATGAAGAGCACAGAAGTCGGAGGCTTTATTTGAATCAACATTTCATCAGATTTCTCACTTGTTGACGTCGTCTTGCATCTTCACAACACTGATGAGTCACCGCAGCAGATTTCTACAGGCTCCACATTACACCCAGTTCCTTCTTCTTCTTCTTCTTCTTCTTCTTCTCTTTGTTTTGATGTTCTGTAGCGTTCGCCTACAGTACCCGCGCCATGTCGGGCTCCAGATAATATGAGGTGACAGCAACAACCCAGCAAAACCCCGGTTTATACAGGAGGCACCGAGGGGGACAGCACAAACAACACACACACACACACAAACAACACAACACACACACAAACAAATCCCCATCATTTCCAATCCATCAGCAAACACAAAATGAAATGACAGGTCCTGGAGTGTTCAGGGTTCAATACCGACTCCAAATAACCGACACCCCCTCACACGCGCTCCCCACTCCGTCGCCTCACTCACGACCCGCAGCATCCAACGCAACTTTCCAGGAAAACTCCCGACTGAATCATCTCTCATTTCTGTTCCTCAATTTAAGTTTTGTAGTCTTGCATCGTTTTTCCACTTGAGGATCTACTTTGATTTACAAGAGTGAGTAAATGACATTGTTCCTCGAAGAAGATCTGCATCAAATGTGTAATTCTGAAGGACGACACTGACTCAACTCTGCGTCTCTAACTCAGAATGTCATCGAGCTCTGGATCACATATTTACTGGAGTTGTTTTATTAACAGGTTTACGAGGATCAGAAGCATTTTAAGGGACTTGATCCCAAACTCTCTACAACACTTGATATGTCAAACAAGTGCTAACAGTGCATAAATAATAGTAAAAGCCCCACTTTCATTCCAGACACATCATTTACACACATTTAGTTTTAGTGTTAAATCAAACCTCTGAATTGGGCACAGGACGTTTTCAGCCTTGGTGTCATTGTCGTCCCCTTGTACATGGCGTCCTTCTCTGATCCCCCATCTTGTCTCACCCCGTTGAAAATACCCCCCTGGGCAGAATGATGTCCGCTCTTTATTTGTCAAGTGGGTAAACACTTCTATTTGTCAGCGCTGCCACAGTCCGTCATCCACTCGGCCGCTCGTGATAACAGACCAGGCGGCGAGTGAGTGCCAGACCCAGAGGTTTGTGCCGTGTCTGACCGCGGCCTCTTGACACCTCCGTGGGGGGGAAACAACTTTTCTTGTTTGCTTCATAGTTAGTTTTCCCTCATTATGAATAACAGCCTTTACATTTTGTATCCACCTAAAAATAGGGTTGTTTTTGTTGAAAATAACATAAATATCCAATAATCCACTAATAGATCTAATTTGAATTCTTAAAGTAAAGCAAACATTGTTTTTGTTTACTTGCCTGACACACAAAACAAAATAACGGAGAAGGAAAGTGAAACACTAAATAAAGAATGCTCTCTGTGGGTTTTCTACATTCAAAGGCCTTTATGGCTAAATTCTTTGATTGCTTTCATCTTATTTCCGTATGAACAGAACAAACCCTGAGAGGCGGTGGGGGTTTCTCTTTCTTTTTTCCCCTCTGTGTTTGTCAAGAAAGACTATTTAAGAAATCCCTTTTGAATTGTGGAACGCTGGTTCTTTGAGTTCCCACTGTGTTGTTGTGTTTGCAGACTGGGAAGTTGGGGAAGTTGGGACTTGGATTGTACGACGCAGGGCTCAGCTGGCGATTTGTTAAATATCTATAATTATCTAGTGTGAGTAAATTCATGGCTGTTGTCCGTGCCCGTTAAACAGAAGTTTGCTGATTCACACCATGTTCAAGAAGTCGTCCATGTGGTTGAGTTTTGTTAGAAAACGCATTTTGAGACCGAAGATTCGAGTGTAAACTTTGTCAACAGCAGTTTACATCCTTTCATTTCTAATTAATTAAAACCTTTCAGACGATAGGTGAGATGTCTGTGTACACTAACATCCATAATAACCCTTAACAAAACAAAATCACACTGGTTTTGCCTCCTCGCTGTCGCTCACCTCCGCTCACACTCGGCCCTCTCACACATTTAAATATTTCTACTTGTATTATGCAGGACCAACAGTTTTTAAAGAGCAAACCTTGATGAAATGATTTTTCTTATGACTCCTAATTTGATGTGAAATGAATCGTAGATGGTTGAAAACGCATCCCTCCTACTCTCTCTCTCTCTCTCTCTCTCTCTCTCTCTCTCTCGCTCTCACCTGCCCAGTGACGCTTCCCCTCCCACTTCCTCCTCCGAGCATTAGATGAGTGCGGCGGTCTAATTACTTTCTTCAGGGAGAAAATTTGCATGAGCTGTCCTGAGTGCTCCGGTCTAATGCATAAAGAACAGGCAGCTCGGGCCCGAGTGGGGACCAGGGAGTCCCACACACTTCCTCCATTAGCCAATCACTCATTCTTTAAGCGACCCAAACCTGCACGTTTTGTAGCCATACATTACCGAACAGCTAAACTCTGCGATAATTGATTCAAACCTGCGTGCACACGCCACAGTGCACGTGACTGAAATGAACCAAAAAATAATTAATCTATATTTGAAGACCTGCTGGTTTGTGAACTGCTGGTCTGAAGCCTTTTTTCGAGCGCCATCTTTGTTGTTTTGAAAACCAGAAGCCTATGGAAGAGTGGAGGGGCGGAGCCTGAGTGAGACCTTGAGGACACTGTACGTGCACCTGCACCCTTTGTTCACTAGCTGCCAATCCACACCAGAATGCATGCTGGGATTTATGATCAGTTTGACTAAATTGATTAAATGGGACCATGAGATGAAGATCTGTTGTCTGAACATATATAACAAATATAACTTACTACTCTTCCTCTCGTCTTTCTTGACAGTGCTTCACACTCACGTCTGTGTTAAGTGGCCTGATCTTGTCATGAAATTCCCACATTCGATCCAGGCTCGCGGTTTGCTGCCGTCAGTGTGTGTGCATGTGTGTGTGAAATGCAGACTGACAGCTGTGTGTGTGTGTGGGGGGGGGGGGGCAGCGGTGAGGACACTGGCCGTCCAAAGAGCACAGCGCTGTTTGTCTTTAATAACTGTGCCAGAGGCGAGGGGGGGAAAGGATGAAGGGAGGATAAAGAACCACATGACTCTATCGTGCACCAATAAACTGACTGGTGACACCAGTCTCTGCCAGAAAAGTCAAGTTCGGATAGGAGACAGTGTTCTCCAGATCTTTCTGTTATTGTTTTGCATATTATGGATTTTTACACCTAATAGCATCTATGGTTGCGGATTCAATCACATTTAAAAACTAGCCCAGGATACAGAATCATTTTCTGGGATACTTTCCCTCTTATTGGTTGTGAACAGATGACTGACACAACTCACAAGTGGTCATGTGCACTCGAGTGATGAATCCAAACCGAGCTGGTGAAATTCAAAGCGGCACATGAAGAGCGGTGACTCAGCAATTTGGTCCCAATAAAGCTCGACTCACCAGCGTTGACGTCCTTGAATTTTAAAAATCTCACCTGTTCCTGTTATTTGAAGCTTCCGACAATATTTCTTCCAAGTGAATAAAAAACCCCAAAGAGGAGCAAATACTTTGGTTTCCAGATGATCATTTTAATGCGTATGATTTTATGTATGCATATCTCTGCACCTGTGGCTCTGTGTTCTGTGGGTGTAGTCGAGCCGCGTCTCGCTCTAATTGAGGAGACATCAGACTTTGATTAATATTGTTGATGAGCGCTGCCCGCAGGGGTGAAGACACCGAGAGGAAGAGCTGTCAGACAAACACCTAGGTAACATCCTTCATTCCCCCTCCACCTCCTCATCGCCGGCTCCTCTGTACTCACAGGAAGGGATTCAGTGCCCCACTGGTTCACCGTTGATTACACCATTGTCTGCTCCGGCTGCTGAGTCTGCTTCACGTCTGCCACCGCTTATTAGAGAGTCTTCCCCGCGAGGGGAAAAGACAGCTCGCAGTATATGAAGCTGATGGTGGGAGCAGTTCCCAGCGAGCGTTCACTGCACAGTGACGTGGGAAAGGTGGCTGGGACAGAAATGATATTGGTTTGATGTGGAATCCCTGGAGCTGACCAGTGTCTCTGATCTGATCACCACTCCCAGAGGATAAACGCAATATAAAGGAATGTCTGATCGTCTGATAATTGCTTCAACCTTCCTTCGTCCTTGCAGGTTACGAAAAATATGTCCTTTTAATGTTTATGTGCTAAAATTGGGCTTTCAAAAAGAAATCTTCACAAGTAATACCAAAGTCTGCAGATTTATATAAACCCATAAAACAACTGGAAAAAAAATAAATTATTTTGTAAAGCAGATTTCTGTCTAAAAAGTACAGCTCAGATTATTTATTGCGTTAATATATTGTGAGTTAAAGTATGGTGAGTTAAATTATTGTGTGATCTTGCGCTGACAACCGCTCTCACAATCTTGGTGTGTGTCAATTTCAGCTCATTTGCACTGTTTTTAAATCATGGCTAAAAATAACAAGCGAACCCATTTGCATGCAGCCGTTTATATGAAGGCGCTGATAATCAAAATAAGAAATAAATCTGGCAAACACCTCGATCACAGCTACACCTACTTTCTCAACACTACATGATTTGTTTATACAATCGGCCCCTTGAGAGGTTTAATTTGGGTTTTCAGGAGATTTCAGATTATTCTCAACTGTTACCAAATCTGCGTGGTAACTGCAGTCATGGTATTCGTCCTGTCGAGTAATATGTTGTAGTTGAGCATTAAAACCACGGATGTAAACAGAAATCACCAGGAGACGAACACAAGTTTGTTGACTTGCTCCTCGTGTGTTTTCTTCGTTTTTTTTTCTCCGCACTTTGATTTTCAAGCATGAAGACGATGTTTTTCACAAAGTTCAGTTAACTCATCTTTCGCAACTTGTAATTCAAAGAGAGAGCGTCTTTCATGTTCGTCCCCGAACGTCGGTCACGCGAACATTAAAGTGTCGTCAGCGTATATAGCGGCTGAGCTCCGACGGATATTTATGTTTACCGAGCGTGGCGCACATTTAATTACAACCCGGCAATCAGAGGCAGTATCATGTCCATATTAACAGTTATTATGGTTTCATTTAATGTCGGCCGTCGCCATTCTCTGCGTCCTGCTGCTGTAATAACGTTATTAATTGTAATTCCTTTTAATATGACACTGAGGGTCGCTCTTTAGAAAGTGATTCCACTGGGACTTCACTCAGCTCTGTGTGAGAGCATGTATGATGATTTATGCATGTGTTTTTGAGAGTGTGTGTGTGAGTGTGTGCACATCAATGTATGTGTGTGTACTGCAGCTATCTTCATCACTGTGTACGGTGTGTGTGCGCAATTATAGTCTTATCATATAATTAGATGGCATTTAATAGACTGTTCTTAAACTCAGTGATGTCTCCACAAACAGGAGAAGAGGAGCTTTGCAGTATATACTCAGTTAAATTGTCAGTGGATATTAACATTATCTCTTCTCCCCCCCCTGTAACATGATTTCATTATAATGGTTTAAAATGTCATTAAAAATCTGATCCCGCATGATTAAAGCAAATATTGGCCCAAAGATCCTGGAACATCAGTGTTTATGACACCCAACAATAGCATTATTAAAGGGGTGAAGGAAGGTAAACATCAAGCGGTATCGCGTCGCTCTCAGATGGAATATGAGCGAGTACAGAGGGATCAGGGGCGGACGAGAGGATGAGGGGATGAGGAGGAGAGGGCAGGCTGTGTTTGACAGACAGATAAAAGAAGGGGGGAGAAAAGCTATGATGAGGAAAGTCGAGGAGGGAAGAAAGGTCACAGACGGACGAGAAAAGGACAGAGTGACAAAAAAAAAAGGAAAAGGGGACCGGGACAGTAATGACTGGATGTTGACAGTGTGGGGGTGACAGTGATTGGAGGGAAGGAAGGAAGGATGGAGGCCGGGGGTGCGACGGACGGACGGACAGATGGACGGAGGCAGAGAAATAAACAGAAGGAGGGACGGAGGAAGAAAGTGGGGACCCCAACGCATATGAGATGAAGAGGATTAAGGGATTGCACACATCAAGCGGTGGAAGAAAGATGTGTGGGGGAAGAAGAATGACTGATTGAAGATGGGAGGAGGCAAAAGAGGGGAGGAGGAGGAGGCGGCCGAGCGACAGAGGTGGCGACGGCGCGGGGAAGAGGCCTGGAAAACCCAGATAGCGCTCGGGGGACGGCGGGAGGAAAACGTAGAGTGAAGTCTTCTCAGGTTTAATTCTGCCCATAGGCGCCTTAAAGATCCACCCCCCCCCTTCCTCCCCGCCCCCCCGCAGGGACCAATCGCACCAACATTACGTGAGGAGATTCTCACAGGTGGGAGCTCAGATGCCGGGAGGATCACGCTCCACCAGCTCCCTCTCGGACAGAAGCTGTGGGGAAGGACGGCGGCGACGCTCGAGCCAATTAGAGGAGCTCTGAGCCAGATTTTAGTGCGAGATAAAGCCGGCAGATTGGGTGATGGATCGCAGAAGACACACACACACACGCACACAGACACAGACACACACAGACACACACATCACACTCGACGTGAAGTGAGAGGACTCGTGAGCCTCCGTCTGGGCTGTTCGCGACCAGCTTCTCGAGCTTCATCTTTTTTCTTTCTGCGCCTCCATGCACACAGGGACGTTCCCTTTCTCCGTCCAAATTCGGCTGGAGCTTGGCGTTGCTCCCCGTTTAATAAAAAACAAACAGCGAAGGAGGAGAGCGGGTTGGATGGATGGATGGATGGATGGGAATGAGGGTGGGTGGGACATCATCCGACTTTAATAAGTGCTCTCATATCCCTGCTTGTTTTAATATGAATAGCTACTTGTGGAGGGGAGTGAATTCATAGCTGTGAGCGAAGCACCGCCGGCGTTATTGGCTGTGGCGCTGAGTGGCAGCTTCCATATGTGCCAGAGCAGCGTTGCCGAGGATATAATAATAAACCTCTGTGAGAGGTGGCAAATAAACACAACAGGGATAAAAGAACATCATATCGTCTCTGGGAAAAAAAGAATTACCCTGCCTTCTTCTTTCTCCTTGGAATCATCCTGCACTCTCCTCGTCTTCATCGTGTCCTTGTCCTCTTCACTTCGCCCCTAACGAGCTCACGTCCTCATCATGTCGACCCTCTGAAGATACCTCTCCATCCCAAGGGGGGAGGTTTGATAAAGCACGATGCTTTCATGTGCCCTCCTTCCCCCCCCCCGTCTGTTCATCTCTTCCTTCCCCGTCCTCGGCAGGTGTCATTCACCCTTCATGTCACTCTGTCGGCTACAAAAGGCGACGAGTAGGAACCGCTTCATGTTCCTCTCCCATATAAAATCACATGTTATAAGTGCAAGATATAAAAAAAAAAAAAAAAACCTCCTACGTTGTAGCCCATTCAATTATATCTGCAGATGCCTCTGGAGGATTCCTCAAATCAAATTTCTCAGATTTCCTCCCGTCGGTTGGACAGCGGCTTCATAACGCTCCTCCGCACATAACGTGACCGGCGGTAACCTTGTGTGCTGCAGGGGCCGGATTAGATTTCCTATAGTTTTTCATTTCAAACACAGAGAAAAAAGTTGTTGTTTTGTTATTCTGGACTTTTTCACAGACACATGCAGAATAATTGGAATAAAGCCACAAAGTCAGTTTGCTAATTTCACCGAAACAGAATCTGCTCAGTCTGTTGAACCATGAACCACAAAAATTAAGATGGCCGACAGAAGTGAAACTTAAATCCTACCTCCTCCATGTTAGCAGATGGGATATTCACCAAACTAAAAAGTACATATAACGTTTAATGCATTTTTCCAAAAGATGGTTTCAGTCATTTTCGGTCAAATTCCTTTATATGGCACAATGAAGCATTTATGTGTGAGATACTATCTTATTAAAACGTCCATGAAGTATTTTCACAATGCTTTTCACCCAGTGAGTGACTTTAATTGGAATCAATATAGGCACCATCTCGTTGTCAGCTTCTCGTGATGCAGTCATTGTCCGTGAGGAAATCCTCCTTTTCTATTCAAATGAATTCCTCTTGGTGTGAAAGGAAGCTGCGAATGTGGACCTTGAAGTCAAGTATCCGTACAAAGTCGTCACTGCCGGAGTTTGTCAGTCGCCGAGCGATGAAATGAAAGGATAACAAGCCGAGGGACGGATTGTTTTTGTTTACCGTTTGTCATTGGCTTGAGATGGTTTAATAATGTAAGAAAGGGAGCGGTGAACCTGGGGGCCATGCATTTTACATCTCCTCGTGCTTTAATTAAAGAACTGACTTCAGTGGGACACACTGGGGGCTCATATCTGCACACCCACGCAGACACACACACACAGACACACACACACACACACACACACACACACACACACACACACACACACACACACACACACACACACACACACCTTTTGACAGCGTAATAATTGAGCCTACATCTTGAGAATCTGGGTCACAGGAACACAGAGCACACGTTCTTTTGATGTGTCATTAGGCTCCTCCATTTCCTCGAATGCGACGCTATTCAGGAGGCAAATTTCAGGTTGGCCAAGTCATACCGGGAGAATAATTTGGCACCGGTGAACGGTTATTATTGGTTTGCACAGGAATCCTGGCTGTGATGCTTTATTCAAATTCACCCAATCGTCCCAGAATGCCTGGACTGCTTCATAGTTTTAAATGTATATGTTCGTTAAGACATGCGTACAAGTGTTTTTCTCTTTCATTCTATGGAGTGAAATCAGCAACTGTTGTAGTCAAACGTCTTCATTCATAATTGAAGTGGTGAGAGCGAAATCTGAGGAAATTGAGACAAAGTCCAACGGGTTTTCATTGTGAGTCTGTGTGTGTTTCACTTCCTGCTCCGAGCTTCTTGGCGTCTCACCCTTGAAAGAATGTTTTTCTCACGACGATGATGAGCGCAGGTTTAGGATCAGAAATGAATTGATATTATTCTGGAATCAATCGTGTAAACACTCATAATTGCCAATTTAACTGCGAACAGAAGAGGAGACATTTAACCCCCCCCAAAAAAAAAAAAAAAAAACATTAACTCGAGTGCCTCGATTGTTTCGACTTTGCCCTGTCGCATCAAATTAGTTTAATGACTTTTTTGGGGTGAGAATCTATTTTTTTTACGTATTAAATTGTGCCATCTCCCTATTTAATGTCATTTATATGGTGATTTGTGTTTTATTAGTGGGAATGAATGAATATATTAGCAGGGGAAGGAGGAAGGGGAGGGGCATCAGTGGAAAGTTAGTCTGCCTGCAGCTGCCTGGTGAGGCTTCACAGGAGGATGTGTACGAGGGCGACACACACACACACACACACACACACACACACACACACACACACACACACACACACACACACACACACACACACACACACCTCAGCTGAGATACAGGAGAAGATACTGTCGCTTTATCCCGGCTCCTGGTCGCTCCTCAGCCCCGTGATGGCAACTTAAGCGCTCGCTGTATCTGCAGCCGAGGTAACAGTGGAAAGCAATAACGCTGATACCGAAGGTTAAAGGTGCCAGATTTTGACAAGCTATGTCATCATTATCAGCCTGTGTGTGTGTGGGGGGGGGGGAGCTTGTGGTTTTTTCTGTTACAAATCCTCGGCTGACAAGCGACAGGCATTCAGCGTCTGAGACCCGCTGTGCGATATGAGGTGTTGGCTTTATGTTTTCATCTAAATCTGCCTAAAGGGCAGAAATACACGATTTTTTTTACCGTAAGTCAAACCCGACAATCCTAATACAGCCACGGGAAACAACAGCCGCCGCTGCAATCAGGTGCCGGCGCACTAATCCCTTCAGAAAGAGAAACGCGTTCCACCCCTCTCCTTCTCCGCCACGCGATTCATTTCACAAATTAAACTTCTAAAAAGAGCAAAAAGGTTTCACAGGAAAGAAAGAAAAAAAATGAAAGCATCTATCGCTCAGAGGCTCGAACAAATCCATCAGCCAGGGTCTATTATTTGAGACACACTCCTTATACTCTCTTTTCAAGTGCGCCTCTTTGCATTTATTTGGTGCGACCAGGTTGTCAAAGGATCAAAGTGCCGGCGGAGCAGCGACTGTTTAACATCTTAGCTGGTGAAGAGGAGGACGAGGAGCCCGGCGTGTCGGCCATTGCAAGGAGAGGCCGTGAGATTTGAGAGGCTTCTGTGGAAATCATGTTCGCCTGTAATTTATTATTAATCACAAGATGGACCATCGTGAAAAAGGAATAATCTCCTGCAGCAGGTTCTGTTGCCAACAGGTTGTAAGTCTTGGAAAGTGTTGTCCCAGGACTCTGTGATGCTCTACAGGCAGCAGAAGTTCGCACCTTGCTTCTCTCCTCTTGCAAAGCACAAAAAGAACAGACAGCGAGAGATGTGGAGTTTCATTCTGCAGCAGAAGAACATGTGATTTCTGGGGAAATGTGAAAAGGCAGAAATTGCTGCACACAGCACCTTTGTCAGCAGTCTGAGATGGAAGCATGAATGTTTAAACATGGCAAAGTGAATTCACAGAGTCCTGAAATATAAAAGAAATGCTTCGCCACAATGAGATTTGGTAGATTCCTCTGACTGTCGTGACGCGACACATTTGTGGCTCATGCAGCGACACAGGAGGGAGAAAACACAAAATGTCCCGGTCAACTTAAGAATTGAACAGGACATGAAAACTTTTTGCAAAAGTCCTTAAGCATCAAAGAGGAAATCATTAGTTCTATAAGATCAAATTGCAAAACTAGAGTCTAAACACGAGTAAAACACACTTAGATATTAATATACTACACAATCATGTATTCTAAGTGCTAAGATCAATGTATGATGGGTTAATTCCGGATGATACATGATTGCTGAAAGCTAAATTAAGTTCGAAACCGTTAAAACTCAAACTGAGCTATTTACGCTCCTAATCACATGATATGTTGTGTCTGGAGTAAATCAACGTTCTACTGGACTGAAGATAAACTCTTCTCTTTCCAGACTGCTGCTGCTCCTGATCTTCATCACCTCCTCGTCCACCCACAAAGAAGACGTGCGTCCACCGTGCACGGGAAGTCGAGCGAAGGACGAGTCGCCGTTTGCACGATGAGGTAAACACCCAATCACAAAATATCTTCCTGAAAAGCTCTAAACATCAAATACATGACATTCAAGTGTCAGGAGGATTTTCTTTTTTTTTAATCCAGGCATAAACAGCTTCTCTTCCACAAAATAACCTCTGCTCCATCCAAACATGCACAGACCCCCCCCCCCATCAATCTCACTCACTGCCTCCTCTTCTCCTCCCCTCCGTCTCCAAATCCCTTTCTTCCCCACCCTGCGTCTTTGTGTTTTCCACGTCTGCGTCTTCCTTTATCTTGCCTCTTTAAAAAAGGGCCGATCCCTCCTGCTTTGTTAACGTGACAAATCTTCTCTAATGACTCGACAGTGGCTCCGGGCGCCGAAGAGCGAACCCCCCCCTCTTCTACACACCCTTCCGTCACTCCCGCACATTATCCCGCCCTCTCTATAGTCTCTTTAAGTCTTTGTGAGTCTTTCTTCTTCTTCTTCTTCTTTTTTTTGACAAACTTGTCCTGTGACAAAAACTAAAAAAAGCTAAACAAAATGAAAAGATTCGCTCGGTCTGATTCATTTCCTGCCCACCAGCCCCTCTCCCCCCCGCCCGCCGCCGCCCTGACTACAATGACAGACTTTGCGCATCACAAGCTGCTGTCATGTTGACGGTTCTGTCATGAAACAAGCGTGCGACTCGAGCTGTTGTGACACTCGTGTGTGACACTGGAAACTCTTTGAGAAAAAAGTCAGAGCTGTGTTCACAGGTATTGTTTTTTGCTCTTTGGCTCTTACACGCTGCGCCGCGCCGGGGGGGCTGTTTCCAGTTCGGTCCCGTGACTTCGAGGGGTTGAGCTGGTGGCCTCTCGCTCTGCCTCCCTCCCTCTCTCTCTCCCTCTCCGTCAGCTCACTCCTACAACCTCTCCATTTCTGCATGGCGAGAGATATGCATCACTGCCATAGCAACAATAGCCTCAGCCCACGGAGAAGAAGAAGATCTTGGCCGCGGTTTTTAAGTTAGTCGACATCTTAGAGAGCGTGAGATGCATTATTTGGGATTGGAAGGGGAGGTGTGTGTGTATGTGGCTGCATAATGAAATGTTTTAACCTTCGGAGCGAGGGAGGGAAAAAAGAGGAGAAAGCAGGAGAAGAAGATCTCTTTCCCCTCCTTATACTCTCTTTCCTGTCAGGGGTGGCGGTGCATCGCATTTGATGCCTGCGATAAGACTGTGTGGCTAATGAGGAAAGCGCAAGGCACACTCATTAGACTGTGTGGCAACGTGACTGTGTGTGTGTGTTTCTACGTGTGTGTGTGTGTGTGTGAACAAACTGCATGTGAGAGAGGAAAGAGACTCATTAGAATTCTCCCATTTTCAAAGGCCAAGTTAGAGAACGGAGCCGTGGTTCACGTCGCCTGTTGCACGAGGCACGTTCGTAAATACGTGTTTAATACGAAGCTCGGCTGAGCTCTTTTTCATCAAAACCTTAAACATCACATTTATCTTCTCCACACTTTTAACTGTTCCTAAATCAGGCAGCTCATTAAATCACCTTTTGAAGTCGACCACCATCTTCCTGCATCAAAGGGTTTTTATCATTTGTCGTCCTAATTGGTATCAGTTTTATTTTTCCGTTTAAGCACAATAAAGATGCAGTCGGGGTGGAAATGGAATATTTATGTGTGGTCTTACACCTACAGGTTATATCCCCATTAATTACATGAACTATATTGCTGGTATTCAGCTGCTACATGACACTTCACCACTAGATGTCACTAAATTCTGATCACTGACGCTTTAACGGTTTCATTCCTGACCCAAACTGCATCCGTCCAACAAGTTGTGATATCCCAGTAGTTTTTGTATTCATCCTTTTAACAAACAAACCAACTAAAAACAAATGAAATGAGATCATAATGGTCATAATAATTTGAAATGTACAAATTATCGATATCGTTGTCCAAACACTGGGCCGTACACCTTCCTCATGTCCGTGTGTGGATGAGCTCTTCTCCCCGGTCTTCCTCCAGTGCTGCTGATGTCATTAAACTTCTCCGTGTCGGGCCCCTGGTTCCAAACACCGGTGTTCTGTTCAAAGCTTCCTCTGCAGCTGCCGTAATGAGCCGAGCCGACTCCGCTGAGAGCCGCGCTGCTTCTCCTCCCGGTGACTCCAGCACCATCTACCACTGAACTCACTCCCACTCCACCCAGGACATCACAGCCCGACACACATAAATACTCTTTGAGGTGTCTTCGGAGGAGGGGGAGTAAGTCATCGTGTGTATTTGTGTGTGTGTGTGTGTGTTGAGTGTCACGTACCGAATGTAGATTCAAAGGAAAAATCAAAGTAAACGTGAAATAAATGAGGCAGTTGTTATCTCACCGATTTATGTTGCTGCTTCTGATAAGTTTTAAGGTGTTAATTAGTTGTTTGTTGAGATAGAAAATGAAGTGAAAAGTCAGGATTGACGGCTGCAATCTGTGGAGTGTGTGTCGATGGGACCCTCGTTACCACGGTTACACTCACGATATGCAAGATGGCAGCGCTTGTATCCGAGATGTTTTGGATTCACTTCTGGATATTGGGAGGAAACTGGAGAAACGTTGTCTTTCTTTATTATTAAAAGGAAACGCAGAACCATTTGCTTGATAATCTTATTTAAAAGATTTTTTCAGCATTAGAACATAAAACATCCAATTTAATGATGGATAAACCGACAATACCAGTTTTTCAGATTGTGTTTTTCGGAGGGAGACATTTTAAAAAACCTGCTCTGCACTCTGAGCTGCTGCAGCTATTTTAAAGCAGAGATTGTCTCTCACTATCGTAGACATGTAGTTTTTTGTGTTAAGGTTTTCTAGTGAAAAAGCTGCGGGTTCCTAATACTCAATATGTCTGGTTCTGCTAGTCGGTGGGTGAGCTGCGAGATTACATCCTCGCAGACTTCTCATATTCCAGCGACCGAGAATTCTCTACTTTCGAGATTCCTCAAGGTTCAGTGATCGCTAAGATATGATGAGAGAGAGGGGTGGGTTGGGGTGGGGGGGTTGAACTAGCAGGGATTCGCCTGGGCTGGATTTTGTGCGAATGCTGAAGTCAAACAGTCAGATTTGCAGAAGGAGAAATCGTTTACTCCTGCGGCGAAGCAAAGCTCAGCAGGGTGCGAGGACGCCGGGCGACGCCCGTGCATTGTGGGAGCTTTTGTCCCGGGGGGGGGGGGGTCGTCACCGGTTTGAACATCGCACCCAAATCCTTGTGAAACATTAATGAAGCCGGAATTAAAATTTTAACACGTGCTCTCTTCACCGTCCTACCACCTGACTCTGCGTGAGACATTGTGCCTGTGACATATAGTGTAGCGCACACACACACACACACACACACACACACACACACACACACACACACACACCTTCAGAGGCTTTATTAAAAGAATAATCATCAAAGAGGAGCTGCACAAAGTATCGTCACATATAACAAAGCAATCACAGGCAGTCGACGACAGAGTTGTTGACCGAGGCGGCAGCTGTCACTTTTTTTTAAGTGTGTGTCTGTGTATTTGTGTTTGCGTGTGTGTGTGTGTGTGTGTGTGTGTGTGTGTGTGCGCCTGTGTGTGTGTGTGATGTTGCTGGATGCAAGGTGCTCTCACACACTCGCCGCGTGGTTTGATTCTCCCCGTTGAGCACAGTGACCTGGCATTTCGGTGACTTTTAGATGTGTTACCATGCTGACATATTGCTCTCTCATTCTCCCAGAGCGCCCCTCTGCTCCTCCTCCTCCTCCTCCTCCTCCTCCTCCTCCTCCTCGCCTCCTCCTCCTCTCCGTCTCACACTCTCCATGTTTCGTGCATCTTTTGTTGTCTGTATTATTTACTCCACTTCAGACTTGTTTATGGCTCATATACCTATCTTTTTATACGTTGGAAATCATTAATACCAACAAACTTGATCCGTGTAAAGACGAAAACTCCACTGGGGGAGATTATTTGTTTTATGCTGCTAAAATGTAATTAAATTTAGATTATTTTTTCAGCAGTTGCTTTCTGAATAAAAACGGTTTCCTGTTATTTCATTGATGCATCATAATTTACTTCATGTTAGAAGTTCTTACATTTCCCAAAATGCTCTTTGGAAATCTCCTCACATCAAGAAGGATTAAGATTTGTGGACTTTTTTGTTGATATTGTTGCTGTGAAGTTTTTTTCTCAGGGGAAATTATTTCCACCACCAAACCCCAAAGTGTGATTAAACACTCAATTTTTTGTCACATTTAAAAGATCAAATCAAAGAGCTACTCAGAACAGAGTCATCATCTCTACGTAGCAGCGCAGAGGGGAAAGATAATTGGTGATAATTGGGAACAGTTATCTGAAGAGGTCTCGGCCAAAAATTGGCGTCATCTACAATCAGGACTCAGAAAGTGAGAAGGAACAACAGACGATTTAACAAAAATGTTTAAATTTCTTCCTGCATTGAAGTACAAACAAGAAAATATAGATTCTGTGAGGAGGCTGAACTGACCTTTAACCCTCGGTCACCTCATGGAGATTGTTGTTTGCTAATCGTTAGATATGGAAAAGTAAAAAGTCTTCTGTCCGTGCTCTGCGTTCCTTTCACTCGTATTTTTGCACGTCTTCTGAAAGCACGAAACGAAGCAGTACCACCAGAAATCGTAGGGGGGCAGTGTAGGCAATAGTTAAAGCGAAACAACCACATAACTCTTGTAAGATATTTCAACAATTAGTTTTTGAAGCAACAGTTGTTAGCTCCATTATTACAACCTCCCCCCGTCGCCATGGTCGTTGTTGTCGAAACTCTGCGTCGCCCTCTAGTGGAGGTGTTCCTTAACAACCATAGAAGTATGTCGTGATGGTAACATCGTGGGAATTGGACGTATTTCTTTTCATATGTTAAAAAAACTTGCCTTCAATTGGTTGATCCATCGTGAAATTAAATCGACTATAAAACCCTTTGTTGGATTTTAAGAAGAATCAAAAGTCAAGAAGTTCTTTCAAAAGCTTCCATTTGAGAACCAGTGTGACTACTATCAGTTACAGTTATTAATATAAATGCAGTCAAGGAACGGCATCGTCTTATTTCTCATGAAGCCAATACCGGCCCTGATATATATTGTTTTTCTAGAAGTTGTTTCCCAGGTGCAGAAGCCTTTGAGCAAAGAGAGTGAGAGGAGACATGAAAGTGTTTTTTTATTTCCTCGCTGCACTCCTAATTACTTGTCTTCCTCTGTCTCTAAAAATAAATTCATATTTCATAAGGCGCCTTTGCTTCAGCACCCCGCCACCCTGCCAAACTGTCTGTGCGCCATCCGGTGTCATTTTGATCATGGTTATTTAGCAAAGGGAGAAAAAGTATATCTCCCAATTATCTGCGCCGACGGTCTTTGCAGAGCCGTTGACCTCCACCTCCTTGTATCTCGGCAATTTAATTTAACCCCGGCTATGTGTTGTACGTGCTAATTAGAAAAACGTTTCAAAGAGAAAGTCGCACCGGGAGCGCCTAGAGAGAAAGAGAGACGCGCGGAGGGAGAGAAGAGACGGAGATGGAGATAAACACTCGCACCTAAGAAGATGTAATAACTGGGAGTGTTTTTTTTTTAAAGAATGTGTCAAATGCCTCAATAGCTTCACGGTGAACTGGAACTGGGGAAAAAAGAAAAAGAGAAGATGAGGAAGCCAGTTTAGTTTATGTGAAGAATCTTGAATAAAAAGGTTGACCCACGGTTTTCAAGACGACGATCATCAGCATAAAAACCTCCTTTATTATAACTGGTCTCATATTATCCTTTTAAAGTGCATCTTAAATTAAAATGGAGCATTTTGGTTTGTTTGGTTGGGGGGGGGGGCTGAGGAGCAGATAAGGCGGGGGGGATTATAAAAATGTGAAGCAAAGCAGGATGGGAGGGTGACCTCCTCGTCCAAATCAATTACTGGAGTCTGCAGAGCTGAGATGGTCCCATCTCCAATTAGCTGTTTCATCTCCGAGTGGAAATGTGACTGTGGGGAGACGCTGCCCACTAACATTACCTCCTCTCCAATAACTTACAGCTATCAGGGATGTGTGTGTCTGTGTGTGTGTGTGTGCGCATATGAAACCTCAGCACAGCACTGCTGGTTGTCAGATTGTCCCATTAATAAGCCCTGGCCTTTATTACCACTTAGCAAAGCTCCATGTGTGTCTTTCTGCCAAATGTGCTTCTTATGCTGCCTCCCTAAAAATGAATTCAGCCTCTGTGGATGTGTGTGTTTGTGTGTGTTTGTGAGTGTGTGTGTTGCTTTGTGCACATCACACGTGCCTGTTCTCGGAGCCGTCAGTGTGTCAGATTACATTTTTTAAGGCGGATTGCCGTACACATGACTTTGCATTTCCACTGTCACTTTGAAGTTTTCACCGAGCGTCTTTTCTCCCCCACTTCACCTCCTGCAGGTGAAAAACCCTCTGTGTGTGTTTGTGGTTGTGTCTGTGTGTGTGCATGTATTATTTACTTATATATTTATTTTGCAGCATGCCGTGCACTTTGTTTGCGGGGATTACCGACGGTGGGAGCTCAAGCCTCTTAGCCCCTCGCAGGCTGCCACAGCTGCCTGACACTTCTAATGACACTTCAGACTAAGACCGGCTAAGTCCATAGGCAGGTTTATTAGTTTAGAGAACGCTTGAATGCGTACAGCCTCTTTTTGTACGACTGTGTGTGTCTGTATGTGTGTGTGTGTGTGCACTGTACACGTGTGAGAGTGAGCGAGCGCCTGACAGGCCTGTAGAGTTTAAGTGAGAGAGATGCTGAACAACGGGAACATAAACGTCGAGGAGTTCTGACACGAAGCGTCAGCATTCAAACGGCTCCATTACCTAATGAAGGATGCAAATGAAAATCGCTCTTCTCTCTCTCCCTGATGACTCCAGCTAGTTTCACATAATAATGTCATTTAATCGTGTCTCCTTGTTTATTTGACAAGGCCTCCCCCGGGTGCCGTTACAGCCCTCACTTTGTATGCGTTGCGTGTGCAGGCGCGCTTGTGTGTGTTTTTTTTTTTGTGTGTGTCCTTCGCAAAAAAAAAAAAGAGTCTTTGTGTTTCCAACCTCTCAGGCTGTCTGGCTTATTTACCTGCTGCAGACAGATGTTTGACATTGGTTTCTTGCTCATTTGGTTTGTGATGGCACGTGGGAAAGCAAAGAGGATTCTGGGAAGCAGGAGGCCGCCGCTAACGGAGCTGATCACATGTTGCACTGGTTTAAAGGCCTTTACCGGCCTCATGCGTGGTGATGTAGTCGTTTTCATGATGGTTACATATGATTACATATCCCATCTGACCTGGGAAACAGGGACAGGAAGAGAGAGGCGTGGAAACTTCTCCAGTTACCTGTGCGACCCCGACCTCGGACTTCTTTCGTTCGTGTCCCATCTGCTTACATGGAGGAGACATGGTTATAACCTGCACTGCAATGACAACGACTGCACAAAGACAGAGAGCGCTGATAAATCAAAACCCAAAGAGAATCAGGACAGAGTTTAATTTCATGAGCCAAACTGAAAATGTGGATTTGATTTTAATTCTGCTCTCAAATTGTTCATCTTCCAGCTTTAAAAAAGAGGAGGACGACTCTGTTTAAAGTTTAAGGTATTTACAGGTGAAATTATCTGAAAACAATAGAATCAATATTCTTTATTTCTTTACACGATAACAAACAGACTCATCCCTGATTCCCTGTGACTCATCTGAGAGGAGGTAATGTTGGAGGGCAGCGTCTCCCCACAGTCACATTCACAGTCTGAGATGAAACAGCTAATTGGAGATGGGACCTTCTCAGCTCTGCCCCCCCCCCACCATCCTGCGTTACTTCATATTCTATAATCCTCTCTAAATTGAATTTTTGAAGCTCCCACTAAAGATAATTAAAAGTTTAATCATCTGCCAATATTATCGTCGTGACTTCTTAATTTTTTTTTTACATAACACACACGGGCACAGTTTTAATAGACACCACTCTACTTATTAAAGAAGTAAATATTTTTCTGGGAGACGTTTACTGTTGAAATTGGAAATTAAATCATATGTTGCGTTTCTTTTGCTTCTGTTTATATCCAGGCTCATAAATCACTTTTCCTTAAACAATGAATGAATAATGTACCTTAGGTTTTCCCTGGAGAAACTTAAGGACCTTCTTCTTGGACGTCTTGAGGAACTGAAGCTCGTGTAAGTGTTTACATATCCCCCCAAAAAACACTTCCTGCCTCTATCTCCCATGATTCCTCTCCTTCGACTAAATCTACTTCCTCTCACATCTTCATCGACTGTATATTTCCGTCTCAAGCTGAAAATTAAACACGCTGTTGCCATATTCATGAACATCCCTGTTATTCAACCATTCCCGTGCATCCTCAGTAATTGAGCACATTATTATTCATATAATACACTTAGCGTGAGGCCCAGCTGACTTGTGTGGTCCGTGCATGTGTGTGTGTGCATGTGTGTATGTGTGTGTGTGTGTTTCTGAGCCTGCGGGGTGTCACATCTAAGTGCAGGGATCCCAGGGAGCGTGTTCCTGGAGGTGTACCGGTAGTTTGATCTCTTCTTATTAGCCGTATTCCCCGCTATGCTGGCCTCATTACTTGAGCCGGTTCAGCAGCACGGCAGCTCCACACCGATTCGTGTTGCCCACCTTCAACTAACATACTTGCTTTTAGTCCTGCAGTCAACCTCGTCCTTTCTTCTGTCTCCACTTTCATCCATCATTCACTCTGTGCAATCTTTGTGTAACTGTGTGTGTGTCTATGTGTGTGTGTGTGTGTATGTGCCTGTGCCCCACCTGTGGTTCTGACCCGAGCTTTCATTTGGACAAGACACGCAGCAGCACAGAGGTGGAGGTGGCATCTGCTCGTCTCTAACAGGGGTGTGCTGTATGATTAACAGTTAGTGGGGCCCGTCCGGTCACACACACTCACACAGACACACACAGACACACACACAGACACACTGAGCAGGAGGCCATTTGTCACATGCCTGTCATCTGTCTGCATATCTGCGCTGGATGTCAAGGCTTCATTAAAAAATCGGACATTAGCTGATATCACCACTGCGCTCCTCCTCCTCCTCCTCCTCCTCCTCCTCCTCTTCCTCCTCCGCCGATGATGCGTTTGTTTGATTACACGTTTGTTTTCGAGAACTCATCAGCGCCGCTGTTTTTATTTTTTCGTGGGAAGTCCTTAACCCGAGTGATTGATTCTAATGAGACATTTTGATCGGCTTCAACACGAGCGCGCGCGATTAATTCAGATTTGATTAAACTTTAATGACGCCCTTGGGGAACTGGACTGTTGTTATTTGCAAATAGCGAAGCGGAGTATGATTAAATAAGAATAGAGTAAACAAATGGCTGACGTGTAAAGCGGAGAACGTACGAGTGAATTAGAGAAGCTGCTCTTTGGTTTTGTGCTATTATCAATATTTGTTTTGATGACTAATGTTGGGTGATTTAAAGGAGAAAATGTTTGTGAAGCTGCGAGTTGATGCTTAGAAATCCAAAGATAAAGAGACAGTTGTTGAGTGGGACCTGCGCTGGAGGATTTCCCGGCCTATGACGGTTTTTATAATCCTTTAAGTACGTAGTTGTGGGAGAGACTGACTCAAAACCGATGAGTAATGACTAGAAGTAATCAGTTATTCAAATTCGCATATCAAACCTGTTGCTCGGTTGTGTTTCAGCCGCTGTACGAGCTAGAAACATGAAACTACCACCGATGTGGAGCTGAGATGACGTAGATTCGGAAGATCCTGTTCTAATAAGTGCTAAGTTGATGTTTCCCCAACTGCTTCAGCACTAATGTTCCTGATTTAAAGACGATAAGTAACATCTCATTTCATCTGAAATCAAAAACAGTATTGGCAGCTGCCTTTAAAATCAAACAGTGGTCGATTCATGTTGACCAATTGATCCAATCAATCCATCAGTTCATGTTTCGTCTATTCCCTTGCGGATCTGTCAATCATTCTACCTGACAATACGTCCACTGCACATCTCCATCCATCAATCCACACGTCAGTCTTTTTACCCCAGCCCCCATTTTGTTTTATTATTGCACACCAGCTCCTCTGTCAGACCCGATCCAGGAGCTAATGCATGTGACTAATGAGCACTAATGCTTATCCACTGATTCAACAACGGTGGTTTCTAATAGCCGGATGTGATTATACGGATGAGTGGCCACCGTCGCTCCCCTATTCTCTGTCATCTGTTTGTGGAGGGACGTGATCGAAGGGGATGGGGGGGCATTTTGTTCCCCACAGTCCAGCGGTTGTGTCACGGCGGTGGAGAAGGAACATTGAGTGTAGGGCTCACGGAAACAGGAAGTGAGGTATTAACACCTCGGTGGAGAACAAGTGATCATGTGGTCATCTCTTATTACCCCTGTCTTGAGTCATGTGCATGTGTGAAAGCAGCTTTAGTGAGGTTTGTGTCTCAAAGAGAGAGGGAGGGGGGGGGCACAGTAATTGAAATAGGGCAGAGCTGCAGCGGTCGGTCTGTGTGTCCATCAGCAGCTCCAGCACAGCGGGTGGGAGACTGTGTGTCTGCGTGCGAGCTGTAGAATCGGAGGGAGCAGGGGCCACATACCCTGGTTTTTCCAGTGAGAGAGCAAGATTGACAGCAGAGGTGGGGGTGCACTTGGTGCTCTGCCAGGCAGCACATACAAACACACACACACACACACACACACACACACACACACACACACACACACACACACACACACACACACACACACACACACACACACACACACACACACACACACACAGACACACACACACACACACTCTCCATTACTTGTGGCGAGTGCTTATGTGTGACAGGTTGTCGGGGAAACATTTTCCGTGTTGGGTTTATGCGCTGTGATAAGGTCGTTTGAGTAAAAGACCTTCAGTGGGGGGGGGGGGTGGTGGCCTGGATCCTTTCCGCCGCCGGGTCGGCACGGAGCAAAGAGTCACAGCTGCACCGGAGTGTTTAAAGCCAATATAGAAACTGCACGGCCAGAAAATTTCCGTTGTCCGAACCTTACCCAGTTCAATCAGGCCCGAGGGCTGGAGAGAGACCGACAGCTGACAACGTCAATATGAGCAGAGAAAATGGTTCTAAACCCAGACTGAACATGTCATATCTTTCAAAACCCTCCATTATATCTATGCATAAGAGAGTAATACGGCTGATACTGGTGATAAAGCATCGTGATAAAAAACTGAAATGAAAAAAGATGTTTTACTTTCCATAGAAAACCCCACAAAACATCAGTGTGAGGCTTTCAGCTGTCTCCTCTGTGGGGCGGCGCTGGAGTCTGGCAGCGCTGAGGCCAATCAGTCATGGCGAACATATGCCAGCCGAGTGTTTATAATCGTGGGTTTCATCTCCGCAGCCTCTCAGGTCGTCCGTGGCCCTGATCATAGGATCCCCCGCTATGGAGGTGGGGCCCAGAGGCCACGCTTAAAGACCGAAATCCTTTACAGGGCCCGGTAATTAGCCAACACAGCTCTGCAGCCATGCTCCCTCACTTTGATCTGCACGCTGATCAATGCTGAGATCACAGTGGCTTGATAACTAGTTACTGTGAGTGTGTTTGGGGGGGTTTGCATTTTTGATATCTGTGTTTTTTTTTTTGTTTCCTATAAACCTGAAGGATATGCAGTTTGTATTTTTCATTTCTTCCCAACGATCTCCTCAGTGCCCTCGTGAGGGAAACAGCGAACGGGCAAATGAATCTCGAGATTTCCCCGGTGAAACTTCTCCGCACCTCGGCTGAAGTCGTCAGCAGAAACAATTTGTGTTTTCATGCTCAATCTTCTCATGTCTCTGTATGAATGGAGCTAATGACCGTGTCCTATAGGTGGTTTGCTGTGGGCCTGGGGGAGCGACACGTTCATGTACGTGAGCTGCACTGATAGAGGGGGACGGTGTCATTTTGATTGTGTTTGACTACCTACAAGATATTAGAATACATTAGTAGTATTTAGTGGAATCTCCCCATGTTTGTGTGGGTTTTCTCGTTGTACAACAGTTTCCTCCCAGAACACGAAGATACACTGAATCAGGGTTCATCATTTGAAACTCTGTGTACTCTGCATCTCGCCTGATTTTAGCTTCAGCTCCCCACGACATTCAAAGAATAACCAGTAAAGATAATGGATGGATGAACGGGACATGGTTCAAACCATTTTCTCCTTTCCCGGAGTCTCAGTCATTCTTAAAAAAACTGATTTAAAAACATCCACACGTGAGGTTAAGCTTCTTCTCCATCCACACAAACCTCTCTTCTTGTATTGACTCTGTACGGAACACGACTGTCGGAGCGTTCATCTGTGTGAGTCTGAACTTGTGCATTTAAATATTTTTCTTTATATATTTCTTTTAACCACACAACAGAAGCAGCCTCACGTCTAAAAATAAACCAGAGTTTTTATTTCCTACTGT
This sequence comes from Limanda limanda, assembly GCF_963576545.1. Lineage (NCBI taxonomy): Eukaryota > Metazoa > Chordata > Actinopteri > Pleuronectiformes > Pleuronectidae > Limanda > Limanda limanda. The sequence continues at coordinate 20,521,180 of NC_083636.1, read as the reverse complement.
ACAATTTTCCCTCAGGTGACAATAGAGATCTGCTGTATACAGTCTTTGATCAACAACATCAAACAGATGTTGTTATATAGTTAAATCCTGCATGCAGTCGTTTGTCAAAATAACACAATCCTACACCTTAACTTTTAAAGTCTCACTATTATTGAGTTTCTCTATTGTTTTTAATACTGGTTCCACACACGTGCTTTGCCTGCAGGGTTACTTAATTGCTGTAAAATGAGAGTTTGCACCATCACCTAGCTCATCTTCCCGTGTTCCACCCTGACAGCTGTAAATCATCCTGACGAGTGTCTGTAAATACACCGAAGATACGTGAGAGACAGATGGTGGAATGCGAATCAATATTCATTTCAAAGACCTGCAAATTCGTTGATCCATCAAAAACTATAGACTGTAGAATGGAGGACATGACGGCCCCCAGGTGGATTGCTGCAGAAATGGTTATGAACTCTGCCTCCTCCAGGTTATTAGATGGGACATGAACCAAACTAAAATGCCAACGTTTATGTCGGATAAAGATGTTTCTATCGTTTTAGGTAGTTTATCTTTATCTTGTTTGGTTCAGGAGCCAAAGTTTTGTCTCTTCAATTTGTTTTGTCGATTACAGACAAAGACAAGAGGTTTCTCTCTGGATTCTTTTTTGTCTTTCAGACTCCAGATGATTCTAAAAAGGGAAGATGGTGACATGTCGTCCATTTTAAAATACAATCTCTGATCTGAAAGGATAAAATGGGAGTTCAACATTGTCCTTCTTATCCTAAAATCACAGCCAGGGTTCACATTTAAACATCAACTGTGACGACTCACTGGAAACCAGGTACCCTACACAATCTCATTCAACTGAGCAGAAGCGCAGCAGCTGTAAATATTTGGTTGAACTTTCGTGTCTATGCAGCCTCGACTCACAGAGACGTGGTCCCACCTCGGGCTCTCGCTGCACATCCCCAGACGCGGCGGCGGCAGCGGCTGACAGGCGTTTGGATGCAGATACGTGTTTATTTAAGCACCGGCAGGGAGTCAATAGTCTCTTAATGTCGGCCTCCTGATCTGCCGTGTGAGCAAACAGGAGGTGTCGACTCTGTCGGGGGAGATAAGACGAACGCAGAGAACACGGCGCTCTCTCCCAGTGATTGACTGACGTTTTAGAGGGAGAGTACAGTATGAGCTGTTCTGTGCCGAGGTAAAGTGATGTGGAGGGAGGTGGGAACACGTGTGCAAGGAACCAACAGAGGGAAATGCTCGTTGCTTCTTTCACATCTGAGCGATAACGACTAAACATCCCCGTCTGCTGCTCTCCTCCTTTCCTAGCTCCTTATTCCCTCCTCTCTTTCCTTCCTCCTGTTCTCCATCTCATCTTACTTATCTTCTTCTCCCTCTTTCCTCAAAATAAGTATTTCTACTGTTGTCCTCCATCTCACCCTTCTTCTCTTCCTTTCATCTCATCCACTCTCATCCACTCTTCCCTTAGTTTTTCCTCCATTTTCTCACTTTCCTCTAGATTCTTAGTTAGGTTTCCTAACTAAGGCTTTCCTTTCCGTTTCCTCCTCTTCCTTTCCTCCTCTTCTTCTCCCTCTCCTCTGTTAATGTTGCATTTCATATATAACTCCTCTGTGAGGGAACGCAATCAGAGCAGCATCAGGCGGCGGAAACACACAATTCGACACATTGCGCCGAACATGCACGGAATGAAATAAACATCCACCCCGCTGCTGCCTCCTCAGCCAATCAAACAGAGAAAGTCAGGGAAGATCTCCGCCTCCAGACATCATCCTCCATGACTCCTCACGCCCTGAATGAAAACCATATACTTCTTTACACCGTTCATGTGGTAAACAACTGTGCTGAGTTCAAAACCGGATCCTGACCCTTTACCTCATTAAAAAAAAAAGTCAACGGTGACAGAAAGCTGCATTTTTCTCCCGTTTCTCTGTGAGCTTGTTAAATCCCAGTGCAACACGGCTGATTGGTGTTTAGGGCCGAGGAGGCAGCGAAGGGCAGGAGCTACCTCCAGCGACCGCCGACATAATTGCCGTCAAAATGTGGCGCTCCTGACGTTTTCTGTCCCTCTGACAAAATGATCTTAATTAGGTTTAATTCCCGATAACGACGAGAGCAGCGGAGTCTCTTCTTCTCTCTCTCTCTCCACGTCGGAGTGTCATGAGGAACATTTAAGAAGGAAGTGCTCGTCTCAATTCAAACCGTGGTGCCGACGTGTGCTGCCGGCTGCCTGAACACTAATTGCCAGCTCACGGCAGCTCTCCACTTGATTCCTCAGTGTGTGTGTGTGTGTGTGGTAATTTCAGCTCGTCATCGCCGCTCAGGTAACAGCGCTCCTCCACATCCCTGTCTCACGGCCTCGCTGCCTCCTTTTCTTTCATCCTTCCTCCTCCTCCTCCCTCCACCCCTCACACTTTATTCAAAATCCCCAGCTACTTCAGGAAGCGTAATTACAGTTTCCTTGCATTCGCTTTCTATTTGTCAAACAAATCATGGAGAATACACGTGCCGGTGCATAGCCACCGACGCCGCATGCTGGGCCCCGGATAGACTAATCATGGCGCTCTCGCTGAAGCTTGATGAGGTGTGTGCTACATGCGTGGGTGGGTGCATGTACTATTTCGACTATGTTGTCTTAAAGTGTGTGCGCGTGTGTGTTTTCCCCCCATCTTGGACAAATGTGTGTGCAATTTCCTGGCACCTAATTGACAGGAAACGGAACAGTTGTTGGAGCAGAGACACTTTTTGATGCGGTTGTCTAACAGTAGATTAGACACTCCTGCCTATTCAGCATGGAGCTGTCATTCCCTCGGCGTCAGCACCCCGGCTTCTTTCTTCCTTCCCACTTCCGACTTTTTATTATTTTCTCACCATCATTTCATTCGGCTGCATACCTGCTTCTGCTAATGAGCCGTGTTTAGACCAAGGAGAACTTTCTTCTCATCCCATTCTCTGCCTCCCTTTCTTCTCCGGCTCTGTTTTGGGAGTCATCCAACGAGCTCTTGTGCCTTGGGTTCATCTGCCACTGATTTACTCCAGTTTAATGATCCACTCTGGGACTGAGGCTTCTGAAAGTGCTCAAAAACATTAGTGCAACTGCAGGGCTCCTGGGCCTGTCGCCGTCTGATTGTACCTGAGCTGGAGTTTGTCATCTGAGACTTAGTGGTATCAGGTGAGCAGCATCGACTTCTGTACCAGTGGCATTAGATTAACAGCCGCTCAGGGAACCTGGGGAGGGAGATGGAGAGAAGAAGAGACACAGGTTGGGTGGAAGAAGCCGAGAGAGTTTCAAATGGCTGCGACTTCCTTGAAATGAAAGCTGCATTTGCAGATTTAATCATGTGTTTGTTTATCTCTTCACATTTGCCAAATATATATATAAAATAAATGGTATAAGAGTGTTTTTACTGATTAGCTCAAACTTGCAGAATACGCTCTGTCGTTGGGTGAAACTGAGGTTCAGTCTCAGGTTTGGTGGTTTCGCGACACATGGATCATGATTCCTGACACCGATGTTAAATCAAAGTATAAAATTTGTCTTCACGCTGTATTTAGTAACCATAGCCTGTTCATATTCGGGTGTATTGATATCATACAAGTATCTTCTTTGACAGAGGAGGCAGCTGAACTGTAGAATAAGAGGTAAAGTGTGAAAAGAACAGACTGTTTCCCCCGAGGACTATGTTCAATGGATTTGCTTCATGTGTGTGTCTGTGTGTGTCTGTGAGTGTGTGTCTGTGAGTGTGTGTGTGTGTCGCAGACGGGGCCTGTTGGATGTGTGAGGCAGTGTGTGTTGTGTAGGTGGAACCTTCTGGAGTGTTGGAGGAAAACCCATAGGAGGCGATGATACGACTGTGCTGTAGCAACAGGCGACTCGGCCTCCTGGGGCTTTTTCATCCTCACTAATAATTCAGTTTAAACCTCCTTTCCATCCTCATCTCGTCTCCTTCATGACTTCATCTCCACCCCCTCATGTCTCTTGTTGCTTTTCCCTCCTACCTTTGTTTTCGGCCGCTTCTCTAATCCCAGTTTGCTCTGTACAAAGGAGTCTTTTAATTTATGTAGTTGTTTTAAACTTGTTCAATCATCAATCATCAATCCATCAACTCGTCAATCAATCAACCCATTCAGTTCAAACAGTTCAATCAATCAATCAGTTAGTTGAACTGATTGATCGATTGCCCCTGCAGTCCCCACTCATAAGGATCCATGAATTATTCCCTGGGAAATTGGTGAAAATATGAAATCAACCCTTCTTTCAATGTTCAAGAAAATGTGAGTTCCTGGATCGGCTGCCATATCCAGATCCACCAGATTCAACGGGTTCTTATCCCATCCTCCGTCCCATCCTTCCACCCAGTTTAGTGGAAACCCGTTCTTTAGTTTCTCCTTTATGTACCAAGCTAAACTTCTTAACTAATGCTTGTAAGACCACTTTTCGTCTTGGAGCTCTCACTGGCTGCTGGTTCACATCCTGTCCAGCTTGTCTCCTCAGCAGCAACATGTCCACACCCGGTTCCCTGAACATCGTCTTTCTCCAGCTCCTCTGCACCACATTGTGTATTTGTGTATGTGTGTGTGTGGTGTGTGTGTGTGTGTGTGTGTGTGTGTGTGTGTGTGTGTGTGTGTGTGTGTGTGTGTGCTGTGCAGTGGCAGGCAGGCAGGCAGGCAGGCAGGCAGATGTCTGACAATATTCTGACGTTCGGTCCTGCTGTCTTCCTATGACTCAACGATAGTCTTCACACACACACACACACACGGTGCTTGCTCCTAGTCCCAGTGGGCCTAATTGGCCCAGCCTGCTTAGTACAGCACTATTATTCAGCACTTCTGACAGAAATATATTCTGTACGTCCGTGAGTGTGTGTGTGTGTGTGTGCGTGTGTGTGTGTGTGTGTGTGTGTATGTGTGTGTGTGTGTGTGTGTGTGTGTGTGTGTGTGTGTGTGTGTGTGTGTGTGTGTGTGTGTGTGTCAGCGTGTGTAGACACTGAAAGAAGTCCCTCGAGAGCGTCATGTCGTCTCATGCTCTGACACATCTGTCGCTAGCTGAGGAAGGAACACCTTTTCTGCCTTCACACAAGTCCGCAACAATTTCTCTCTCACACACACACACACACACACAGACACACACTGAAAGAGAAAAAAGGAAAGGTATGGAGAAAGTTTTTTAACAGCCGTCACAAGCTCACGCCGCACAGCCGTGATTATGTTTTCCTCAGACGACTTATCAAAAATAATTCTTCACCCTCCTCTCCCTCCAGCCTCCAGATTGATTGCTTTGCCTTACCTCAATAACAAACTAAACCCCGTGTGTTGGGCTGGCAGCCAGGCTGGTGGAGCAGCGGCCTCCTGCTTCAGAGAAATCAGGACCGTGGCGTTGGCGCCCCCCCCCCTCTGTCTCTCCACCCCTATCATTACTCCAATCAGCGGCCCAGCACTGGAGGATGATAATTCTGCTTCCTGTGGTGACTCACGGTGTTAGTCATCAGGCAGTAGGGTTTGTGCTGAGTGACCGAGATCTCATATCCTTAAAGGGTCGTTTCATATCATCCATGCCCATACCTTCACTGACTTGGCTCCAGGAATAAGTTGTGACGGCAGTTTGTCGTTTCGTGTGCGGCAGAGAGAACAAAATAAAGGATGGTTGTTCTCTATAAATGCACCAAAATGTATTGTCATATCACAACAAGTTCAGAATACTGGGTTGGCCTCCATCCTATTGTAAGAAATCTGAGGCTGTGGAACTGGACAGTTGAAGATTAGAAAAACAAGTATTTGGATTTCAGTTGAGGCTGCGAATTTGGTTTCCTTGTGTCATCGGTCTTGGCAGAAGCCCTGGACGATGTGCATCATCCCATCATTTACTGGATATTTGAGTATCTAGAGTTAAGGTCTTCATTGTCTCACTTTGATCTGATACCAGATTTTGCATCCAAAGTACTGTCGGCCATTATGCACGTAAAAGAAACTTATGAAGTTATTTAACTTGAGTGATATTGGAAGTGGAGTGACTAAGCATCAGGTTTCATAAATGTAAAGATGACAGGTACCTGCAGTGAAACCAGGCTGATCCCAGTCTCAGTCTAACGAGCATCTCCCATCATATTTTTAGTGTTTCAACTTCTTCTACCTTGCAAATGAAAATAATAACAAACGTGGACAAACCTGTGAAGCGCAACAGAAAAAAAAAGAAGTTCAGTCATCATGTGAGCCAGCAGCTGGTGTGAAAATATATAAAAAAAACCTCAAAGTGCCGTCACACGCACCAAATACTCACTCTCAGACTTTGACGAATTTTTTTTCCCTCTTTTATTCTCCATCTGCTGGAGTTTTTCTCGTCTATTTTGCAGCACAACTCTCGTTCCCTTGTTTTGTTTTTCTTTTCTTGCCCATCGTGGTCTTTTCCGTTCTAAAGCAGGAACACCAAGTACCACACCCCGTTTAAATGTGTTCTGACACCTCGTCTTCACAAGGCCTGATTTCCCACGGGGGGGGGGGGGGGGAAATGAGCGTTTGGCATGTTTACATTTTGTTCCCATTTCTCCGTGGCATCTAAAAACACCTTCCTCGAATTTCCCTTTTCTCGCTACGCCTCAACACCAGACGTCCACCGAAGGCAAACAGACGCTGACCCGTCTCCGTGCCTAAAGAGGAAGGAAAACACAAACAGGAATTGTCCTGGGAGACGACAGAAACCCCAATCTGCCCACTGGCGTGTGCAGGTCACTATGTGTGTGTGTTTGCTCGAGTGATATCTATTCATAGGTCCTCAGTTAAAATGCAAACACACATGTTCTTTACCTCTACACGGGATACACGCTTTAGGTGTTTAAACGTGTCATCAGAGGTTAGGAGAAAGGAAAGCTTCATGTCTCCGGGGCTTCGTCTTTAGCTTCACCTCGGGGATAGCTGTGGAGGTAATGGCTTTCGGTTGTTACCGTCTGACAAGTAAAATGGACGGGGAAAGCAAAGTGTGGTCAACTAGACTCCAGCATCAATTGCGGCCGTTTCTCCGGGTTGTGGAGGTGAGATGGAAGGTGAAGCGCTGACAAGAAAAACAGACGCACACCGAAACGTGTCCGCCAGCTGTCGGCTCGCTCGTCTCTCCACTCAAAAGTAATTCCTGACAGGGCGCCACGTTTCAGCCGGTTAACTCGAGCTTCTGTCAAACATCGACCAATTATCCACAGCAGATCAATCTAGTCTTTTTTCCCCCAACTTTCAAACTCTTGTTGCTAATTGCTTCCATGAACATTTTGATCAAATCCAATATTTAGATTCTGTGTTACAGGCTTTGCAACGTTCAGATTCCAAATCAAGAGCAATGGCTTAAAGGTTCAAGAGTTTTACATTGAAATTACATTTTGAAACGGTTTTAAATTTACTGAAAAGGAAACTATGCAATGATAAACCAATGTGATTGAGGCTTGATAGTTTACAGTTCAAGCATAAACAACTACAACTAGATATATAGAATGTGAATTCACACAATCTTTAAATGCACTGATATTTATCCGCCAACCGATAAATTGGACCGGCTCTAGTAACCATGGTAACGACCACTTCCAAACTTCAAGAGTCTTAAGCTATATTCCAACCCTGTCTAGATTTGCTTTTTTCTCTGTATTATAATATTTCAAATTGAAGGTTTTTGGACGTCAGTCTGTCAGGGTCAGAAGTATTGAACATTGTTGCTGTAAATCTTCAGAAAACATCATGTACCTTTTTAATTTGGCTTAAAAATACCTCCTTCATGGTCTCCAGAGAATTCATTAATGTCATGTCTCCCTTTTGTTGCTGAAATTTCACCAATAATCCAGAGCAGCACTTCAGTGTTTTTTAGTTTGAAAAGGCCGGTGCGAGAACACAAAGTTAACTTTGTCCTGCTCTCTGTCACTTCACCGTATCTCTCCCATCCAATCATATTGTTATCTCCAAGGTTTTTCTCTCCCACTCTAATGCGTCCTCCCTCGCTCCGTCGTCCTCTGTCTCTCTCTGTATTACCTCTCACAAGATATTTCAATATCCCTCCACCCGCCCCCCCCTTCTCGCTCTCCATCCGAGCTCCTCTCTTTCCATCTGACAGGTACATGAGTGTGTGATATAGTCTGGCCGGAGTTAGCCTGTATCATTTGTATTGGTCTGAAGATGGAGTCTAGTCGAACGTCTCGTCCATATGAATATGAATGTAGAATATTTGTGTGTGTGTGGGTTCAAGTTTTCTATTTGAAAATACGTAATTATGTCTGGAGATGATTCTTGTCTGGCTGTCGAATTGATGGTTGGTTGGTTTGTTTGTCGACAGGTAAAAAAATACCGAACAGATTTCTGCAGAACTTGGGGTCGGAGTTTTGGGCAATTTTTCACCTATTTCCCACGCAATCAGACTTTATTAAATGGGGCAACCGCAGGCCCACTTTGCCACATTTACAGGAGTTTAAAACGTAGATCTATTGAGTAGATGATGCATTGTGACCGTTTCAAGTTGAAGTTTAAATTTAGAATTTGAGCAGATTTGGTGTTTTGCCGTTTTGGAACATGCATATATAAGTTAAAATACATATATATATATAATTGTACTATGTTACCTTATTATTGAAGGAATTAAATCTGCAAGCATCATACCACTCATGATAAAAGCACTGAATGTGTGTGTGTGTATGAGACTGTAAATAAAGACCATTTAGATTACCCATACAAATATACGTCATCATCATCATTACCATCTGCCACCAACCGGACGATCAGACTTTATTGATCCGCACATTAACACGGTGATCAATCAAACTCCATCGTATCTGTCACATGTTGACGACCCTGACATTGTGATTTCTGAGTGTTCAATAAACAGCCAATATCACACTGAACATTACCCCCCCCCCCTTTCCCGCCCCACCCTTCCCCTCCTTCTCTCCCAAGAGAGCAGTAAAACGCTCTCCCCCTCTCATTAGCCATTTATTCCTGTGGATTTATTTCTCTCCTCCTCTGCCTCCTTCCCTCTCTCTCTGTCACCCCCTCTAATTTGAAGTGCAATAGTTTCCCTCTGGCATGAAAATATTGCGTCATTCATCACGTCTCTCTAATTCGTCTTAGATATCGTCGGCCCAGCCCCCCCCCCCCCCCCGTTCACCCGCCGCACCGCTTAGCCGTGATATTGCCCAGAGTCTGGGAACACAAGGAGAGTCGTATCCACCCGTGCAGTGATTCCTGATCCATGTGAACAGACGTACAGTTCAGGAATGAACCATCACCTTCGGTCTCACCTACGGGGTCCCCTCCCCCCCCCCTCCCCCGAGTGTTAGCTCTGGCCGCCGTCTGGCTCGTCTATTTTCGATGCGAAGCGGTGTGGGCCATTTTTCCGGCTCGATGCAGTTAAGCAGTTTTACCGCGGTGACTGGCCAGAGGTGTATTGGTCTAAATTGAAGCGGCTGCCGATTAGATGGCTGCCCGTCGATAAGGCCCGAGTGGAATTTCAGCCTCGGCTCGCGTGTCCCGCAGAGTCGACACGTAGCTGCAGGCTCGCCGCAGTGAAAGTGTTGTAGATGATTTGTAGAGACGGCGCCTCGGCATCGCCTGACAAAGTTTTCGAAGACGCCTCTGACTGTCTGTGTGTCTCGCTTCACCTCGTCCTCACTCGCTGTCGTCTTAATGAAAAGTTCAACTCCTTAATTCCCTCAGTGAATCTCTCCACAGGGTCAATCCCATCAGCACTTAGCATAATTTATCTTCGGTCTCTTGGCTTTCAAATTTCACTTTTCCCGTCTTTCATGATGAATAATCCTTATTTTACCAGATGGAAAATTGACCGTGAACATTTTTAACGTCATCTTATCTTTTATTTTAATTTTATTTGACTGTTGGGTCTAGAAAATGTCCCCAAAAAATCTTCAAATGGCTTTTTCCTCTCAAAACAATCAAACCAGTCCAGATAAGCAGAACTTAAGTCTTTGACTTTTGTTTTTATTGAATTAAAATATGTCTTAAAAGAGCCGGAGAATTAATCAATGTTGTAATTTCAAGCCCAACATCATAATAAAATATATTTGTTGTTTACTGGAAAAGATTATTGCTTTTAATGTCTAATCAACTTATCTTTGCATGATTATCTTAAGGCAAAATATTATAATATCTAAAATCCACTTTACAGCTTCTTCGAGGGAACCAACCGTAAATTCAATATCAGTTTTATCGTTGACATAAAACTTTGTTTGACACAAACTGTTGAAAGGTTTAAAAGTTGCTTTACTGTGAAACATCTGCAGGAAGTGGTGAGACTCATCAACGAGGGTTTGACTTGAAGAAAAAGGATCATTATCGTGAACATATGGTGCATCATTAATGTCACGCTGATGGAAACAAATCCCACGGGAATAAATGCACGTTTTTTGCTAACTTTACTTTTCTTTTCCTTCGTCAAAGGCCAACTTTTTATAAGAACTTTTTAATAAGAAGATATCATTTACGATTTCTGGACACGTAAACAAACAACGTGTAGAACGTTCGTCCCAGTGAAAATAAAGATGTGACACACAAATGGTAAATAAATAAATAAGAGCGAGCTGATATCTTTGGGGGACTGTGTTTGAAGTGTGTTGTTTTTTATTCTGTGTGTTTTGAAATCCAGCCATGTTTATATTGATGTGTGAGGTTTGTCTGCGTTTCACGTCTGAGGCGACACTGGGACTCGCTGTTGTTCCTGTCCTTGCTCCTGCTATCATTAGCCGTGACAGAATAGAGCTGTATCGAGCGGTTGCCTATATACCCGGCTCTTATTAAATTGTTGTGTGTGCTACACGCTGCTGTTTGTGATACTGCTGACAGCAGCAGTTTAGGAGTCGGGCGCCCGTCGAGCGGTTGTTATTGTGATCACCAGTAAACTCCGCTCGGATACAATGTGATGTGGATGTTGGTGTGACTTGTGCTGAAGTCTTTTCCTGCCTGTGGTTTTCCCCGGCCTGACATCAACATGCAACAACATGCAACGACACGGTGTCGGAGTCAAACTGACACGGAGCCTCGGAGCAAACCTAGATATTACACATTACAGCTGCAGTAGCTGTAGTTCACTGCTGTCAGACAACATGAGGGTATTTGAGGGTTTGTCACACACATTGTCACAATCGTTTCATTTCCTAAGTATGTTCTCAATAAGTCGTCAGGTTTACGAGATCTTTGGAAACTGAAAAATGTGAAAGATGGAGAGATGTATCTGGATATTACAGCAGCCTTAGTACAGAGTAAATACAGGTTAATAGAAAACAAATATAATTGATTTAAATAGAGCTATATGAGAAGACAAAACTCTCAGAATGACACTGTGATGTTCAAAGTAGAATCAATAATATGGAGGATGCCTGGTGTCTTTTTAAAAAGCCCCTGAGCAGAGAGAGAGAGAGAGAGAGAAACCCTGTAGCGACGTGTGTTGGTCTAATTATGAGAAGTAGTCACGGTGATGGGAGTCTAGTGGTTGGGCTGTGTGGGAGACGGACACTGTTAGCTTAGCGCGGCTATTTCAGGTCCATCAGCACCCACACACACACACAGACACACAAACACACACACACACAGACACACATACACGAGTGCCGACAATCGCATGCAAAAGTGCTGAACTCCATCAATGCACAGGTACAGAAGAAGCTTTCCACAGCAGAAAAAAACCATTAGCGGCAGATTCTCCTCTCTCTCTTTGTGTTTGGTGATGTTTCTCCTCGTCCTCTGTTGAAGGGAAAACGTCGACTTATTCCCCCCCGTCGGTTCATAACATTCAGCACAGAAAAATCACGAGAGCGTTTAAGGACAAAGACTTTAATTAATTGCTCTTTGTAATCCAACCTCTAATGTGTCTCCTGTCGCTCCATCTCGCCCACTCGCCTGCTTCCATCGCTGCTGGTCATACTTCTTTGCATCAATAGGAACGTGACGCCTCTGACAGGAATACTTGTAATTATCCTCCCACACGCGCGAATCTTGAAGGTGGTTGGACGGCGGGTCCCGTTCCGTGGCGCTGGCCGCCGCCCACGCCAGATCTGTCAGCCCCCCCCACCATCCCCACCACTACCACTTTCCGCCAAACGCTTCAGCAGGCACCTCCCACCTGGGAACCTGCATAAACCACATCTAACATTAAATGCAGTTTAGGTGAGCTGACAGGTGAAGTGCACACACACACTTACACAAACACACACACACACACACACACACACACACACACACACACACTGTACAGGTATAGATCCACGGCCTGGCAGTGACGCACATTCAGTCACAAAGGCGAGTGGATTCTTATCGCTCCTCAGTCTCAGACGTCAGGATCGAATGCAGAAGCACAATCTTTTTCCCACATTTTATATTTTTCCTCCTCTTCTCCCAAATTCATACACACACTTTCTTTATATGTGGATATTTTCTTTTACAGTTAATTTGATATATTTCTATGTATCTGGCGGTTAAGGTTTCTTTTCTACATCATTTTATTCAGCTTAGTAAAAAACCCTCTTATTCTGAAGGAAAACTAATTAATATACTTTTAAATATAGAAGAATACTTCTAGTAACCTTGTGCATATTTTGCATAGAAAACTCGTTACTTAACACGACCAGTGTTTGATTATATATAATTACTTCTGCCAAGGAAGTTTTGTTTCCACCCCTCTGCATTTGTTCATTGTTGATTACGCAGAAACTACTGGAGGGGTTAGGATGAAACCTGGCATTCATTGTTCTTTCAGTTTTCTTCATTGCTCAAGGAATAACACTTGGATCTTGTTTTTAAAAATGAGTCTGTGCAATTTGGTGCAGATCCAAAACAAAATCCGGATCTAGTGAATTTAAGTTTCTGTTGGAGGTTGGCAGAAGTTTTACGATTTCTGAGGGCCTTAGTTTAGTTTGTGTAGTTATTATTTGCAAAGTTGTGTGGCCGGAATTTACTCAGTGACCCTTGAATATGACCTAAATGTCAACAGAAGTTTGAAACCTTTATCTTGTCAGGAAAGTTTGAATCTCGGAGTCGTTTCTTACCATGTTTGACAAAACTGAAGTAAACTTGTGGTCGTGCATGTGGGGAGAGAAAGCAGCAGCAACACAGAGAGACAGCAGATTCACAGGCAAAATGATTATAACTGAATGCAACATGTGTTTTACACTCTGCTCATCGGATCCAATCTCAGTGGAGACAGTGTTGTTATCCTCTGCTGAGGTTTTTTCCTCCTGCAAGCTGGTGAGGAAGTCTATCAAGGACCCTTTCAACCTTCAGCTCCCAGCTGAGGGTTTAAAATCATCTATTCCACCTGCTTATGAATTTCTGCTGGAAAAACATCGATTTGACATAATGTGGTGAAAAAAAAAGTAAAAAGACAAACTAGATAATGCACTCACCAGTTTCTGATGGATTGCTCTTAAACCTTAAGATAGACGAGTGTTTTCACAGAATCCTGAAGTCCAATACCTGCTCCTGTCAACAAACGGAGAAGTTGAACTCTGACCCGATGGGAAATGTCACCGATTGTCCTTCTACAAAGCGACACTAATTGCTTTGAAACTGCTCTGACGAAGAGCCACAGCCTTGAGTGTTTGTAGATCACAAATTCTTTGTTGGTCTGATGAATGAACGTGTTTCCATAGCTCACAGTAAATGGGCCGGCCTGTTAATTAAAGGTTCTGCCTGTGCTCTTTAACTTATTACCCAGCTTCCTGCTCGTGATGCCAAATTATAAAAGAAAAAGAACGCCTCGGAGGAAAAGAACTTCATCCCAGAGACAAGTGAAAAAAGAAAAACCACCACTGACAGCTTCTTCACTACTTCACCTTTATGGAGAAATAACTCTTTTTCTTCCTCGCTGCCCATGTCTTTGCAGTAATGGCGAGTAATTTAAGGGAAATTAACATTTTGACACGCTCCTCAGGGGTTGAGGAAGAGAGGATAAGAGGAAAGTGTAGGAGCAGGGAGTACGGACGAGAGAGAGACGGACAGAGAAAGAGGAGGAATTGGTATTTAATTTAATATGCTTGAACATTTGGAGCAGGGGTTAAGTGCGGTGGAGTTTAAACTGTCGTCTGCCGTCCCGTCGGCCGAGAACCCTCGACTGTCCTGTGTGGTGTCTAGCCGGCGTGTTGAGCCAAATCCAACACTGCGATTCTCGGGCCTGAAACAGTACATAAAGTATGATGCCGATGACATGAACTGTAGATCAATGTCATTCAACAATCTAGAGAGAAGGAGACGTGACAACAATCAGAATCCAAGACTCTGGACAGATGCTCAAATCTGTTTACGGGGGAATATCCCTGTATTTAGCTTTCCGGGAATTAATTTGGCCGTATTGACATTGGCCGCAGTCGTCCTACAGCTCCCTGGCACGCTGCGCTCCCGGAGACTTTTCAGAGAAAGCACCGGAACCCCTGGAAGACGTGAGCAGAAGATGGTCGCCGTCTTCGTCAGCCGTCTCGTTCTTTTGTCACAGTTCAGGAAATTACCCGAGCCCCATCGAAATGAGCTGATGCTTCACATAACACCCTGGATTTGTGATTAATGAAAAGAGAATCCCTGCACCCCGATCCATTTATACATCTACACTCAGGATCAGCCAATGGGAACCTGTTGTTCTCAATCTGGCTAATACCCTGTACTTTAATTTGAGACGACTGAGACACCGATGTGTCCGATTGCAAATAACTTGAAAGTACGAAGCAGCTCTTGCTATAAATTTAGACTTTGGAAAAGCCAGCAGGAGCCAATTTTATTTTTATTTGAATCTAAAAATTCTGAAGCAGCCATTTCAAATCCATTGGCATTTGAGAGGAACCTTCATATTTCCCCAAAGGAAATTACTTCCCGCAGATGTCACGTTAAGGTCAAGTTACTTTATAGAGAACATTTTAAAAACAACCTGCTTTTAAAAGGGCTTTAAATAGAGAAAATAAAAGACAGACCTGGAGAGCTGAAGACTAAAGGTGGGTTTTAAAAGCCTCGATATAAAACACTGGATGGTGAAAGTCCCACCTTTTCTTCTCATGATTCCGTTTGGATTGGAAATGAGCAGCCGTGAGTTTTAATTTCATTCAGATCTTAAATAACGTTGAAACAAACAATCAAGCTTCATGTTATTTCTCTACTTTATTTACCTTCCATTGTTCTTCTCTGTCTCTCGTTCTCTTTGTCTCTCCCTTCGTTTACCCAGCAGGACCATGTGGATTAGCGCTGAAAGCTAATGAAATGTAATTACCGGCGTTGTCGATAAGAATCGATCGGCTCGGGTCTCGCCGACCCCCTTTTCCCAGAGAGGGTCCCGGAGGGGCCGGCGCTGCCTCTGCCGTGGACGCCGCGACACCGACCCCCTCCCCCTCGGGCCCCGGCTTTATTTCCTCTCCGGTTGCCAGGAGCAAAAGGAGATAGCATTGACAGGGGAGTATGAAGTGGAGTCAGATCTGTCGGATGGTCCCTCAGCGGGGCCTCACAAGGGGGAATGAGATTCCTTATCAAATCAGCCGGATTAGAGGAAAAGGGTCTCGGGGAAAAAACGTCAATTCCTACATCAGGCCTGAGAAGATCAAGTCTGAGGTCTGTGTGCACGTGTGAGAGAGAGAATGTGTTGCTTCAATTTGCTGAAGCTTCTTTCCTCTCCATCACTTCAGAAGCAGTTTTAACACTGATCTGTTTTTCACGGTAATTTTTTATTTCTAATCATGATTTCTAGTTTTTCAATTTGCTGTCGGTGTTTCTGTTGAAGTTGCCTGGTTTGAGATAAGTTTCCCTTTTTCTTAAATGTGTGGCATTGTGATTATAATTTTATTTTAATTTGGGGAGAAGTGGCTACAACAAGATGACATAATTAAAAAGAGCCTCAATCAACCTCAAAGGAAAGAGAACTTGGTGATGGAGGAAAAACATGATTTAAAATGTTTAATTTCAAGGAACCTTGAATTTGTTATCATCTACCTCCAAGACGTCTTCCACAAGAACGCCAACAATAGATCTCTTCCATATTTAATGCACAAATCAAAATGTAAATGAAAATTAGAACTTTTCCTCACACAGACATTCATTGCAGTTACTGTTGCATAGAAACCGGATCATCTCATTTCACGACTCACATTCACAGGAGATAGAAGTCTTATGATTGAGGTTAGGCTTTGACCTTTCCTCTACTCCAACCTTTGTTATTGTTTTACTCAGAAACATTACTGGTAGAAGACGAAGACACCTGCTGACCTTGTGGACGCCGGGATCATCACGATATCACGACCATCGTACGAAAACACGTCGTTAACGGCTGAACCTGGTACGAACATTTAACGAGCTGCTGTTTTATTTCTCACTGCCTGCACACCACTGAGTGATTCCTGGTTCTATGGGAAACTATTTCTGTTCAGTAAATGGCAGCAAACATGCAAAAGGTGGACAGAGTTGTATCTCTCCCACACACTCACACAGACAAACACACACACACACACATTTCTGTGTTGGTATGGGGAAGGGGCCAAGTGTGTGGGAGAGATGGAGGGAAGGATCGATAGAGCAGCGAAAGAGTGCTGTAAACCATGAAAGAAGACAAAAGCCTCCTGTTTTCCCACAGTGCACCAGCCTCTGTTAGCCTGGGAGCTACAGCAGCGCCGACACCACTCTCACACACACACTCTCACACACACACTCTCACACACTCTCACACACACACTCTCACACACTCGCACAGAAACACTCGCCTCAAGTGGAGGAATAAAGAAACATGTCTTTTTTAAGGCTTATTGACTAATTTCTGCTGTTGTACGACACGTCTCCATCCGTCTTCCTCCAGTTGCACAAAAATGAGCAGCGGCTCATAGGGTCATATATATATATTCATGACCTCAACCAATCAGGAGTCATTGATAGGCGTCGTATTTATCAGAAATATGAACACTTGGACACTAGTTTGAAAAGAACAATCTGAAAAGGAGGAGGCAGGTTTTATGAGCCACACTGCAGCGATCCAGATGTTTTGCTTTGACACTGTAGAGCCGTCGTGTTTAAATGTCTCCAAATGTGTTCGTCTGTGTGTCGACGACGGACACACGGACGTGTCTTCATCTGTTTGTGTGTCTGTCTTCTCCAGGCCAACTGTCACTCCTCATTTCACAAGCGATGGATATCTGAGAGCATTGACTGTTGTTCAACAGAATCAAATGTTCTGCATCAGATGCATGTGCCTGCATCGCTGGCTGTTATAACCAGTTTCCAGTGCACAGCTCAGAGAACAGCACAGTGTGTGTGTTTGACCGTCACAGCAGTCGACTCACAGATCGCGGTGATTCAACAAGTATCTCAGCAGAGAACTCAAACAAATGCTCTTAAAGAGCGGGGAGGGGGAATACTATTAATAATCATGTAAATACTGGAGCTATTTTCAATGGATTGTTGTTGGGTAGGGTGTGGTGGGGCTGGGGAGGGGGGGGGGCACTGCGTTTGTTGTATTGTCAGAGAAAAGCTGTTGTGGTTTAACCGGCGGAGGAGGGAGGGGTCCGGGGATGATTCACAAGTTCTCATTGTTAACTCTGTTGTTGCTGTCTGTGCAGATAATTTACTGTTAAAAAATATTTTGTGAGTGTAGTTTTTCTCTGCATCTCATTTGTGTTTTTTCGACAGATGTTTTCAGTTCAGTCTCGAACGCCGGGAAGACCCCAGCGATCTGTGAGCTCACAGGTTAGTTCAGTTTTTAAAGGGAACTTTTGACTAATTCTGCAAAGAGAAATGTGAGATACAAAATGGTTGGCCACGGAAACCTTGGGGTAATAATCTGAAATTGTATTTTGACACTAAAATAGTCTCCATATGAATTTCTGCACCAAATTACAAAATCTTTCCCCTAATTAAGTTTTCTGGATCCACCAAGATTCCGCACAGAAATTTAAAAGTTCTCTGTAAATCGCTTTTTATAGTTTTTGTGAAATCCTGACAAACACGTGGACAGAAGTTAAAAACATAACCTCCTCGGTGGTGGAGCTAAAAAAAAAAAATCTCTGCGTCGAAGCATTGAGGGTTAAACTCAGACCAATTAACAGAGGCCTAGCACTTGCCCCTGCTGTTACCACGGCAACTGCCAGGTGGAGTTCCTGGTTGTTGCCGGGAGTTAAAATGCGTCCAATCAGCAGAGCTCACTTCCTCTGTCTTCCCTTGATTTTCTTTTCATTTCTCTTTTCCCTGCGTCACTACGTGAAACCGTAACGGCTGCGAGGTCCGTCCCAGCCGCCTCGGGTGGAGTTTCTCAGCCTCAACCTCCTCCTGCTCGGGGGGGGGGGCGGGTATTTATTTACCCGACAGCTGCCTGCACATCCTCTTCCTCTCCCGCCACTTCTCCGAGGTTTTCCTCCCGGTGTCAGTTTGTCTTTCAGTCCGTGCCCCCGGAGCGAGAGGATTCCTGCAGAGGTGTGGCATTTAGAGGACCTCGCTCTCCCAGTGCTGTCGCTCCACTGGGGCTAGAGAAAATCAATCCCACTAATTAGATCTGTGCATCACTGTTATTGTGTCTCTATGTGTGTGTGTGTGTGTGTGTGTGTGTGTGTGTGTGTGTGTGTTCTGCATGTCCTGTAATCTATATTTAATGTTAGGAAGCAGAGCTTTAAAGAGCGCCACAGCTGGCCTGTTGGCTAATTAATGACATTTTCCCCTTTAATTACCGTTCAGTGGAAGCCGGTGCCATCGTCCTCTCTGGCTCTGTTGTTTCTTTTCTGTGAGCCCTCTCGCTTTCTTTTTTATCTCCTGTCAGCTTCTCTCCTTTATAATTTCCCTGTTCCCACTTTTTGGCAGATCCTTAATTCCGCGTCTTAAACTCCTCTTCCTCTCTCAGCTGCCACTTTCACTGCACCCTTGAGCAAGGCACTAAACCCCAGTTCAGTTTAAAATTAAGTCTTAGTCTGACAATACGACAACACCTGCTTTATGCACATTTTCAATATGTACATTACCCTGAATGTAATTAAACCTTTAAATTCTACTACTTCTACTGCTTTATAGTAAAGTAAACAGCGTTGTCTCATGCTCGAATATTATATTGACATGTCTTGTAAAGTTGATTTACTGCCCAGTCCTGGTTTAGCAACAGATACAATGTGGTTCCATTCTTTCTTTTTACTCTTATTTGTATATATTGGTCATGAAACCACTCGGAAACCACCAGTACATTTTTGTTTTTTTTGTTCTCGGCAGCTGCCAGTATGCAAATGTGTGATTATGAAGATGTGAGGTCACACATAAAGGAGAAATAAAAACTACGAGCTGGTTTCTCTACCTCCGCTCTCCTTCTCTTCATATTCTCTCCATCTCCTCGGGGAGGGGCAAGCGAGAGTGAGAGCCGACTCTCCATCTCACGTTTCGGCCTCTCTCTCTCTCTCTCTCTCTCTCTCTCTCTCTCTCTCTCTCTCTCTCTCTCTCTCTCTCTCTCTCTCTCTCTCTCTCTCTCTCTCTCTCTCTCTCTCTCTCTCTCCCTCCCTAGGATCTTTGTCCGTCACCAGCTGTCACACGTCTGTCTCCCCCCCCCCTCACACCAGCCCCCTTCTCTGTCCAACTGTCAATTGAAATTTTGAATGAACTGTCTAAAAAAAGATTGAAATGTGGTGAAATGCACTTCTGTTGCTTTTTGCTTGAAGTAAGGACTCTTCTCTTTTTTGATTTTTAAAAACTATAGAGTCAGTAGATCTGTAGCATGTAGAGTTCTACTAGAACAGTCAAGCGGCACTAAATTGCTTCTCACAAACAACATATAATGTCTTGTTCTAGGTGGGAGTTGCATATCTCTCTCCTGGTGACCCCGGTTCCTTCAGTCTGAATGTTTGAAAGGTTTGAGCCACCCAGGACATCGCTTTCATCCTTTGAAACTTTGAGAAATCAACACACTGATGTCAGGTCTGGACAATGATCGACTCAGACTCAAGCTCAGAAAGTTGATTTCGACTTTTGTGGACTCGTAAACTTCTCTCAGCTGTGGCTTTGCCTGTTTTTGATCTCTGAAGTGGATTGAAACCTCGGGAGATCAAACCCGCTCCGTCGGAGACACGTTGGCTGCCCACATCTCGTCACCGCACCTCTGACAGACGGCTTTGACGCGGCCGCCGAAGTGACAAAGTGCCTGTTGCTAAGAGACAAAGTGAGAAAATAGCTCGGCACAAGCAAAGACTGGTCTGAGATGCAGATCCTGCTGACGCTCACACCCTTCAGTGGTTTGTTTTGATATGCCGATCGGATTGTTTGTCTAATTTAAGCAATTCTTTTACCGACAGGATTTAGTTGTAGCTCGAGCAGGTCAAAACAAGAGTTTGAATAATTTCTTTACCCGACTGCTTTGCTGTCAGAACACTTGACCAGACAAACAGCATCAGACCGGCCATTCGTCAACCTCCAGCAACCGAATCAGCCGTTCTCTCTCCGGCTGCCGGGGCCCCTCGAGGGCAAGGACGCTGAGAGTACAAGGATTGAAACGCACCAGTTAGCCTAATTCTGTCCCTCTCCCCACGCCGATGTCCCGCTGCCAGTCGCCTGAATCAAATCTCACCCTCCAGTCATTCATTCAGGGTTGCTGGATGTGGGCTGTCTGTGCCGCGTCTCCAGCACTGGCAGTTCCTTTTGCCTTTATTTACGCTGCGCCTGTGAATATCCCCTTGTATCCCACAGCAGCAGATGACATATCACATCCCTCTCAAGCCTTTGTCAGGCGGCTAAATCCCGTCCCCATTGCTTTGGCGGGCCGACAGCGGAATGGGAAACCTTAACTCACTCCTGCAAAGCCCCGGCAGACGGCGGCCCTGGCCCCGCTGCGTCCGATCAATTCCACTTCCTCTAAATATCAGTAAATCAAGCGGCAGCGAGATCCCTCCCCTGGTATGTTGACGCAGACTAATTCTGCCGGTTTCCTCGATAGTGATCTCGCTAAGACCCCCAGTGAATGGTGTGGGGGGGGGGAGAGAGAAGTAGTGTTGTATAAAAAGCAAGCCAACAGGTCTGCGGAGCAAGGATTAGTGGGTAAAGTGGATTAGGAAGCAGTATTCTGATATTCCGCCCAGGCTGCCGAAGAAGGTCTTTAGAAAAGCAAGGAAACATCTGCTGGAGCTTAGCGAGGCAATGAAAAAACACTGGAAATCAGAAAGGCTAGAAGACACACGCGGCAACACACGGGGAGATTTCAAACAACGACGCCGTGGCACCAGATACAAAACCTTCACACTTTTATATATATATATATCAAAATGTACACACAGCAGTACCCTGGGGTGCTTGCTTTCTTGGCTCTGTGTTTGTGCATGTGTTGGTGTATTTTTAAAGATGGAGTGTGTGTGTGTGTGTGTGTTTGTGTGTGAGTCGAGTGAGAGCGATTGCACCAGCTCGACAGGTCCTGGCAAATTAGAGCTCGCATCCTGATTGAAGCCTTTGTATTTTGAAAAGCCACGGGACACGCGGCCTCCATCAGTCTTCCTTTACCTCTGCCTCCTGTTGTCTGTTCCTGCACCTTTTTATTTACAGCTCCATCGCCGCGCTGACATAATGAGGACATGAGTTTCAATCGAGATGAAATGAGGTAAAACAAGGCTCCTGTCAGCGTCGCTTCCCAGACGGCTTCTAAAAACAACCTTAACTGGGACATTAACTTGAAGGGTAGCCTTCAAAGTCCTGCTCTGACTGAGCAGGCTGTCCGACGGGATGCTAATGTGCCGCTGAGTGAGATGTCGCCGGGATGGGACGCACGGCCAGAAAGCAGGAAGAAGGGGAGTCAGGGAAATTTTGCATCAGAACAAATAGGGTTGAATGGATTGTTTTTACTTTATCTGCAGGAACAATGTGACAGATTAGTTAGAATCAGTCAGTTACAGATGCTAGAACTAAACCAACAGGGCGACACCTGAGTATCATTTACTGAATGATGAAATGCATATTACAAATAAAGGAATTTATGACTTTGTTCAACATTACGAGATACGGTCGGATATTTTCAAAACACTTCCCCAGGATTTATTCATGGATTTTGATGAAAATCAAGTAGATTTTGATGTTGTTTTGTTGTGGAACTTGGGTTTTGTGCTCCACTTGCTTTCCTTCTTGTTTAATTCCGAAAATACAGGCATGAACGTGCATGTTATTCTTAGGTTAAATCAACATTACATTTCTATATGAGTTCTAGATGGGTTTTAAAGTCAGTTTAATGTATGGGGCGTGTACGGCTGTACCAAGGTCTAAGTTTACCAAGTTCAAAAGGACAAATGCAGTGTTGTATCCTGACCTTTCGGTCCCATTATGTGTTTTACGTGCCAACGTGTGTCTCCGCCTGTGTGCTTTTGTGCATGCGTGTCCTCCTCTGATGCAGCTGTAAGTGCAGTCATGGTGTAGTGTCTTAAATATTGATGCCACGCGGCGTCTGACCGGTCCCAGGGGAGGGGGTGTAAAGGTCTTGGCTCTAACAGTTGGCTCGGGGGAGCTGCAGTATATCGCTCGCTTTCCTCCCACTGAGGCCACGTTCTCCTTCTTTTTCTCCTCCGACCTCTGTGGATTCACAGCAGCAAAAAAAACACGCTACCCTATATTTCATATTTTATTTATTTCTTTATTTAAAGCCGTGAGATATTATTTGCCGAAGGAAAGCCAAGCGGACTGCCGAGGCTTTTCTGATGCTCAGTTTCCTCTCGAACAAGAAGAGTGGTTTGAGGCGAGTGTGGGCTGCGTTCTGACATCAAGGTAGTTATTGTTATCAACTAGTGGTGCAAAGCACTCAGTCAAAAGGGCAAGTCACACGTGTGTTGTTGTATTTATGGGAAGCGTATACACAGTTAGGCACAGAAAATACACTTACTTTACAGATGCTGGTAAGTTAAGGGGAGGAGAGGTGGTGTTGTAAATGTACATTATCACAGTGAGGCTCTTTGGGATGCAACGTTCAATTCAGTACTGAATGGAGTTTAAGCGTTGCACCATTAAAGCCTGACCTATAGAAGCGCTACTAATCGTCGATACCAATAACACACTTTTCCCAATAGTCCCTGGGTGAGAAAAAATATATATTAACTCATATATTAAAACAGAAAACTGGGAATGTTTCCCTGAAATGTCCTGATGCTTGATATTTTACATTTAAACCATAAAATCCATTATTAATAACTATAGATGTAAAGAAAGCTAATTTAAAGATACATTTTGCATAGTTAAATTGCACCAGTAGCTTTCTTTAGTATTTATTTTCTGCACATGCACGTAACAATAATGTGTCTGTGTGTTTACATTAACCTTATTTGACAGAATCATTGCAACCATGTGCTGTGCATTAATTATCAGGTGGAACTTGTGAGCACTTGCTTATGATTCAGTCAAAATATTCGAACAAGGCTGATTTTTAAATAAAGGTTATCAGTGAAGCACCCCGGGCGAGAAGGGCTGGAAATGTTCAAACGACTCTGGATCTTTTACATCTGCACATTTGTTTATGACAGCGGTGAGTTATCAGACCATTTGGTCAAATAATTAAAATATTTGATGTCAATGTGCCTCAACCAAACTTTTTTTTCATAGTTTTAATGAGTTGTTCTATGGAAACAAACTGGGTTTTTTTCCTCTGAACTCCACGTTTGTATTTCGAGCGAGGACCCTGGGGTGCAGTCGCCGTACTGGGCCACAATTAAATGAAGTTAAATTAAATTCATCTACATTGTACTTTGCCTCTGGTCCTTTCCCTTTATGTTTGAATAATAACGGTTCAGCAGAAGAATTTCGGTCACCCTGGCTTTTTTTTTTTTCCCTATGAGGGATGAATTTGTGCAAACTCATGAAAAGGCCTCGCTGATATCCGAGTTAGCCGAGGACTCGAAGAGGCAGACTGAGGTCAGGCAGGGTTTGAAACTCTGAATCCCTCTTTATAGAAATCTTGTCGTAGTTCCTCTTGGAAGTTTTCTACAAAAGCCGTGAACGTTGAAGGTTTTTTACAGTGACACACTTTCACTCGTTCATTAATCTCTCAGATAAATGAATACATCTAGTTCTGTATATTGTGAATATGTGGATATTCAAGGCCTCTCTTTAATGATTAATACTTAGTTCCAAGTGTCCCTCCCTTGTCCGTGATAAAGTCTCACAACACAGCATTTTAATAAAATAATATTAAATTTTCATAACTCTAGGTCGTAATGAAACCTATATTTTACACAAGAGCGTCTTGCTCCTGCTAATAAATGTGCAGGAGTCGCAAAGGGAAAGTCCGAAAAACGTAAAACTTCAATTAAAAAACTTTGTCCTCTCACTAATAAACATTTCTCTTTCAAGTTGGACTTTCTTCAAAGGCTTCATATGTTTTTGCGGGTATGGACATGAAACAGATCTCAGGTCAAATTCAACGTGCTGCTTTAAAGATCTTAAAAAGTCAGGATTCAAATGATCTAGATAAAATCTTTTAGAACCTCCTGTAGGATTCCTAGGTGGAAACGTAGCTCTCTAGCTGCTCTGGTTCCTGGCTTCACTCTGACAGCAGCTGCCCACCAGGTGAGAAACTCCCCATGTGCAGCTTTGGTCAAATTTAAAAACAGCCTTGTTGTTTATTGGATAAAGTCGACGTTCGGCCTCGTGGCACGTCGCGGATCGAGCGAGTCTCTGTGGTCACATTAAAAATGGTTAAATGCAATATGCCCTCCAGGGCTGTGTCGCAGCCAGATGTTTGTTTCCTCTCCCGCTCTTTCTCACCGTTTGCACTCCACCCCCCCTCCTCTCCCTGTTCTCCATCCAGATGTCTGTCTCTCCAGGGTCCTCCTCCCTGCTCACATGTGACAGATTGTGGTTCCTCCGACAGCAGCTGGACAACACAACACAGGTGTGCAAGGGTGTGTGTGTGTGTGTGCTGGAGCTGCCAAGTATAAATTAAATTGAATAGTTGTGTGCACCTGAGTTCAAGTCTCATTGTATGAATGGAATCAGATACTGTACTCGGAAAACAATTGTTATAACTTGAGTTTATCACCACGACTACTTGACCCTATTTTCATTAAAGCACAGGGGAGGAAATAGACGATATATAACGATATGAGCCAAAGACAATTTGTCACAATCCAACACAAACAATTTAAACATTTCACGATTTAAAAGGTACATGATCCATTTTCAGGCTCTATATTCAAAATATGATCATGAAAGAAAGATTTCTCGTGTGTGTGATTGTTTGTCGATATCCAGTCGTGACATTTCCTCACATCAGTGTTTCACAGTGTTTCAGTGTCGTCTTGTTTTCGTCACGGTCGACAGAAATACACACGTTTTTGCACAATTAAGTTTTATATTGTGTAAAAACAGGGAAAACGTGAAATGGATTCTGCTTCGTGACCACAGCATCAAAGTTTAGCTCTTTTTAACTGAGATAGTTATAGTTTGCCAAAGTGAGCCAAAGTTTGTTTTACTACTGAGGCCAAATACTGAATATGATTATACTGCTCACCTTTAACTGTTCTTCTGGATGAGCTAATGACACTCTTTTCAACTCCGATACATGGTGGATCATAATCGCAAGTTTTTACTCATCCTCTGAGTTTGTATATCTGCGTAGGAGGGAGGACAAGATAACCAATCAGATTATTTTCATTTACAGGAGGATTTATGTTGGACTATAATGATCCCTCAGTGAAGGTCACAGACTCCCTGCTGCTACATCATTTACCACCATGACGGTTGGTGTCTGTCTCTTACTTGTGTCTGTGTGTGTGTGTGTCTGTGTGTGTGTCTGTGTGTGTGAGACGGAGGGGAGGACAAACAGAGGCAGAGAGAATGAGACGGAGACGGAGTGTGCCGGAGTGTGCATCGCCGTCAATATAGCCCGAGAATTGAGTTACGCTCCCAAAGCTGCTCCTGCAATCTGGCCTCCTCGTCTTCATCCCTCCGCTCCTGTGTCTCCTCGGCTACTTCTCACTCTTTCAATTTCTCTCCCTTCGCACATGCTCGGGGTACGAGACTGTGTGTTTGTCTGTGTGTGTCTGTGTGTGTGTGTCGGAGTTGTTTTGGCAGCCTCTGGTAGTAAAGTATATTAACAAAAACTGTCCGGTTGGCATTCGCTCACATATCCCAGAATGCCCTTCGCCCTGTCCCCCCCTCCTCCCTCCTCCTCCTCTTCCTCCGCGTTGTTGTTCTATCTTTCTCTCTGCCATGTTTTTTCGCAGCACAGATGAAACTCTCTCCCTCACACCAACTCCTACGCTCTCCCTCTCTCTCTCTTTACTCCTCTCCCAAAGTCTTCATCATTTGCTCATCTAATTCGCCAAAACACATTTTCTCCGTTTCTCCATGGTACCCCGGCGTGGAGATGCTCACCGAGCGCTCGCACTTTAATTTTGTCCAAATCACATTTGTGACTCTCGCTCTGCATGTTTACTGGGAAGAATGCGGGTGCTGTTGTAATTCTATCCAGTCAGAACCAGATGTCTCGAACTACGTTCATGAAGATGAGAGGAATCTGATTTAGAGCAAGAGATGACCTCATTTGAATCCTTTGATTTCAACGATCTCTCTCTCTGTGCTGAGGCCGGTGTCATTATCTGTTTATTTCTTCTCTTAGAAACAGAGCTTCACAAATAAAGCTCCTCAGTGAATTCGTCAATTTCAGATTCCCCGTGAAATCAGAAATGCATATTCCAGGGTTTAATCCTTTGTCTCTGTGTTCAATTATTGTTTTTTGCTAGAATTTCTATATTAAAATTCAGTGCACACCTGGAAATGCATGTGCTTGCAGGTGTAAACAGGAAGTGCTTTTATTTGCCAAACCAATACATCCCCAGCAGCATTTATGTGGATTGATGACGACGTGCGTGCACGTAGCATCAGCGATGTGTTTGAGAGCTCAAGCGTACGAGTGTTAACGTGACACAGACGGTGAAACCGCAGAGAGCATCGAACAACCTGTCCACTGGGAGCAGCACCACATTCATAGATCTGTGAATCAAGGGAGAAGCTTTAAAATCAAGTTAATCAACTTGCTACTTGATACAGAACCTGATTTACATAATGAAGAGAGATTGATTATGGCAATTGAGTTTTATTCATAAGGAAATAAAATATGCACAAAACTTTGGTTCAGCTACAGTATTTTTCAGAATATAAGTCCTGTTTCCTCTTCTGCATCCAACAGCGGTCCAGTTCTGTGTGAACATCACATCCTGGTCCTGGTTCTCTGGGCTGAACCAAAGTTCACATGTGGTCCTTTTTGATGATAGAACTGTGGTCTGGAACCTTTTAGAACCAGAAAGACATGAGGTGGTGCGTCGCTCACTGCCCCCCCCCCCCCCCCCCGGTATGATAATCAAAACAATATCTTGTGTGTGCGCCATGTCGTTATTTTCACGTCTCTCAGTGTTTGCATCTTTGAGACGAGAGTGAAATTGCTCTTAATGTATGTGATGCAACCTGATCTTGAACTCCTCCCAACACAAAGCCAAGTGTTGAAAGCAACTCCCATGCATTTACTTGTATTATTGATAGAAAGTGAAAAATCCCTCCTATATCTTTGCATTTTAATTTTGTATTTTGCGGCAACTTAAAAGTAACACAACCCTTCCTCTTAGTTTCCTCTGACACCATTAGTTACACAATAAATGCAAATACAACAGATGAATTCTGTTAAAAAACCTTTTCAATAGTTTACACCATTGAATCAAACCATTCAAAGCATTTTTCCTCCACATAAAAAGTTGTCTCATTGTGTTTTGTGTGCGCTCCGGAGATAAATAGATGGAGTGGTCCAAACAGACATTTGTGATACTTGTTGTCACTGTTTTTGTCCGTTTCCACTCGTCTCCTTTGTTAGTTGCTGCTCTTCCCTCGAATCAGACTTGAGCCCTTTGACCCCGACTCGGTAATTTCCTGTAAAAACCAGCGGCTCAAACAGCGGCTTTGCATTCAGTCGTTTCCACACTCTGCTTCTTTTTTCTAGAAAACCTCTCATTAAAAACTGGTCCAATTGTTTGAGGAAATGTTTCGGTTTATGTCTAACAATTTTTTTTTCAAAGGAGATAATGGCTCAGTCGTTAATGGCTTTTTTTCCCGGATATTTTTCTGTCATTGTTGCTTTACTTGTCGGTTACGAGTTGAGTGGCATAATTTGGGTTTATTTTATATTTTCCCCTTCACACACACACACACACGCACACACACACACACACACATACACTAACGCAGACGCACAGTCGGAAAGAACAGAGTGATAATAAAATCATTGATGAATGAGCTGAACGCGGTTAGGGAAGCATGAAAGGAAGAGGAGGGGCGTGTTGAGATTAACGTAGCACAAAGCAAATTGGGTTTGCCATTATTACACAATTCCGGCTGCAGAAAGCCGCTAACCATGAGAGACAAATGAGGCCTGAGATTCATAAAAGCTCCATTAACAGGAGCAAAGGGAGTGAGGGCAGACCATCAGTGGGTCCGTTTAATACCAAACATTTATAGATCTGCGTCCGCGGCCTGTGGCGTGTAATGACTCGACTGTAGAGCCCCGGCTTCCCAGTGACATCCGCACCGCTAAATAAGGATCAACGGAGATCTGTGAAATCGCAGTTCAGTTCATCTCGAGTCTGTGATCCTTCAGAGAACAAGAGCGGGGCTTTTCATTAACCCCTTCTCACTCCGCCAGCGTGAGGCAAAGAGCTTTCTCCCACTTCCTTTAGATTAACTCCTGTGAATTCCATCTTTCTCTCGAATCTGTCGTTCACTGAGATGTCGGCGTGAGCAGGTGCGTCTGGAGATCAATGGAGTTGTCGCCGACTCCGTAAAAAGCCATCACCATAACCGTAACACAGCCGCTATCACACTCCGCTTAACTCACCGGGAACACATCATGGCCCATTTGAGCTAATGTGCTAATACGTCTCCGTGCTAATGTCACGGCGGCGGCGGGACTCGACGGATGACGCCCCCGGCGCAAACCAGATTATCCGTCCGTCTGACTGTCTCTCAAATGGCCAGAGTCGGGGAAATAGAGTGTCTCATTATCATCATGTGCAGACGGCTCTTCACTAATCTCGGAAAAAACGATGCCATCAGAGTCTGTGAATATTTGCTTAGCGGTGCAGGAGCGCCTAGCCCCCCCCCCCTCCCCACGCTACCGGCACAGATTGGCAGACGCGAGTCGCACACACTCATCACAAGTAGTGTCAGCGCCCAACCCTGGGGCATCCGTCAGCGGCGTATAGATACAGATGGTGGGTCAAGTTTTAAAGTGAGTGAGGAGAGAAAGGGAGCAACGAGCCAATTGGGGGGATCGAGTGTTTCTGGGATTGTTTATTGCCGAGCTGTAATTGGATAAACCTGGCGTCTAACCTCTTTAGTCCTGTCACATTGCTTCATCCTCACGAGGCCAATCTCAGACGCCCTTATCGAGTTTATGCTCAATTGAAACTTATCAGGTTTCTTGTTTGTTTTTTTAAGAGTGCTTGAACAAAGGAGTGTGTGAGTGCGGTACGCTAGGTTCTTTTTGTTCCTGCGAAGTTGAAGAGGAAAGCAGGAAGTGGCTTTTAATTATTCATTTAACTTGAGCTGAGAATCCGTGTTGATTCCTCTATTGATCCAAATTCAGTCGAATGATGTTTTAATGAATAATGGACAGATAATGAAGCCCATGGTCTAAAAAATGTCAAAAACAACACTTGATGAAAGGTAATCATTCTCTTACTTAATTTAAACCTGTGTACAAACTTCTACTTACTTCTTTTTGCTTATCCATCGTGCATTTCTTAGACAAACTTGAGAGAGAACAAACCAGGATTCAAACCAAGCAGAGATAACCATTGCACATCTACACATCTACACACATGTTTCTCTCCGTGTGTTTAACTACTATCTTATATAAAATACTGTAAATTATAATTATTCAAGAGAAACAGAGTCAGTCTGAGCAGATTAACACTGCTATTTAACTTCATCCGATTGGAACTTTAAAGGTCCGAAGTTGAAATCACTGCAGAGGTTGTTAATTCGATCCCTCGGAGCAGACAAGTGTATATTTATACTTGATGTAAGTTGGGTTTGACTTTTTTTCCATTCCTCTGGGCTGAAATCTGACACGACATGGCCTCAGGAACATCTCTGCACTAGTACCGCACGCTGCCAACGAGGACACGCGCAACTGCCGCGAGCAAACATGTAAAATCTGCGGTGACTGCCGAGAGCAAACATATGCTGCATGTGTCTGTCATGCTCAGGAGTGGGAACCATCCTCTTTCCCTCCTGAGCTACGTGATTACAATGATATCCATTTAAGTCGTGTCAATTAGAGTAATTAAAAAAACCACAGGGAAGTCACACTAATTTAAGGGATGACAAGCCAACCAGTTAGTTTTAGGGACGTTTGATCAAGTCACAGACTCCTTGACGCAATTTCTCACGTTCGACAGAAATCTTTTGTCCCAATTGATAAGAGATGAATTAATTTGTGAGTTTTTAATGTGAAAAAATGTGTTTTGCCCGGGCTTTTTGTCTTGATTTGATAGATTTGTCACAACAGGTGGGCTCCTGCAGATGTTAGTTCAGGCGACATCAGTGATTTATCTGGAAGCCAGTTGGTTTTTATTGTTATAATCATTCTCAGAGTTAATCTCAAATTTATATTGGATTTAACCAAGCAGAAGATGGAGCTGCCTTATAAATTTCATAACCTGAATGTAACCTTAGTCAGAGCAAGACAAAAGAAATGGGATTAAACTGAACGGAGCCCAGGAAAGGTTAAAACTTATTGTGTGATGATGCAATGTCTTTAAATGCCAAAGAATGTCCCATTGAAATGTTTCCCCGAAAGGTCAATGTTGGGCCTTGTTTAGATTTGATCAGTTTCCGTCCGCGTCCTCATTGATCCTGGTTCTTATCGGCCTCCGGTTACAGTTCTGGGAATAATATTTGATCAAAAACAGAAGCTTCAAATGTGTGTCGAGGTCACAAGCAAGAATCAAGAAATCGATGATGATTCATTAGTCGAAGAAATGTCACGTAAAGGAATCAATAAGTGGAATAAATCATTTCTTTGTTCCAGATACGGGACCTGAGTCGATCTCTGTTTCTTCCACATGTTATAAAACCGTCGGGATCTGATCAGACGCTCCTCAGAACCCAGGTCGTCTTGAAAGTTCCGACCTAAGGCTATGTTTTTAGATTCCATCACACACTCACCTTCACCTGGAACGTTTCCCTCCTGACTCCCTCTGGCAGACACACACACAGACTCACACAGACTCACACAGACACGCACAGACTCACACAGACTCACACACATCCCCTGTAGTCAGGTTCTTTCAGGCTCGTCCATTCCCTCTCACGCTGATTCTTAACCCCTCCACCTTCCTCCCTTCACAAGTTACTTTCCAGAACCAAGGTGCTCTTTACATTTGAAAGACCAATTTCTTCTGTTGGATTAATTCATCAAAGTTGCCTTAGCGCTCGCTGACCAGTGCGGCGGCAGAGGAAGGAGACATGAGTGCAGAGAAAGCATGAAAGGTCAGTATCACTAACTTACTGCCTCTCTGTGAACATTTCACTCCGAGCCGTCGCTCTGACCTCGAACCTTCAACGCAAACAGCTCTATTCTACAACGAAGCACTTAAGTTAAGAAGCTTAAAATCCATTTGGACCTGAATACAGATGTTTCCTGTTGCTGCAGCTCCTCAACACTGGAGAAATAAATATCTGGATTTCTGGACAACTTCACATTTCTACCTGGATATTTCAAGAGCTCTCCATTGGAGCAATTCCACAAGACGTCCAACCCTTCATCCACCCATCCAACCATCCATCCCTTCATCCACCCATCCCACAATCCGTCCTTGAAGCTATCATGGAGGAAGCTGGTGTACCTGGAAAAAACCAATGCATGCACAGGAAGTACATGCACATTATAAACAAAAGGCCACAGGTTCGAATCCCATCTTCTGCTTTAAACTGACAGTGGGGTGAAGTGGGGCTTGACCACTGACTATCTAATTTCTTCTGTGGCAGTTTTCGGTGGATGTGGTTGAAAATGTAGAAATGATTGTGCAATGCAGAAGCAACTGAGAAAACACTTGCTCCCTTTCCTCCGACCGTAATTACACATCAACACAAACACGAGTTACAAACATTTTCTCTTGATGCAGCAAAGTTTTCCGCAATCTCACAATATCAGAGCTCAAGTTTTAAAAATCAACTCGGAAGGTTGTTGAATCTCAGTTTGCTGCGT
This sequence comes from Limanda limanda, assembly GCF_963576545.1. NCBI lineage: Eukaryota > Metazoa > Chordata > Actinopteri > Pleuronectiformes > Pleuronectidae > Limanda > Limanda limanda. The sequence continues at coordinate 20,488,998 of NC_083636.1, read as the reverse complement.
AATGCCAAGATTTCCATGAGTAATTACTGACCAGCAAATGTCAACATCTGTTTTGTGCCCATAATCCCTTAGTGGTTTCCAGTCGTTGCTTGTAAGTGTTTTCCCTGTTAATGTCGAACACAGTGGGTTCTATGTTGGAGCGAGACAATAGATACAGATCTTCACAGATGTCGCTCTGCTTCATGGTTAAAATGTCGGCTTGAGCTCAGAGAGAATAGACTGGCAGGTGTAATGAACCAGTTCGGCTGCTGGGGGGAAACGTTCTGGTGACAGATCCTGAACAAAATCCCTCATTTATTTCACTCCCCGTCTCTTTGGATGTTTTTCCGATCACTTGATGAAATTCAGATTGAAAAGAATCAATAACATGAACTTGTCTTTACAGTGAAATATAAATTGGTGCCAATAAAACCAAGTTAAGAATCACAGAGGATTCGATGTGTAACATCTGGCGTCGTCCTTCCCGTAGGAACTCGACCCACTCGCTATAATTCAATCACTGTTTTATTTTCCAATTTCCTCTTCTCCCGTTGCTCAAATCATCGCGTTGACTTCTTCACCTGCGTCTCTGCTGCAGATTAAGTTGTAATTTATCAGATTTTTTTTAACAAGACGCTGGGTTTATCTGAAACAAAAGGTTCCTGTGTGACTTTTTCCTTTTTCCTCGTGACTTCGAGCTCTCCCATCACTCACCAGTGTGTTAGGCTCGCGTCCCTGTTCATTACCCAGGGTTCAATGCGTCAGATGACAGCTCGGCCCCTTTATTTCATCGGCCACTCGGCAGATTTGAAATCAAATTAGCTGCACAGTTGATTCAAAGCCCCTTAAAGCTCCTCCACACACAGAGAACAGATATATTTGCCTGATTACGCCTTCAAATCTTAGATTGAAGTGTCTTGCCTGTCTTCCGTGTCTCTTGTATTAGAAGAAACATGTTTATGTCGCACCAGATAAACACATTATGCAGAACATGGATAATACTCTCCTGTTATTCTCATAAACAAGCTCTAACAGTTTCCCTACGCCGCTCGGACGACTAAAATCTACTCTTTGTTTCTCTCACTTACCTCAAAGTCCTGATTGGAGAAGGAGGCTAAGTAGCTGTCTTCCGCCGGCGACGTGGGAAGCAAAGGGTCGGTCGGTGGCTCCGAGGAAATGTGCGTGTTATCCGGATGCTGCCGTGCGATTTGCAGCAGCACACGACCGTCAAAAGCAATGAATCAAGTCATTAAAGACACGTTATTCCTGTTACACAAAGTGCTCACATCCAACTTTACTCTTGTATGTGTGTCGTTTCTTTTATTCTAGTAAAATCTTTGGTCTCTCGTGCTTGTCACTGTGTTTTCTTTGTGAGATCATACGTCAGTCAAACGTTGCAGCTCTGTGATGTTTGTCCTCGGATTCTCAGTCTGAGACAAACCATGAGATGTGAGTGTATCAGCTCCACAGGACGAATCAGGCTCGTTAGAGGAGGAGACAATAACAGAAACACTTTCCCTGCACTGAGCCCTGGATCATGTATAGGAGTATCAGGGTTCAGGTTTAAGAAAGAGGGGAGAGGAGGAAAATCCTTTACTGTTTGCATTTTGATAATAAAGAAGAACTATTATTATTTCGTTATTACTGAATCAGATCTGAAGTAGTTTCACAAATTCATCTACACAAGGACTTTAATCCAGGCTCCAGTCGTTCACTGAAACATTAAGTAGTTTGATATGACAATTCAACTTTACTCTCAACATAAAAAAACAAGACGTTTGTGTTAAAGATGTTTTACTTAACGAGATGAAGAAGATGATAAAAGATCTTTAAATTTTAACTACTTTTATTCTTCAACACAAACAAGTTATAACTATACTAAAATAACCCAAACTTTCACTCACTTACCTTCAGTAGTTTTTCTTTAATACATTTTATTTCCTTGTCCAGGTTTTAGGGTTTCTGCTTCCACACGGATACAGATGCAGGTGAAAAGAGAGAATGAGAAGAACTTCTTATTCTTTCTTTTCTCCAGGACTGTTTCCTCAATAGACACTACTTCCAAAGACACGAGGACACTGGAGGACATGTGGCAGCAGAATATTTGAAATGGGATTTTTCATCAGAAACAACATTTTATTCACCTCAGCTTCAGTGTAGCCGGGGATTTCGGGGATATTTCTGGTTTGGTGGTTAGATAAGTTCACCGGGCAACTAAGTAAATATGACAAATGAGATAATGTTTTACTCTTAAATAGTGAAATAACAACAGTTCATGTTATTTGCAGATTAAGAGGTATTAGACATAAAGTCTGTGTCTATAACGGAGATTTAAAAAACACAATTAACTGTTTTTACTCAGTAGAAAACACTTTTTTGTTGTTTTAATGCTTTAAATTCTGTCTGTGATCATATTTCCGTCCATATCAGCGCTGGTATAAATCCATAAATCTGCTTACATGAAGTCTGTGAACTCAGTAGGTGGATTCCTCGTCTCCTATCTGACCCCTGACTCTCTCCGTGTTGTGGTCACTTCTACATGCGGCACCACCAGGTGACTAATCAGGAGAAAAACCGACTGACGCAACTCGTCCCAAACATCTTGCCCCCCCGCTGCGTTATCCACACGCCCGCCCTGCGACGCCTCCGTGCGGTAATGAGGGTCCCCAGAGCGCGGGGGAGAAATCTGCCCTCTTCCTCTAACCCCCCCCCCCCCCCCGCTGCGTGTGTTCATGTGGTGGGTGCTCATTTGCTCACTGATGTCGCTCGCTCGGCAGATTTATGTTGAGTTTTAATGGGAAGGCTTTTACAACATAAACAGCAGCACCACACACCAAATAGCATTATAAGCGTACGAGGGAAAAGTACGCTCGGGTAAAGAACATCTTTAAACTCTGTTTGCAGAATCGGTGTTCGAATCAATGACGTTGTTTATATTGTTTGATCGAGGGACAAGGAACTAATTAGTTTTTGTTATAGATCTGGATTAAGTGGCGCCACAATTTTTTCGTTTGCCTTCATTCTCCTCTTTTACATGATTTCTGTCGATGTCATACAGTTTGCTCTCCCAGTTTAAGTCAAAATGTTAAAGAAATTTTATCCGAGCTGATCATCACCTGATTTGATCGTCGCCCTCTTCACCCAGACACTGATTATAAAGATGGACGACATGACATCAACTGCAAATTAAGAAAACACATACAAATAGAAAAAAACATCATAAATTTGAAGTTATTAAAGTCTGCTGCTCCTCAGTGTTGAACTACAGGTGGTGCGTCACTTTTTTAGGTCCCCTGGAAACATTTCCAGTGTCATATTCGCTATTTGCTTCTCATCCTCTTTTCTTTTCAAAGACTCGGGCTGAAGATCCAGCTGCTGCTGCTCAGCGGAAAGTGTTTGATGAATTCACACGTCGCGCGTCCTTTGACCCGTTTGAAACTCTGCAGGAGTCGATCGGTGTAAATGTCACGTGAGATTCTTTCTGTTTCAAAGCTGTGACACGATTTGTTTTCCTCATCACGATTACAATTATTACAGAAATGCATCGATATCTTTAATTTAAAACAATCAAACACAGAGGACTGTGCTGGGGGGGGTGGCTGCCTCAGAATTCTGTCCATAAAATCCATAAAATATGATTTAAAACCACAAAAAAAAAATCTTTTTCCAATGAACTGATCTTTTGTCCCTTTCTAAATGTCACCGAGGGGGGGGGGGGGGGGGGGGGGCAGCTGCAGCAGAAGCCCACACAAAAGAATCACTGAGGGCCATTACATTACAGGGAGATGGACTGTGTGGGTATGTCAAGGACTCTTGCATAGCCATTACTGTTAAAAAATAATTGATTGCATTAACCTGCCCTTTCACCGTTGTACAAGTCCGATCCATATTCCTAAGTGGCCGCGCAGTGTCGGGTTCTAACCTCGGAGGAAGCGGCGTAATGATTTTGTCGGGGCCAGTATCGAGTCGCTCTGTGGTGGAGCTGGTGCTGCCTCGTGGTGGGCGGCTGCTTTTCAGGCGTTCACACCACAACGCAAATGTCACTGTCATTTTCTACACACACACACACACACTTTTCTAGTGTTGCCACTCGGTTTGGGCTGATATCAATATGTGGTGTTCATATTTAACAAAAAGAAAGTGTCTTTACTGAAACTTTGACAGGGATATAACTAATTGTATGAGTCATATCCTTTGTGTTTTATCTTTTTAAGTGTTTTAGGGTAGGTGTTATATTCAACTTACTTTTATTCTGCATTAGTATTCTTGGCTTACTCTTCGTGTAGTGCTTTTTTGGTTGTTTTGTAGATATCATCCATCACTCCATCACCTGTGCGACTCATCTTTTACGGGTCACGGGAGTTGGAGCCAATCCCAGCTCACGTTGGGTGAGAGGTGTGGTCCAAATACAGAAAACTGAATATTATCTTTATAAGAGCTGCATCGACCAATGAGGCAAAATCTGATTTTAAATAAAAATCCAGTTTTATTAGCCTGAAACACCTGCGTTGTCATCTGTCGCTCCCTGATTCTGGAGTTCATGATGATTCATCGTGTTCGCTCTTTTCTATTAGGCTGACTTCAGAGGCGTTCATGAAAAATGCGACGTTTCAAGTGACACAAACTCCATTAAACAAATGAATTCTATAATCCTCCACAGCTCCTGTCTCACTCTCTTTCCTTCTCACTGAGGGAGAAACATAGATTTGACGAAGCTGCCCCCCCCTCGCTCCACGTCCACGCAGAGAAGAAAAATTTCCCCGCTGACGGAGCCAAGTCTCGTCCTCCGTCTTACGATGTATCACAGGAGCAAGCGTGGCCGGGGAAGAGCCTGCGTCCATTGGCTGTGCCGATGACTGCTCTCTTCCTAACGCCTGCCTCGGCATCTGTCTCCAGCCTTTTGTATAATTCATTATCATGTACTTAAAGGTTCCTGCATGCCTCACAAAGTACAACTGTGATTCACGCCAAAGGGAACAGAAACACTCTACACCAGCCTGATCACGTCGAGCTCTCTGATGGATGCTGTGTTGTGTCGGAGCTTTATTAGCGCCACTATATCATCTGATGGCAGCGTAGTTGAAACGCGGATAATTTTTGCCGCTGTAGCTCGGTGTAGCATTGACACCATGAAGCGCTCTCTCTCTCTCTCTCTCTCTCTCTCTCTCTCTCTCTCTCTCTCTCTCTCTCTCTCTCTCTCTCTCTCTCTCTCTCTCTCTCTCTCTCTCTCTCTCTCTCTCTCTCTCTTTCCTTTCCCATTAGATCCCACAGAACGTTCTGTCCCTGCTGTTTGTCTTTTACCTTCCTTCTGATTCTCTCATCTACTTTTACTCTTTGTCTTCTCTTGTCCTGCGTCTTCCTGTCTGCACATAGTTTTTTTTCATCCTGCCCTGCATTGCCACACACTTGTATTTAAGCCATTAGTCTTAAAATGTGTTTGTGTTTGTGCACGGCCTGTTGTGTTTCTCTCTCCTTCTCGTCCGCCGCCGCCGCCTCCTCGTCCTCCTCTGCTTTTTCTCAGGCTGATGTGTCTTTCATTACCAAGGTCTGACAGCGCTGAGCCGAGCGGACGTCTGCTCGTCACCCTCTAATGGGGCTTGGCAGCCTACAAGGTGTGCACAGCACCTCAGAGAGGGTGGCCTTCTCCCTCTGTCTCTCTCCGCCGAGGAAAAGACCAATAAAAGCCGCCCTGCGCACTCGGTCCACTGTTCAATTTCACTTCACGTCTGCCTCAGTGCTGCGAATTGGATCAGGCACCTATGGACAAATTCCACGTCCAGTTGACTTGATGGGAATTGACGAAACCTCGCCGGGATCTCACCCGGCGCCGGCTTTGATTCCGCTCCAGCTGCCAATTGCAATATACAGTTTAGAAGTGAGGCTATCTAATCCGTTTTGAGTAAACCCTGCTTCTTGGTGTCGGCCTATCGACCTGCTTGCCGCTGCTGTTTCAGTTTGATGGATCCACAGACAGACGCCTCTGAAACATCATATCTCAGTGTACTACGATACTCTGTGTGGTTCTGCCGTTGTCTTGTGGAAACTGATTAAGTTTGCACATGTTTTCCAAAGGATTCAGTGACTTTCCCAGGTTCAGAAGCAAGATGGAAGTAATGTGTTGTTGTTGATGTTGTTATAGAAGAGAACACAAAGTTCAGAGTTACCTTTAATCAGCATCTTTCCCTGATGTACCTCCTGTAATGGACGGAACATCTTGTCCCACATCCCAGACGAGTGCAGAACAGATTGAATACAGTGGATTAAAGTTACTGGACACACAAACAAGGCATCATCCTCGATAGAGCTAGTCAGAAATATGACTTAATAGAGCTTAAAATTGCACATATTCAAATAAATATTCAGAATATTACAGAAGAGGAGATGTTGGCAGCCCTTGTGTCTGACTGTCCAATCCTCCGGGGGACATTGTCCCGTTACCTCAAAGCCGCGGCAGCGCAGACAATAAAAAGATTGGAGAAGACGGAGGAAGAGAAATAGCAGAACATGGAATAAATGGAAAATAGAAGACAAAGCAAGAGAGATGAGAGCAGGATGATGAGAAGGGCACCAGAAGATGGGGAATGGAGAAGAATGGGCTGGAAGAGAAAATTGATCCTTCCCTTTCTCCTCCTGTGGGATGGCGTCAGAGCGGCACAATGACCGGCCCACATTAACAAGCATTCAGGCCCGAGCCCACATCTTTTTAATAATCCCTACCTTAATTTGATCCCACGCAGGAGGGAGATGAAGAGCCGTGGATTGAGTCTGTGGAGGGAGGGGAGGGGGGGAAGTGGGAGTCAGAAACCTTCTTCTCTCTGCTCGCAGATGAAAGGTTAAAAAGCACCATAGATCTTTTTTCCATTTTTAAATGCACCTCAGCGCCCGCGTGCACGTGCGTGCGCGATAACTAGATGTGCGTTTGAAAATTGCGGAGCGCATTCATCCCGGTTGTGTTTCTTTCAGGCGAGCGGCACGGGGCGAAATGTCAACCATTAGAAATAAACAGCCTTGTCATGACAACTCTTGACAGAGTGAACAATACCGGAGAGAAAGTGAGAGGGGAGTGATAGATGTGGCGAGATGGAAATAGGAGGTAAGGAGGGAAGGAGAGAAGGCAGATGAAAATGTGTCCTGTTTTCTGCTCGGAGTCAGGCTGTGAGTCGCTTCTTCCACAGCTGCTGAATCTCTTCTTCCCTCTCCTTCGTCGCATTGTCACTTTCTCTCTAAATTTATTCTCCTTCTGTGGAGAGAAGCCTCCTGGAGTCGCACTCGGCTGTTTAACAATCCACACATCATTAGCTCACCGGCTACGCTTCCTTCTCCCCCTGTTGGATTTGTGCTCGGCTGATGAGCGGGAACAATGCGCCGATGATTTATCATTAACGCGTGAAGTAAAATCCACCTTTAAAAAGAGATGGTTCCACGTGTCGCTGCCGTTATACACACACAGCTTGGTTCAGGTTTATGAATTTGGTACAAGTCGCTCCTCCAGCCGAACACAAGGACACATTGTCGTGGTGTTGTTATCTGGAGCTGAATCCCGGAGCGCCTCTGCAGGCAGTAAATAATGGAACAATACATCAGATGTTGTATCTCACTGCGACACAGGGACGTTTTCTGCTTCATAACCACAAGCGTTCAGATAAAAGCTTTACTGTCACATCATTGGACGCCTTTTATTTCAAATAACTCACCGTAAACTGTGTGAGTTTTATTAGACAGAAATTTGTCTGTGGCATTTTCCTCGAAAGTGGTTTGTGAGTCAGATAGAAACAGACAGAAATGTAGAAAACACAAATATACATTTTGGGGGTGAGAGTGAATATGAAATGTAAATACTGACGGAGGAGACGAGGCCCTGTCCTGAAATGGGCTCGTTACACTCCAGTAAATCATTTTCCTCCACTGACGTTTTAAGTTAAATTGATTTCCTGACCTTGGAAACATACCTTAAGGATTTTTAAATCAAGTCTCTATCTCCAGCAGTTTCCATGATTAAAGATAAAAAAGTGGTAATTGTGGAACAGCAGAAATCTCAGACCCGGATCATCGCAGAAATCGAATCGACAGTTCCTCCGCCCGAGGGCCAGTCTGCTCTGCGAAATTTCATGGCAGATATTCTGACAGACAAAATAACGAAGCCCAGTATCTAACAGAGTGTTGTCAGGCACGATGTGCATACAAAGTGAGTGTTTAGAGCTAAAAATACCAGTGGTGCTGATTAATATGTGGCGGGAAAAAACCTGAAACACTCCCAGAATAGAAACAGAATCTGAATTTCCTTTTGATATGAAAGCACCTTATCTTCAATATGATGTCAGTATTTCAGGGTCTGTTGTAGCCAGTAGATTAGTGAGCGGTCCTTCCATGACAATGAACAGTGCCACTGCTAGCCATTTTGGTGCCCTAAGCATAACTCCTTTATGATGCCCCCCCTCCGAGAAAAAAAACGTTTGTTTCTGCCAGTTTAACATTTTATTAAAACGAAAAAGGAAAATCTACTTTGTAAACACAGCACACAGAACAGCCAAAACATACATACACACAAGTATTGGGATGTGCAAAATCTTCGTAGAAATTAAATAGTCATTCATAAATACAAACTTCAAAGCAGAAGTATACAAGTTAGCAATCTTCTTCAATAAAGATTTAGAAGCAGAAAATTCACACAATTTTACTTAACTTTGTAAACACACTGTGTGGAACAACTAAAACACACATTCAGGTCCAAAATCAAAATATTCAAGCAAAGAATCTTATCCCTAAAAAATTATAAACATTTAATACTGTAAGCATGCAGCCAAGGTGCTCTCCCCCTTTATTTATCAACTATTTGATAAATCGAATCTAATATAAAAGCATTATAGAATGTAAAGTAAAGTAACATCTAGCTGGCGTCAGTTAGGCCTACTTGTAAAATGCATAATGTTTAACAGTAAAATCTCAATTTAGCTTGCACCTAAGTTATAACATATTTGAGAGTGCTAACATTAGCAATAACGTCAGCTAGTTCGAGGTGTATGCATAGGCTAACCATTAACGAACCATCATAACTTTTTTTGAGCAATTAAATATATCTCTTGTTCTACCTGTTTTGTGATATACATGCCTAAAATGTGCCTGATATTTCTTTACTGAAATAATATCGGCATTATAATTGTAAGCTATTTTATTTAATGACGTTATTGTTGAGGGTTGATTTGTATTTCCTGTTCTAAGCGAGTTGTTGGTAGTGACTATTATTTTGAAAGGGGGTTTTAAAGGAAGTGGGCTCTGTGATGAGTGAAGTTGTAAAATGAACGGAGAATAAACGGGTGTGCTGTCCCGAGCGCATGACCTGCTCTCGTGTCCTTTGTCGGCTGAGGCCGGACCTAAGATACACCAAACGCTCGGCTACATAATTATTATAACTATGATGATTTTTCAGTTGCCTATTTTCTGGTGCCCCCTCAGGACTTGGTGCCCTACGCACAGCGCGTAGTTTGCGTTATGGGAGCGGCGGCGCTGACAATGAAGATGCCCCAACGTTAATAAAGAAAACCAGGAACTTTTCCAAACTGTACTCAAGAAGTTTTTTATCCAAACCTTCAACAGATCTTTGTTAGATTAGATATTTGTGTGGTTTTTGAATCATTTGTAACAGTTAAACAAACGTTGCCTTGTCGAAAGTGGCATCAGATCACAAAACGCTGTCCTCCGCTCACTTCAGGGCTCAGACGCACAATATAGTTTAGTTCTTTAATTCATAGAACTTATTTAATTCTTAATTTCCCTCTGCATCAAACAGACGAGCTGTCATTCGTCCATCAGTTTCACATTTTTAAGATAGTTTCGAATGTCTGAAAGAGATGGGAACAACCTCGTGTGACCTTGTTGAACATTAATAAACATCACAGCTAAACGATTTTTGCAGAATCCTCAAAAAAACAACTTTCTTTGGGGGGGGCTGAGCTGAGTCGATGTTGCTTTGAAGAACGAATCAGTTTCTCTTGGAGCTCCATCCCACTTCCGCCAAGATGAAGCAACATTTTAAAAAACACGTATTTTTCGATAAGTGTCTTCAGCTCTTGAAATATTAAAAGCGAGTTCCCTTAAGACGCTTCTTTAAAGGAAAACTTGTTTGTGAGTTTATTTTTTTCAGCGCCCGGAGGATGGAATCGGCCTGTGGGTTCCTGTTCCATGACAACACGCCGCGAAAGACGGACTTGTCTTAATTGCAACATGAAGACGTTTAATGTCCCGAGTCGTTCAGCTGTGACGCGTTCCTTCTCAAACCGTCCTCACGGGATTGATTCACGTGCCGTCGAACAATGAGATTCGTCCTTCAAATCCTTCAAAGACTCGTCATCTTCCCTCCGCTTCTTATCGCCCTGGCCTGTTCCGTGTTTGACGGCGTGGTTTGAAGGATTCCCGCGGTCGGTTCCTGGCGCCGTATTTTATTTCCTCCCCCCCTCGTATGATTAGGTTGGGAAAATGCTGCACCCCCCCCGAAAAAGCAAATTCCTCTTTTCTCCCCGCCGCACACAGCACCTGGGACGTCAGCCCTGATTGTTCCATAGTGACACTCAGCACCCAGATTCTGCCATCACTTGTCGCTGCTCACAATAACACTCTCCCCCCCGATCCCCCCCGCCCTCCCATCCTGTCTCTCCATTCTTTTTCGTCTATTCAGCTGCCTGTCTGAGGCGGTGACTGGCTCATCCTCATTTGCACCGCTCATATCCGCCGACTTGACATCCCCACTGTCTCCTCTCTCCCAGTCCTCTGCCCTCCATTGTTTTTTGTGCTCAATCATTTTAATTGTTATTGTGGATTATTGTGGGATTAGTGGTGCGGCCGTTAAATCTTTAACCGGCAGATTTAGTGGGAAACATCAGCTTCTCCTCCTGGAGCCTTCCTCTGTCAGACTGGAACACGCGTCCACGTGGACACCTCTCGTGGTTCAGGTGGTTTCCCAGTGCCCATCTTGATCGCTATCGCCACGGTTACAGTGCAAACAGGAGCTGATTGTGCAGATTCACAAAAAACATGCACATATATGAGGTAAAAAAATGAGCATTATACTTCCTGTGGTACTAAAAGAGAGAGATTTAACAAACTAGGATGGAAGTAAGAAGTCAGACCTCCGCTAAGACCCACCACTCGCTTATGAAACCCTATTTAAATCTGCTTAGTGGGAAAAACTGATAATACACTGATTTTCTGAAGGTCAAAACATTAGGAAAATAATATCTTGCAATGTTAAAGCTGCGTTATTATCCGAGCAGATTTAACTTAATTTTTTATTAGCGTTATGATATATTACTTATTGATGTTTTTTCTTTTTTTCTTTTCACAAGTTTTGTTGAAAATCTGTTCATTAGTTTTTAATTCATCCTGCTGACAATAAAAATAAAACAAACTGGGGTGAAAACATTAACTCCTCGGCCGGGTTTATAATTCTTTTAATATAGTGATATTGTTTTGCACAGTATTGGTCTGTGGCTCAGGGATTGGAACCCACAACCATGATGAAAAGGGTGAAGCTCACAGCTGCAGCTCAGTTGCCACCAGTTGATCTTAAATTTGTTCTATTATTGTTCAGCAAATTGGATTTTCCACCATTTTGAGTTTCTTGCGTCATCCAGCCAGGGACATGGCGTTCACCCGCAACTCGTTAGGAGTCGAGGGGATGAAGTTTTACTCCAAGTGTAGATCCCAGTGGTTTAAACCCTGTGGGCTGCAGAGGGAGGTTCGAGACAAGGGAACAGCGAAGGTGATGAACAGAGAACTCAAAGAGATGGAGAGGAGCCGAGCTGTTCCAGGGGAGATTTGGACTGGCCCACTCCTCTCCAGGTTCTAATCGGCCTGATCTGCAATTAGCGGAAACACCCGGACTCGCTCAGAGACACAAGACGGTGCAGGAACGAACACACACACACACACACACACACACACAAAGGAAGAAGAACAAAGTGAACGCACGCGACAATAGCATGCTTTCAAACACACAAACATATAGACACATGAGACACAAGGAACCCTAAACACACGAAAGTCAAAGCCGTGCAGAGACAGTTTAGAGAAACCAAACACTCCATCAGCTACACGGAGGGTTCAAAGCTCGTCTTCCCTCTGAAGCACATGAAATGAAAATACTACAGCGCATTCCACAAAATCCACGGAGGGGACAAACTCCCACGGTTGGCTTTTATATCCGCTTCTGTAAACACTCTCCTCCAAAAATCTCCCATCGACACAGATTCACTCTCGGCTGCGTCTCTCCTCCTCTTCCTCAGCTGCTGATCTCATGGTGTCTTGCTCGCCTCGGGCTACATGCTGCTCCTGATTTCTACGCACCCGGACTAACGGCACATCAAAAGTGGCCCCCGCACTGTGTGTGTCTGTGTTTGTGTGTGTGTGTGTGTGTGTGTCGAACACAGGTCATTGCAGCTCTTTCTTCCACAGATTAAAAGGCTCAAGACAAATGAAAAGCAAGCGAGTAATCCCCCCCTCTCCGTCTCCGCGGGGTGTGATTTAATAAGATTGATTCTCACAATAAATGACTGAAGAGGTTTTTTACGCCTCTATTTTTACACTTTTACTGCCAGTGACAGCTCAGCGGCGCTTCGTTAAATTTTAATGTCTGCATCGTTTCTGTGCATATGTTTGCATAATACATCGGAGCCAAATTAGAGAGGCCGTAACAATGCTAAACACTTTAAGATGAGGATGATATGTGCAGCGATACGTATTTGAATAACTGATTACAACATTCATTACGACCGAGGTCTCGTCCACGTTTGTTATCTGGCGAAGCGGCGCCCGTTGATGACCCCTCATCACGGGCGGCACGTAGTTATGAGTTGTAATCTTTTCAACCGGTGATTTCCCCTCTTCACTTGTTTTATTTACATAATTTATACCGGCCTGAAGAGGTGAAACGTTAAAGTGTTTAACAGGAAAGAAGGCAGATGATGTTTTATAAGAGTGAAATAATCATGACACGCATCAGAAACATCCAATTGACTTGTTATTGAACCTTTACATCTTTGATTAGTTTTGTTTGGTGGAACCTGTCGACACAGTCCACCTTAAATGTGTTATTGAAACCAAAGATCAAGTGTAACATGAACTTTAATATGATGCAGTCCACCTTTAAATTACCTTAATACGATGCAGTCCATCTTAAAATCACTTTAATACGATTAAGTCCACCTTAAACTAACAAATATGTGCAGCTTAATCTCTCAGGGATTCTTGAATGTTTTTCAGTCTGCAGTATTTATTCGTTCAGACAAAAACTTACTGAGCAACTTTAACATTTCAGTTTCTCTGAAGGAGGAAGCATCTGATCAGAACTCGTCTCTGGGCCAACATCTCGCTCGTGCTCTTGTAAATCAATCCTGTTCGTAGTCCGTCTCCAGTCTGGAAGGAAGACGTGTTAAACCAGGATCCACTTTTCATCGTTTGAGCGAAACACACAAAGTGTCCTCTTTGTTTATCTCACGCTGTGGAGGCACGCTTCATGTGAAGAGTGTGAACGTCGCACCTGTCACTTCCTGATTGTCAAGACATGTCTTTACACAGAACACACACACACACACAGACACACACACACACACACACACACACACACACACACACAGACACACACACACAGACGGACACACAGACACACACACACAGACACACACACAGATGTCCTCTGTAAGTCCTAGTCTACCTTTTCAATTTGTGTTTGTTTGATGCTGACTCTTGTTTGTCCTGCATGCTTCATGTATTTTAATGCTTGAACTACTGAATACTTGTATGTGGTTATAATTAATGTTTTATCTGTTGCTTTTCTATGTTCTTTTTTAAACTCTTTCTGTTATTTGCTTATTTGCTTTTTAGGGAGCCTATTGTTACATCTGGCCAAGGACTGCAGATGGAAACTAACCTTCTGGCTAAATCTGGCATATTTACAGAAATGTCTATTAATATGCACTGTCCCTGTCAAAAAAAAAAAAAAAAAAAATTAAACACACACACACACACACACACACACACACACACACACACACACACAGACACACACACAGACACACACACACACACACACACACACACACACACACACACACACACACACACACAAAGACACACACACACACACACACACACATGTTAATAAACCTCCAGAGTTGTTTTCCTGCTAATTGATTATGCTAACGTTATCTCCTGAGCAGCAGTAAAAGTATTAGCACAAAGCTTTTCTTGGCTCTAAGATGTTTTTTTCTTTCCCGACGTCTTCTGGCAAAACTCAGAATCTGAATCTTGATTGCAGAAATATTGTCTTTCATTAAAAGTGATGCACACAGTTGAGGTAAAGACTAATTGCGAGGAGTGAAAATCCACTTAGAGGTTCTCTTCTCGGCAAACGCAGCGGTGACTCTCTTTACTCCTGCAAACATTAAGTGCCTCTTCCTCTTCTCGGCCACAACCTTCTCCGCTCTGAAATGCGTCACTTATCTGCTGTCGACCTCGAATCACAGCGTGACCTTTGAACCCACGAGCCTGGCGCCGGGATATTCCCCATTTGATCAGCTTGTTATTGACTCAGAGGTTGGCGGTTCGGCTAATTGCTATTTGCATAGATTTATTAGTATCCCAGCACTGCCTGCGTGACATTTTAATATTTCCTCTTTCGTCTCCTCCTCTCTCCTGTGTCGCTCCGGCTCTCCGTCTTGTTCCGTGCATTCTGGGGCAGAGGAATTAGACAGTGTTTGGTGTGTGATTAAGTATTCATGCTAAAAGTAGCGACGGGCAGATCTCGGGAGACGCAGCCGTGGAGGAGGAGAGCAAACATTAATATGCGCTTAATAACTCTTTCTGTCTGCTCCCTTGTTTTCCCATTCTGTGTCTGTCAGTCTGCTTCTGGCCCGGGTCTCCTTCCACATCTTTTTCCGTGAATTATGAAATATTGAATTTGAGAGGAGGAATAGAATTGGGGGGAGAGAAATCTCAAATAGACGTGTTTCAGTGAATATCCACGGAGCACACGCGGTGATGGAGGCTTGGCACGGCAGGGTCGTGGCGTTGCCAGTTTACCACGTGGACCGCCGGGATTTTTGGAAGTGACAGTGCAAATGTTCGACTGTGAGACGACAACAGAACAATCCGAGGTGGCGTCACGTTCCCTCAGAAGGTTTTATCAGGAGTCTTCTGAAGCCGTGTTCAGAGTGACATCGGCAGCGTGAGAGAAAAGAAACGGCCCTTTCATTCACTTGAATAAGATCGCTGTGTTCTAACAGCGGGGGGGGGGAGGGGGGGGTCCCGTCACAAAGAGCCTCGGCACAACAGTTCACTGACTCAACTTTCTCTGCAACACAAAGCAGCGCTGTCTGGAAACGCTCGAGCAGAGCAATCCTTTATTCTTTTTATTTAATTCTGCAGCTTCGCAATCAATTCTGAGGCGGAGGAATGAAACGATTAAATATTGGTGCCGTGATAAGTTGTAAAAAAAACGCCGCCGCTGCGATGTGGCGTCGGACAAGAGCTCACGTCTGTGTATTTAACACCTTAATTGGCTTCCTTGATTGATTGGTCAATGTTTTCCATTAGAAATGTTTCAGGAAACCCAAACCCACGGATTGCAGGCTTCACCGGAAACACTGAAGTTGATTGTGGTGACGTTGTGTGTTGTCGAGCTGCGTTGTGTCTGCACCAAACATCAGGCCAGGACAAACAGGCGTCATCCCACTTTGCTGCAAGAATAGATGAGCACCTTCATCATCTCATCTCAGAAACTCTGTGTTCATGTCACTGTCATTTTTTTTGCAAGATTTTGCAGTTTTTTTCTGGCTTAGACACATGTATTGTTTTACAAAGGAAACACAAACACAATCTACTCAAATTCTTCTGCAGGCCTGGTTTAACACTGTCGAAGAACTAATGAACAATTAAGAAGTTGCTTTAATCAAATGAACAACTGACACTCTGCACGGCTCCTGAGTTAAATCTCTTGTATCTGCCACAATTGGTCTATTTTTGTTATTAATTACTTCATCTGATGGACAGAAGCCGTTTTGCAGTTTTTGCGTTTGAACGTCTTTCCTCCGGGCAGGTTATCTGATACTTGGCATTCTCTGCACTCATGACTGTCTCTATTTCTTGTTGCATATTTGCATGGTGCACGTTATTGAGTGCGTGCACGCCTACTTGCTGTTGCTATTGTTTGCCCTGTGTTCTCTGAACACACGGACTTTGTGTGTGTGTGTGTGACCGGCTGTGTGTGTCTTCCAGAGTAAAATGTCAGGCTCATTTCGCTGTTATTACTTAGGGACGAAGCGGAGGGCTTTACTCTGTAATCTCTGCCTCCCTGTGGCTGCCGCTCAGCCCCCGACGTACCTGGGAACACACTCGCTGCAGGTACACAGAGGCTTTCATACACCTCACCCTCCGACTAGTCCAAGTACAACCGCACAACATTGTGTGTTGTATTTGCATTCCTGCTGCGCGTGGAGCGGTGAAAGCGCTGCTGAAGGATGACAAATGGTTCCGTTAAAAGCATCGTGAAAAGAGCCTCTGATTGACTGATTGATTGTGATGGATTGGCTCGCAGAGTAATAGCTGAATAATGAACACCTTCATGCCCTGAGTGGTTATTCAGGACACAACTTCTCATGTAAAAGACCTTTTGTCCAAAACACTTGAGGATTAGGGACCTGGGAAATAACAAGTATGTACATGAGGCAGTGGCGGACGAATCAGGGGACGGGTATCAAACATGAAACGTTACAGTGAGATGCAGAGATGAGAGTTCAACGAGGTTTTAAACACACAGTTTCTCACAACTCACAATCAGGGATGAGTTCCTGTTTCTTGTACGTCAGATATCTTGATCAGCTTCAATCAAAGACGTCATGTTTTCATCTGCGTGTGTTTGTTTGATAGTTTGCAGGATAACGTCAAATCTGCTTTATCGGTTTCTGTGAAACGTTGTTGGAGGAGAGGGACGTGACCCAAAGATGAAGCCTTTAGATTTTGGTGTGGCTCTGGGATAAATTATAAATTATTTCTTTATTTAATGAGTATTTAGCTTTTCTTCACATCTGACCTCTCTCTTATCTGTATGATATATTATTCCACTATAAGATTATCATTCCTGTACTATAGTATGTTGTAGTAACACTCGCTGCTTCAAGGAGTTTCTCCTCCTGACGTCCGGTTTCACGCCAGGTCCGAGCGCCGGCCTCTCCCACACCGAGCGGGCAGAATACTTTATCACGTCTCCACAGCACCAACCTGTGTGCAAGAGCTGTGTAGGAGGAGCCTCCCTGAGCCTTGGGGGGTGAGAGAAGGTGTCTCTTAAAAATACCAACATGCGTCTGTTAACTCGCAGGCATAGATCCACGGCGAGAGGTGAGCAGGTCACTCTCACATCGCTAACGTGTGTTTTCTCGCCCCTCGCCCTGCGAAGAGAGAGAGTGGAGGAAAAGGGCACCGAGGTACGGGAGGATGGGGGTGGGGGAGGGGGGACGAGACGGGAAGGGGCAGATGAAATTGAAAAAGAAATCCAAGTCAGTGGATAAAGAAGCAGGACTCTTCATTTTGCCTTGTTGTGCAAACGTGTATACTTCCCCCCCGCCCGCCGCCGCCGCTCCGTCCTCCCTGTCTCCGCGCCCCGCGGCGTCCCTGTGATGATTGATACGCAGCGAGAGCGGAGCTAGCTACAGAGACACAGAAAGCCATGCATAAAAGATGAGCGCAGTTTATTGTGTTTTTCCTGGAGGCCGAGGGGAGAGCCCAAGTTATGGATTTATGCGGCGTGTGATTGGATGAGATGCCGGACCCGGTGGGACAGATGTCGAGCGGCGAGGAGGTGGAGGAGGAAGGTGGCTCGGGGTCCCGGGCGCCGCGGAGGAAGCGCTTGTGTCGGACAAGTCGGTGACAAGTGGGGGCGGGAGGAGTCGACTGCGGGCCGGAGGGAGCGGCGCCGGCGGCTCGGCCTCCCCCCCCCCCCCTCCGCCGCCCTGCAATGGAATCTGGCGTCATAATTACACTCAGTTTCACCTCCTCACTCAGCTGAGAGCAGATGAACGGACCTCGCGGGCCGGCGTCACCTCCTCGGGTTACTTTGATTAATTGCTCTGCTGATGCTACTTATTCAGAGTCGGACATTGGCCGGCGTGATGGATGTGACACAGCTCGTTTGATGACAGTGTTTAATTGATCAATTTTCCATGGGAAGCCGTTAAACTGAAATCATTCTAATGAGACACTTTGATTGGACACCACACAAGAGCGCCTTGGATTTATTGTCCTCTGTATTATGGAGAGTTCAAGTGTCTTATTACACTGTATACATGCGGCTAATGAGCTTTTTCACACCCGGGCCGAGAATTAAAATAACTTTACACTAAGTGGCGGAAAAAAGGGGTTAAAAGCCTGGAAGACTTCAACAGGACGATGTCTTCAGACACTGTACTTGCTCCTCAGCTGCATTATGGGTAATAACAAATTACATTAACGAAGGGGAAAGAAGTCGCTGTGGTAACTTAGAGGAAGCAGCTGAAGATGAGTTTAGTCTGTGAAGGAACGTAAACTAAAGGCCGCAAGAGTCAAACATTTTAGGATATATTGATTATAGGACAGTTTGGAGGTTCTTCCCTCATAAGTCACCAGATGTTCATATATCTGGGGTCATTGGTTAATATCATGCAGAAGCACCGAGTCCTGTTCGTCACCTTTTAACAGTTTTTGTGTCCGAAAAGACAAAAGGTTTTTTGTTACTGCCGGTTAGTTCTGCGGTTATGAACGCTTACCTCTTAATTAAGGACAGGTTAGCCGTGACTTGGTGATCTCTAATCACGCAGGTCTCTGGTATCGATCGGGGGGGGGGGGGTCGTGGAGCAGCAGTGAATCTACCCGTATTGATCTGCTCTGATTCCTTTGTTTCGTCTCCTTCCAGCTCATCTAATTGGGCTATTCTTCGTCGACAAGATTGACTTTTATGCCTGATATTACAGAGCTGTATTTATTCCCTTGAGGGGAAAAACAAATTAAAGGGAGTGTTTTCTTTCCTCCCTTCTCCTCCCGCTTCTTCCTTCATACTGATATAATTTATATAAACCTCTTTTTTCCCCCTCCAAGATGCTCATAAATTCAGGGAAGAAATCATTATTTTCTCATAAATGCGATGATATTGCTCTCATCGGGCGGGCCGTGATGTAAAAGCACTTTATGAGTTGGGCTATCTCTCCCACGTGTCACATGGCGGCCGCCTCGGCTTCCGATTGGCCGGGCGACGTCGGCGCTAATGCTATTTCATTAAAAAAGAGACACGCAGACGTCCTCCATCTGGGAACAGAGGAGTCTCTTCATCTGTCTTACTGCCAGGGGACAGTTAAAGATGAAAAGTGACCTGATGCGTCCGCTCACTCTTCCTCGCTCCCTACGAGGGACACGGTGTCTTTTTAAAGAGGGTCTCCGCCTGTGACTGGCCGTCCAGCAAACAGAGATTCATTGATGCTAGTGTGTCCCCCTTTCTGCCCCGAGGCCAGTATTGACCGACGCATTACTTGGAGGTTTTGTCCAACTGGAGTGATTACAGCGTTTAGCTAGGATTTACTCAGCGGTGAGAGAGACACAGGACTGTCGAAAGGGAAGATGCACTGCTCTGCAGGCGGGAGGTTGTGGGTTCAGATCCCAGGGGACAGGTTTGTGAGCGTCTCCGGGAGCTGCTTCGTTAGACGGCCAGAATTAGGGATGCATAAATCCACAGAAAGTTGAGCGACCAGAGGGTTGTATGTCTGCAAAAACATTTAATCAAAGGTTCCAGACAGTAAATCTCAATAATCTACACCTAACGGACTCATGGATGTTTTTGAAAAGCATCACGGTAAAGAGCCTGCTTGCTTGACTGGGTTCTGCCACTGTTACGTAGAAAGCAATAATAGTCATTAGTGTTTTGGGAGGGTTGCAGCTCCACCTGGAATCAATGTGTGTTGTCCTTTTACTTATTCGTCTAATTGCGTTGTGCCCCTTGGCCCAGGAAGCAGAAGAGGAAATTATAAATTACTGATGCAGTTCACTGTGTTACTGCTTCAGTCTCTGCATAATGACTGTTGCTTTCCACCCAGAGGCCACATCACGGCTGAGCTGACAGCTGAACGCTCCCTCGCTCAGTCACCGGTGACAGAATCAGCTTCGTAAACACTTGAAGTCATAAGCAACACACTGCAGCTTCAAGATGCTTAAAAATCAATTTCTCCTATTATGACTCATATTGTATGCTAACAAAACACAAGATTGTAGTCGTTGCCTCCATGTGACCCGAAGAATGTGCACATGCAGCTTTATTACAGGTTTCCTCTGTGGCTTTGTGTCCATCACACATAATGGTTCCTTAAATGTTTTCCCTGGGTGAAGGAACACTCGTGCTCACACACACTTCTGGCTCTCAGCACGTCTCCGAGGCATGACGCTGCTGCAGATTGCATGTTTTCCGTTTTCAAGCCGCTTCGCCCGCCGCCGAGCCGAATCGCACGCACGCGTCGGCGAGCGCGCGCCCGGGCCTTGTAATTTCAGCAAGGAGGTGTCATGTTTAGTTACGCTCTCCATAATGGAGAGCTCCTCTTTTCATTACCCCCGCTTTTAAATGGGCCACACCATAGCAACGTGTGGCAGTGATCAATTTGAATGTCATTAACACGGGCGGCTTTAAGGTCCGGCCTTCATTCTTCCCACTCCCTAAACCGCGGTAATTGAATCAAGGGGCCGTGCGGCGTTCGAGAGCTCCTGGTCAAGCAAACAAAAGGATTATTAACATCGCCAATGACATTGTACTTACAGGAGAGGCTGAGGGAACTGTGCCATTTAAGAAGCAATTTGCCGCTGTGATGATGCAAGAATAAATAAATGGGAATTTGTTGTTGGGTTGGTGTACAGGAAGGGGGAAGTGTGGCACGAGGGACGTGGCAGCCGGAGGAGCCGTGCTCTGACTGACTGGGGACAGTGTTTTAATATGCTGTTTGATGCCTGGAGTACATCACACTGATATTTAACATTCAAAACACAGCTTGTCCTACTCTAACCTTTAAGAAGATTATAAAGTATGCGAGCAATAATAGCTTTCCAGTTATATACATGAGAGTTTGTGTGTGTGTTGTGTGTTTGTTGGTATGTGTGAATGTTGATCTGCACGTGTGTAGCTGAGCAGCGGACGGCAGCTTTACTCTATTTTCCCAGAGAATAAAAATCCAACCCCATCTGCAATTTGTCTTGATTAAGCCGGGTCTCCATCTGCGAGCGCCGATCTCTTGTTGGTGTCTTTTCCCATTTGCAATATATTTCATTCCTGCAGACCCCCAGTCCACTTCACACCCCCCCCCACCACCCTCCTTCTCCAAGCAAAAGATTAACAGATTAGAAGTAACAGGATTGCCTGCTTCCTCTTCTCTTTTGTCGCCTGCTGCCTTTTTTCTCCTTTTCTCTGAGAGAACTTAAGGAGGGGAGAGAAATCATCAGCTCTATGATTTGCCTCTTTGTGTCCCCGTCTGCAATATCAAGCCGTTCCGAAGCACTTAATGTCCCCACTATTCTAATTTCATCTGTCATTCTCGCCTCACACTCCATCACGCGACACGTGCGCCCACACGCACACATTCATTAGCATTCAGCACAGATGTTCGGTGTGGCCGGGCCGGTTTTCTCTCCAGTCTGGTGTGTCGTGGCCTATCGCACACCTCGGCAGTGCGTAACCAATAACTGGAGAGGAATATGGCTGGAAAAAATGAAAGGAGATAGAGGAAAGTGAAGTGCAGCAGATGAGAGAGAAGAGAGAGCCGAGAGCTTCGGTGGATGGAGAGAGCAGAAGTGAGGCTGGAAGAGAGAGGTGGAGAGATGGTGGTGAAGCACAAGGTGGAGGATCCAGCAAGCCGGGTGGCATTAGTAGGGAAAGCCTCTCCACTTCTGTTAGATAAGAGATGGCCCTGGCCAATGATGTGGAAAGGTTCTGATTGACTGAGTCTGATCCCCCAGCAGAGTGAACCCGGCTCTTCTCCCGGAGTCCGGGGCGCTAGCGTAACACTGTCGGATATTTCATACTTCGCTCCTACAAGCGTGACTAGTGCCGGGTACTGTGACTCTGACCCCATCCCTCCACCGCTCAATATTTCATACTTCACTTCTACAACAGGGACGACCATCACCACCATGTTTTTTACAACCAGTACAAACATCACTGATTTAGAGTTCTGCAGCCCACTCCAGTTGCTACTGGTGTGGCGCCAGCGGAGCAGGAGTTTGCACCTTGTGTTCTTTATCCAGTGCCAGAATTCTGTGCCAGTGCAGGAAGTAGTCCTTCCTCGATGTAGTGAGGCACAAAGAAAAGTCTTTGAGCTTTTTATATATACCTCTGATCTTTTACTGGCTTAAATTATGCTGCATTTACCTACAAACTGAAATTAATATATATTTATCTTCAGAACCTCGACCATACAGAAGTCGACATTTGCAGATATAGAAACATCTTTGGAAACACGAGCACTGGGCTTTTGCAGAATGGTCCAATATGTTTTTAAAGGTTTGTGAAAGCACCAGGGGCTTCTGTTGACATCTTAATCAGCTCCAGCATTTGATAAACACCAGGGAAAACCTTTCCCAACATGGACACACAAACTGAAGAGCAGAGAAGATGAAACATGGGAGAGCCGAATGGATCCGACACCTCACCAGATCCCGGTGCTTTCCTTCACACTTTATTTTAAGCTGGCATTTGTTCCTTCATCCTGCTCTGGAACCATATGGGACAAACCTCTGATTAAAAATTAATTGTTTTTTTAGTTGTACAATCAAACACTTTGTTTTTACGGATAATTGTAGCTTTGCAACATCTTTTGGTCACAGTTTGGTTTTGTTATGGCGACGAAAAAGTATCTGTTCATGCACCTTTCAAATTGTTGTGTTGGTGGATGACGTTTTTGTAGAAAACGTGGCGGTCAGTTTATCAGTTTTATGGGTCAAACTTCACTTTTACGTTGTGTTGGATTCAATCAAAACTTTCCAGTCAATCTCATAGTTGTGAACTGGAAAATGTCAGGAACTCAAACTGGTTTTTAATCATACAATGGTCAGAAATACACAAGGGTGCCGTAAAACATGGTCAATGAATAATTCACAGACAAGACTTCAAATGCTTTGCTTTGACACCTCACTGTGTAAACTCTCACAGTCGGGGGTCCTCCATACTTCATGACTGCCACCGTGACTCCACTTCTGGGCATCCTGACCTCACTGTTACCTAGCAAACCATCTGGATATGATTATGTAGCGTGGAGACTTTGGCAGCAGGAGCTCAGGAGCCATCTGCTGCAGCTGGAGATCTTTTCCCCCAGTGGGCCGGTCGACCTGAGGTCCAGCAGCAGGGAGAGAGTCCAGCAGGGCAAGAAGTGCACGTACGTACAGATACGTGGTGTGAGAGCGTGAAGGGGTAACATGCACAAAAGGGTAAATATGGCAGAAACATATCGTTAAGATTTAATATTAAAAACATGCTCTCAAAGGTCAGGGCTTTTAATGAAATAGAATTTCTCTTTTTGTCACTGCTTGGAATTGTTTGCTGAATTTGCTGCTGTCAGGTACAAATTTAAAACTTCTGCGTCAATCCTGCTCTCTGGCTTTGCCGTAATAAAAACCTCTCATTTGGGTTCAGACTCTCGTTGTCATGTGATGAACTCAGTGCAATTTTAATGACGGTTTTCCACAGCACAACAGATGTTTTTTAAATGTTTAACGTTGACAGTGGATATAGCGAAAGTGGTTCGGCAACAATCCAGGAATTCACTATATTTAACGCATTTAACAGCACGTAACGAGCCACTAAGTGACTTTACTTTGAGTGTTAATTAGATTTGATTATTTTAGATAAAACTTAAATGATGCTCGAAGGGAGACGGGGGTCAAAGTGGCAGCAGAGAAATAGAAAAACAGTTGGTTGAAGTGAAAAGAGAAGAGGTAATTAACGATAGAGCATAATGAGATTTACAGAATACAACAATGGTGCAGTGTGTTCTCCGGCAGGTCAGCACAATAGATGTGATTATTAAACAGAGATGTAAGGGCTGTGCACCGAGCGTCTTTAAATCCCGACACTGATCTTTGCCCCCCACAGTTTGATCCTGTCTTTATCTAGAGGTTTTGCCATATGGCCTCGTGGCCGGGCCGCTCCTCTATCCACCGTCCACACTCTCACCGCTCGCAGGACGGACCCTGACAGGAAGCTTAGAGCCACGGGGTCAAACCCAAAGTCCCCAACCTCAAAGGCCCACATGGCGAGCGACGGACGCAGCCACAGATTACCGTCTAGCTGAGCTGACGCCGGACAAAAGGAGTGCAGGCTGTCACCGGATCCTCCCTCCCCCCCCACAACCACCAACGTTTTTCAAGATTGAGACCGGGCCGCTTTTGAAGTCGAGTCTTATCGCGGCGAGCTGAACAGATGAACTGCTCCGAATCCCTCGCTTTTATAGATGTCAGATGCTGACAGGAGCAGCGTTGGCAGGAGCCGATTCAGCAACTCGGAAAAGCTGCTGGAGGACATAAAAAGCTTCCTGAGAGACGGGGACGCCTCGGCTCGCTCCTTCATCCTCCCCTCGTCTTCTCCCTCCGACTCATACGTCCCTGCACATCTTCACGTGCGCACTGTGAAGATGTGCTCACTTGCAATTATTCTGTATGTACACGTATGCATCCTTTCCCCACAGGGTAGAAATGATGCACCTGGTTTAATATTTAAAATATGAAAAGCTTATGTTGGCCAGTTATGATAAAAGTGCCAGAGAATCAGTAAATCCTGATGTAACATGTTAATTTCATTATTATTATTGATTGATGATTACTGATGATGCTCCTTCTGCACTGTGAGTCTCTGGTGTTTCCTCCGGAGGGAAACGAGGCTCAGATATGTCACATGATGGCTCATTTAAAAACCGAAATAAGCTTGGTGACCTCGCGTGAGAGCCGGAGGAGTTTCTAACACAGTGGGAGATATTTTTAGTGCACGGTGCAGAGTGCTCAAACCTAAAGCTCTCACTCAGATCTTGTTCTCACGTCCGTGGAAACATGTCATTTAAAAATTTAAACAGCCCTCGAGTTCTGTGGCTAAACATCCGTGCCGCAGTCGTGACTTGTTCATGTTTTATCACCAACCTAATTTAAACCTGACAACGTTAAAGCTGTTCTAATATTGCACCATACAGACTATTTGACTGTAACCCTATAAATCATCTGAATACTCACAGACTCATCTAACAAACAATAAAAACTCAGCAGAGCTCAAGGCCAAACAAACATGACTCCACGGGTTCTCATTGTAGGTAGGAGAACAAAGGAAAGGGATCTGATCCAGCAGGATTACTCAGAAACCAAAGGAGCGATTAGCAGGACACTCAGTGAAAGGATGAGCTTCACGTCAGGAGGAACCACATCCAGGAATCTAATATTGCTAGAAAACAGAACCCGATTGTTACAGCCCCTGATATATTAGATTATTTCCTGTGTTGATGTATTAGCAGCATCCTTTTTCTGTCCGTTTTCAAATTTATATATGAAATTCTCTCAATATTGTAGGAAACAAACAAATGAAAAACATGTTCAGAGTCTCGCGTCACATTGTATTGAATCAACGTACAACACACACACACACACACACACACGTTCAGCTGTGACACATCGTTGTTTGCGTACCAAGATGTGAATCAGATTTGTCTCTGTGGGTGCGATGCTTGATTCTGACAGATGCCGTCTTTTTGAAGCAGCGGGGAACTGTTTTGCAGATATATGCGATATGACACATGATGCGATTGTAGATGTGAGACCTTTTTGGATTTAAAAACATATCAAAACGTCCCTTTGGAAACGATTCAGAATCAGGCAGGAACACACAACATCCATCCACGGCGGTAACATACAACCAGATCCAGAGCTGTGTGATGTTTGATGGCCATGTGCAGATTTCTTTCTCCCGCTGACGCTCTTTGTTTTCTGCCTTCGTGTGTTCTTGGATGCTGTGGGTGGTTTCTGGCTCCGCTCCAGTGAAATGCTGCACTTCCCCATCGAACGTAACCACCGCCTTCAGCTGGAGCTTACACCGGTAAAAAGCGAAAAGGTTATTGGCTTCAATGTTCGGCGGATGAGGGAGGGATCAACCCGCCGAGCGAGAATATACCTCCAGGTGAGAAACTAATAGAGCCTGTAGATTTTTGGATGCAGCGAGATAGGCCCGGGTCTCACTCCTCGAGTGCGTCGCTTCCTTTTCAAACACCCTGAGAACCTTTTAGCTCCAGTTTGTGGAGCGCGGTGGATCCAGAGGCATCAGGTCTGAGACATCAGCCTTTATATTTGTGCCTGTCGGCTGCAGTCGGGCCTGTTTCCCCTCAGTGGAGCTGATGACTCCATAACCACGAGGCAGGGCCATGTCAGAAAACCAGGAAATCACAAGTAGCACTTAAATTATCCTGTTTCATTTTTCAACTGAGGGAAATAAAAAAAGAAATCCTCCATGATGTGTGTGTGTGCGTGCTCGGTGTTTGCATGTGGGGCAAGGTTTCCATAGAGACGAGGCCGGCTAATCCGGCGAGCTGTGGAAGACGGAGAGAACAGGTCTGAAGTGCTCAGCGTTACAGCGGCTTCTAAAAGCTCCTGCCTCTCAGCGCCTTAGTCTTCATTACCTCCACATCCCCTTTTGATTGGCTGCGTTTATCCTGAGTACCCTAGGTTTGGGAGGGGAGCGTAACCCCATACACCCGCCACCGCCGCCGCCGCCACTTACAACAACACACATCGCCGGCATTGTTCAAGTTGTCATAGCAACCCCAGAAGGCAGGCATTTGGATGCATAAACAAATATTTTTTCGTTTTCTGTACCTGGTAGTTTTAAAGATAATTCGCGGTTCTCCTCCGGCGATGTGGTCGACCTCAAAGTACGGAAAACGGAGTCTATGGTTCGCTGGTGTTATAGCAAAAAAAAATGATGTCAGCGCATCCTTGGATGTGCTAAGTGGCGAGATAACATGGCGCTCCGTTTGGGTTGGACGCCGTGAGTTTGTGCGACACTATGGCAAGCATCCAGTCATCCTGTGATTGAAATAGAAAATTAGTTGGGGGTCTTAAGCCCCTCCGCTCGCTCCGAGCAGTGCCCTGTGTGTTCTGCCTTCTACTCCAACACTCCGGCTCAGTTAGGGTTGAGTAAAAAAGCTGGATCCCTGCCAAGACTGAAGTCAGAGAAGGAAGCATCAACAGAAAGAAACAGCACTGGATGTTTCTATTGTTTACTGTCTTCTGGTGTTGGGCAGTAAGAGCAGTGAAACCACAACGGGTCAATAAAGATGGACGATGCGTCTCCACTTGTATAAATAATAAGCTGAAAATATCTTGGATGCAGGTGCCGCCATCTTACCGCTAGCTTTGAGTGTTGAGCCGCTGTGTTGAGGTCCCGCCCACACACACGCTCGTCCAATCGTTAGTCAATCATGACGTTTTACCTTGTTCCTATAACATCAAATAACTGATAAGTAATAAGAAACACCTGAAATATCAGAAATCTGTGAAAACGTGGATTTTAAATCTTGAAGTTTGTTCCCTGTTCCATCTGCTAACACGGAGCAGGCGGGGCTTAGTAAAAACAACCAGCAGAAGTGTTGACATGAAATGATAAAAATACGTTATTTGTATAAATTCTTCATTAAAATGTTGAAAAGATAAATAACGTAAAGAATGAACCTGTTTTGCACCACGTTGATTTTTTTGTAGCCAACAACTCCCATGATCCCTCGCTCTATTTTGTTGTTGTTTGGGTTGAGAGACCCCTAGTGGCTGATAACTTACGAAATACTTTGTGCAGATTCCTAACTCAAAATTAAACATCGATTTTAAACCGCTGCTAAGCCTGAGCCGACACCTTCACGACAGACCGGCCTGAGTCTCTGTCCAGGTACCAGCCAAAACAAAGTCAGTGATTCCCCTTCAAAAATCTGTATTTCAAAGCTCACACACACTCTCTGGTCTTTCCTGCCAATGGAAAATGCATTGGTCACCATTATTTCACTCCCAAAAGGCTGCGCTTTCATCTTGACTCAGCATCCTCTCTTTCTTTATTTCTTGTCTTTCTCTCTCTCTCTAAACCACACGGAGAAAATCACCTACTGAAAGCTTTTCATCCTGTTCCTTCACACCCTCTCGTTTTAGACTCACCCTGACCCACATATTCTTTTTCCCGTCCAGATTCTTGGCCCCCTTTTTTTTTTTCAGCCTCATTTTCAACCTTCACCTTCTTCTTTCCCAGTCGTCTGCGTCTCGCTCTGTTTTACAGTTGGACTGTCGTGGATTCATTCTTGTTAATTGACGTTCAGAATTTTTTAATTCCACCATTTGGGATTTCAACTTGCAACCAACCAACCTGACCCTCGTGTTTCCATGGCCCCGAGCAGAACACGTCTCCAGAGCCGACTGTGACGAAGCCTTAAATAACTGCGAGTGTGCGTCAGCTGCTTGAAAGAAAAACACTTAAAGCTTTCAGGTCCTAAAGTGGATCTTTATTGATTTGGCTTTTTGAAGTCAGTCATTTTATGGTTACATTACTGCCCATTCTGGGGCTCAGATGAAAATGTAAAGATCAACAGACACCTCTCTTTTTGAAACAAAGCTGCATCAGCGTAAACCCTGTGTGTTTTTACTGCTTATGTTAAAGTGGGAATCACTTCACTACCGACCTGCGGCCGTTTAATCTTCCACAAAGTTATGATGCACGGGTTTGTTGAGTTGCTGACGACCATTAGACTCAGTTTTCACATACATCTGTTAGTGTAGTTGGGGTCTGTTGTTATTCAAACATACTCTTTGTGATGATTGGTGGGTGACGGCCTCTTTCAGACCTGCACTGAAATCTGCACACTTTCCTGAGAACGCAGATGTTCAAGTGTAGCCAGAAGTTCAAGCAACAAGACGACGGACAAATCTTTTTTTAATCGTACGTAAACACAGAAAGATGAATGAGCCTTTAGCGTCTGCATTAGTGTCAGCAAGGTTTACCTAATAAACCGACACGCGTGTTTAAACTTTTATTTCCTATGTTGAACTGCTCCTTTAGCGGCAACACCAGCGTGTCAGTCGAACCCTAATCATATTTCCTCATAATGTGGATCGGAGACTCTAATTAGGGTAAGGTCAGTCTGGTAAAGTGGTAATCGCTTCCTATCAGCCGCACCATCATAAATTATGTAGAACAGCCATGAAATTATATTTATGGCTGTGGCTGTGGCTGAAGTGGCTATTAGCCATGCTGGTTCGCAAATGAAACCTCCGCGTAGTCTTTTAATTCTCCCAGGACGTGATTCACGCTCACTGAAAAATGGCAAGGAAGGCAAGGAACCAGGTTTCAGGGGGTAAAAGATTATAACCTTCACTAAAGTGCGCTTGTGTGTGTGTGATACCGTGTGTGTGTACATGTGCGCACGTGTGCTTCTCCTGCATGTCTCTGACACTAATGTGAACCTGAGTGTGCGTTTAATTTGCGGCTGTGGCGCTCCCCGCGAAGCCGTGCGTACTTGATGGGTGCTGTGCTGCTGCGTTCACGCACCCTCACACACACAGGCCTTCGATTCATAATGGAGGGAGAGAGGAGACAATGGCGAGTGAGATAATTTCTGTCCAACCACACCCACCGGGCTCTAACCGCGCTGCAAGACATGTAAAGGAAAATCAGCGGCTGTGCGAGGAGACTGTCAAACGCTGGGAAACACTGTGGCTCTGACAACTTTAATTGGTAGTTGCCGTGTATATCCCTGTCTTCATTAGCAGCCTTAGACTACCTGCTTCTCCTCCCACACTGACACACACACACACACTGACACACACACTGCCACACACACACACACACACACACACACAATGGCGCAGCTATTGGTGAAAGGTCATTAGAAGCAGCTTGGTTTAATAGCACACTGTCATCCAGAACCTCCGCTGCTCCATAGACATTCAAAAAAAGGTATTTTCATTCACTTATTTTCTGAATTTCATGCACAGCTTTTCTTATTCATTGTTTTGGAGCTTTGTCATTTTGAATTAAACAATTAACACAACAACCGACAGAAACTTTTTCTTCTTTTAACTGCCACCGAACTTTGAAGACATTTTTGAGCCGAGACAGCGAGACTGAGAGGATTCGGCTCAGGAGGCTAAAAGAAAAGAATCATTTTTCCCTCCACTGGAAGCTGACAGATTTCTCTCGCTACGTGCGAATTATCTCAAACCCTGATTCAAGACGAGCTGCGCTTCCTGATCCTGCGGTTGACATTCATACCAGCAGCCTGTCGGCATTACTACCAGGCCACCAATTGCAGGCACGGCGTCAACATGCGACACGGTGTAGGTCGATCCGACGTATACACATGAAGATAAGGGCGTGACTCGCGTTGACAGTATGAATGTGAGCCCTGTAAGCTGTGCCTGCGCTGAAGGAAGCCACTCTAGGTGGCCAGAGAGGAGCCATGCATTATTGAGGAAGGGCTTAGGGGGGGTAAGAGTGGATTAGTCTGATATTAACCTCCAGAGGAAGAGAGAAAGGGAAGGGGATGACATGATGAGGATCACCCCTGGCCATTTAAACTGCTTTAATTAAATCCTGGATGGAGAGGCCACCGCTCACACTCGGAGAACAGGGAAGAAAGAAGGAGCGGGAGAGAATGATGAAGGAGGAAAGAAGGAGAAGAAAGGGATGAAAATGAGGAAAAGAGGTGAAAGAGACTGATGGTGAGGCGGGGGGGGGGGGGTGACAGGAAATAGGCGATGGAAAGAAAGAGGACGAGTGTGTGTGTTAGTGTGTAGGTGCTCGCTGGGAAAGAACCCCCCCGCTGTGATGAGGCAAACTAATGAGTTAGCCTTTTGCCATGCTGGTCACATGTGTGCGTGGCTGACAGGGACCGGGGCGAGCTGATAAATCAGCAGCAGAAATGAGATTTATAAAAACCTGATCTCCATCTCCACCTCCTGCCTCGCCCCCCCGGCCTGCCCTGTGAGGGGCCGGGGGGGGGGGGGGGCGGGGCCTGCGTCCCCGGACGTAGAGTTTGAAATGTAGATTCTGTGTAAAGGAGCATCGCTGTGTGTCACATGGATGAGTGGACTATTAATTAAGAGACTTTTTCCACAGGCGTCACTTTGAATCAAGCTATTTTCACTTTACATTCTAATTAAAGCTTCCTGTCATTTTATTATTATCATCTCTGCTTGTAGGGTATTTTTTTTCCAGGCTGTCACTTTTGTTTATTAGCCTCCAAAAACGTGATCATTTCATAATTATGTTTGGCACAAAATTAGTCCAGGAGCAGAGGAATGTGATGTAAAAAATTACAGAAGATTTTTCACATTTCTGAACCTGCCTGTGGGCAATTTAGAATTCAGTTTCTTACCCATGGAATGCAGCCGGACATCGAACAACCAACCTTCTGGTTAGTGGACGACCCTCTCTACCTCCTGAACCACAAGACACACTAAAAACCCTCGAAAGAGAAATGTGTCATGATGGATTGATGTATCGTCAAGCTTTTTATCTCTCAGCTGATCCAAAGAATTGTGGCTGTATGTGCACACGTCGGACGCACGGCTCGTATCAAACACTTCATCAGACTCATCCAGGGTCTGAAATGTAATTCAGTGGCGTGTAAACATTGTCTTAGCTTTATCTGTAGGCAGTAAGGGTGACTCATTATAAGTGCTGTTACAATATTCTAATCATAGGAAGCCACGGCGTGAACACACATTCCATTATCTCCACTCGCCCTCGCTGGCTCCGCCCCTGCACGTCCAGGTCCGTCCGCTCTGATCCGTCCACCGAGCCGTGAGCTTTAATCAGCCCCGGTGTGATGAGTGCGCCTGAGGCCGGGTAGCATGGAGCTCAGAGTGTGTGTGTGTGTGTGTGTGTGTGTGTGTGTGTGTGTGTGTGTGTGTGTGTGTGTGTGTGTGTGTGTGTGTGTGTGTGTGTGTGTGTGTGTGTGTGTGTGTGTGTGTGTGTGTGTGTGTGTGTGTGTGGTGGAGAGGTTGGTGGACACTATGCTCTATTTTACTCTACGGGTGTTTGAATCCAAACAATAACAAAATACCTAGTGTACATGAGTGGAAACCTTTCTGACAATGTAAGTTCATAGCACGTGCAACAAAATATACAGAATAGGTCTTATTACTTTATATATATATATATATATATTCAGCTTGGTAATTAATAATTAAGATTTGAAAAGGTTTACGTGCTGCAATATTCAGGAAAACACATGACTTTCCTCAGACTGTTGCTGCAGCTCCTCTGTTCAGCCTTTGTCTCAACAATTGGTTTTTAGCTCCTGTCTCACTACATACACAAAAAACCTGGTGGTAAGAAACACTCAAAAAAGGGACAATATGTCTCCTTTATACAAGCGTACGCATCCCACTATACTTTTCTAATCCCTGAGATAAACTGTTTAATAACCTCAGTTAAATTCCTCCAGTAACTGATCGGACCGGTGTTGGCACTCGGTTGCGTTTTCCCTGTAAGTTTCCTAGCGAGCCGGCAGAGAGAGAAACCATCTCCTCTCACATCCCTGCGCTCTTGTAATTCCAGGGGCAGGCAGCCATTAGCAGGCCACAGACTGGTATTCTCTGCACACAGCCGGCCCTCCGTGTACCGCGCTGTAATCTGTTGAATTTTATTGATTTTCCTCACCTTGCTCTCTAACGCCATTTACAGTATGTTGAGGTCGCGGACGGAGACAAGCGTGTAATTCACAAAAGAATTCCTACAACCTGCGGATAAGAGCTTCCCGGGGTTCCTTCACATCGAAACAAGTGTTAACACGGGGCCGGGGAACATGGAGAGGTAATTTTGAGATAATGTTTAATGGTGATAAAAAATGCAAAATTTGACTTTTGTTGTACGCACGCTTCTGGTGACTCGTTAACATGCAGAGCAGAAGCAGGGGTACATGTGTGTTGGTGGCAGTCACGTTGTTCATTTCTTTTCAGATGATTCAATCCCTCCGACGATCTGAGGCTGGCAGGACAGGTGCGTTCCATCTGCAGCGTGTAAACGTTGATGGGACGGCGGAGCGAGGTTTGCATTTTCAAAGAGCTGCACAGTCACATCACGATTGTCGCCTGAGCCCGGAGGTGCCCTGATGAAATCTTCCGCAAGCAGTGTCGGGCTCGGTAACTGGAAAAATCAAACGGATTTGCAGGGAATTGGTTGGTCAACCTTTAATTTCACTGCCGCTCATCCAGCTCTGAGCATTTCAGTTGCAACCTTCTTTGCATATAGAGATGCAGGACAAGGACAAGGCTCCTTTTACTGGTAGTGTCATTAAACTGGGGCTGAATTGTGTTGATTTCCATTTGTTTTGTGATTAAAATTAGTTTTTTTTCCCCTGAAAAATATGTGGAACTCGCCAGGAAAGCTCATTAGAATGTCACAGAGCCCGACCATACATCGGGAAATTGCTCGTTTGAAGTTTCTGCAGAACAGAGAAAAGTGGCCGATCATTAGTCCGGTTCCTGGATCCCTCTGATTCACTGCCCACGTTTCAATAATTTAACTTGTTAAGGTTTTTCTCTGTGGAAAAGAGCCACGAAAACAAAAACACAAAACCTTGACATATCTAAGATCATATTTCTTAGAACTTTGGCAAAAATTGTAATTTCCCTGAGCCACTAATACCTATTACTGTCCGTAGACTAGTTAGGAGAATAAAATATATAAACAACAAAATAACAAGAGCCCCTTGACTATAATGAACGTGATTTCAGACTGAGTGGAAAAAGTCTTGAGTCTGATTGTAGAGAAGCTTCAACCAGAATAAGCTGCAATTTGGTAAATGATCCACGTGGTGTTTATTAATTTCCTGTTGATTGGCTAATTGAACAAAACACAATCTAGAGATTTAATTGTAAATGTTTTAGTAAAAAGAATCTCCTCTTCTATTGATAACAGAATAATATCATCTTTCTTTCCAATGAAATACCTCCAATGATGTCTTCCTGGCCCCCTGGTGGCCAGCTGCAGTATAGGTCATTAACCCTGCCTCCTTTTTATTAGAATAATGGATGTGGATCGAACTAAAAAGTTGAAATACATGTATCGGCATCAGAGAGTTGAATCTGGACTCGGATGAGAAGAGATTGCACAATAAACAAAAGTCCTTTTTAAAGCTGTTGTAGTCGTTTTATTAAAACTGAGATATCTCTGCCGCTGTGGCTGCAGCTGCCCGAGTTTCTCACTCATCTTGTCTATGTTTAATCAGGTTCCCTGGTTTTGAAACCCTCCCGTCCTTTGTATAAAACCTATTCTCCCCCCCGATCATCAGGCGGAATGACTTGCTATCTTCCACTTCTATTGTGCCAAGCGGGCTGTGGCACACATTTACTCCCAGAGCTGATAGCACTTTCCATTTGCTAATGATTGGTTTCTGCCCCAGCGTGAAGGCTGTTTGTACCCA
Source organism: Limanda limanda (assembly GCF_963576545.1). Taxonomy (NCBI): domain Eukaryota; kingdom Metazoa; phylum Chordata; class Actinopteri; order Pleuronectiformes; family Pleuronectidae; genus Limanda; species Limanda limanda. Next base: position 20,454,538 of record NC_083636.1, on the reverse strand, counting down.
CTCTGCCCTACAGAATGGTATTTTATCAGGGGGAGGGGGGGGGGGTATATTACCTATTCAGTAGTTGTGTGTTTCTAATAAAGACTCCTGTGTTTTGGGATAGTTCTTACAACAATTAAAGTGCCGCTCCTCTAGAAGCCGTTTGATTCCCATGTCCAAAAAGTTGTCAGACCTGTGATTTTCAAAATAAGTGCATCAGGAGCTAGTACGACATCGTTAACAGAACAATAACTACTTCATTTTGAAGGTTAGAGCAAATTTTGACATATTTTTCAACCCTACTCCGATTGGATTGTGAATTTTGTGACGCTGGAGCAACGCAGGTGTCCTGAGTTTATATTTTCCATGATATAATTCATCATGATAAATGTCCTTATTGTAGCAGGACTCAGTAAAACAGTGTGTTTCCTCCTGTTCATACTTCTTTCATCTTTAATGGCACGGCCGTATCATAGCAGCGTGTTAATCATGCATTTACTCAGACTGAGAACCTTTTCTGTGAACGTGCACTTGTGTGTGTTGTTTGTGTGTGTGTCGTACGTGTTTGGGCTTTTTGATTGATAGATATCGAGCTGCTGTGTTTGCAGCAGAGATTCAGATCCAATCAAATCTGCCTTTACCTTGTTTACCTGCAATTATTGTGTAGAGGCTTTTGTCCGTACACAAAACAATGCACACACACACAAACAGACACACACACAATCAGGCATTGACAGAAAAATGACCAAAAAACCCACAGTTGCTTGTTCTTTATGAAAAATAATCATCGCCGCCACCCAAATCACTGTGTCCGTTCCCCCTCTTTGGCTTAACCATAGGTTTCCTTTCTGCATCGCTCCCCAGCTGCCACCCACTTATGGTTCAACTGGCTGAGAGAATAACAGGCTGCTCAAGCTTCAATCTGACCGCTAACCACAGTGCTAACACATCAACTGGGTTACAGACACAACCACAGCCGGCTATTACCCGCACTGCCAGCCTCTGCTGGTTTGGCAGCTGCACTCTGGGCGAGTACACTCAGCCTCGGGGGCCTGCGGAGGAAAAAGCTACCGTGCTTCTATTTTTCTACAAAGTGTGAAGAATATGCACAGTGGAGAAGTTAGACTCAAGGCCTGTGGACACGAGAAAGGGTTTTTATCGTATGATTCATCCGTTCGAACCTTCAATCCGGTCAGTGCAGTCATCACCCCAATTCTTAATTATTTTTTCCTTTCCTTCCTCAGAATATCAACCATTCAACGACAGATTTGCAGCCACGGTAAATTCAGATTCCTCCATTTCCAGGACCTGCATGTCTGAGAGCATCTGGTGGAAAAAGCATGCAGACACGAGGGAACTTGCAAAACTCCAAACACACAAGAAGTAAACAGAGAGAATCCAGCCAGCAGCTGCCGGCTGCTGCTGGCAAGCCATGAAACCCAGAGAAGAAGAAAGAGGCGAGCATGTGACACGAGATGCAGAGGACGATCACATCAGCTGGAGTGAGTTTGTGTATTTACATACGAGACCAGGACGGCAGCAGCATCGTGGGTCTCGTTAACTTCACCCATCTGCATTAAACCTCTATTTATTTATCCTTTTTAAAGATTTAAAGTAATATTATTGATGGTAAGGTACTTCTGGAATCTTCCATCTGTTGCATCATACATTTTGCATTGATTCAACAGTTTCATGTTGACATGTTCATTGTAAATAAATGTTCTCTGTTGCATCTATTTTATCCAATTCTGATAATTTTCAGTTTTTATTCCAAGGAGCAGAAGCCCAGCATCGATTTTTTTTTTTTTTAATATGATGTTACTTTGTTATTTCTTAACGTACGTGTCATCTTCGGAAGCTGAATGGACGGACATTTCCGTGGTTATGGCTCCCTGGTGCGCATCAGCCCAGTGGCAACCCCCCACCCCCATCAGCCCCCCAACCTGATCCCCGTCTTTGAAATAGAGAGTGGAACGCCAGTGTGATTGAACTCCTCTCTTTTATTTTTCTCCCCGTTCGCTCGTTTCTCTCTGATTGAATGTGTTTTATCTATTCGTGTGGGGTGTGTAGGGAGGAGGGAGGGGGGTGAGGAAGAGGAGGAAGGAGGAGGGGTGGGGGGGTGAGGAGGAGGCGATGGGAGTGTTCTGCGGCACAAGTCGCGGTGATGAAAGGGGCCTTTCACTCCTTTACTCTCCCGTCTTTCCTCCTTTCAGCCGTTTGAGGCATCTCATCAAATGGGCCTGAATAGTCGAGGTGACACTATCAGTCTCTCCTCCACCTACCTCCTCCCCTCTTCTCTGTATCTCACCCACACATCCTTCCATCCTTCCCTACTTCCCTATCTACCCTGGCTCGGTGCTCTATCTACCTGCAGCCACCAGCATCCGTCCGTCCTTTCACGCGGTCACAATGGCCGCTGACAGGAGGCCTGAGGGACGAAAAGCCTTCAGCTCAGGTTCAAGCTGAGATGTTAACATGTCCGCTGCTACACTTCCTGTTTACTGTATATATATGATACTGCAAAGATGCTCACTGGACACTTTATTAAATCCTGCTGCACGGGAGGGCTCACTCCTCCAGGAAAAGGTTTGATGAAGCAGAGAAATCATGAAGTTATCAAACGTTTTTGTCATCGTGGAGTGAAGATGAAGCTGGAATCCATCTAGACCTCAATTTGGATTCTGTTCAAATCCCTCTGATCTCTTTTAAAAACTATACAACACCACTGTAAAATCATAGATCAGCAAATTATGTACGTGGAAAATGTGGATGACTGGAAAATTGGTTGCAGCGCTGTCATTGTTTTTTTTAAAGAGAAACATGATGATTTTTTTTTATTTTGATCTTCACCAAATTGCTCAATAAATGTCAGTCCTCTGAATATCTTTTTAATTCAAATTTTTTTTAATGAAAAATTAAGTTAAATAGCGAAAAATCTGTAATCCCAAGAAACACCAGATTTATAAACAAGGTAATCATAGTGATGATTTAAATCATATCCAGGATGCAGATACAGGCAGTGACGCTCAATTATGGAGATTTTTTCCCCTTTTCTGATTTACTTGGCTCCACCAATGAGGTTGCACGCGTCCTCGTGACACGATGACATTTGGGAAGTGAGCACAACCTACGATTACTCACAACATCATTCTCCACACGTTTCTTTACAGAAGCGTAATTGGTGTTTAATTGGCTTAATTAATTAATTTATTAAGCAGTAAGATCACCAACAATTCAGATAGAAATGCAATCTCCTTAAAATATAAAAAGAAATTCATCTGCGTTAATTAATTACTCGCAAATCTTACGGATTGAAAACCTGACATAATTTGCTTATTTGTCCAGTTTCCAGCTGCTGGATTAAACTGCTTATTATCAATCTAATAACGGCGACTGATAATCCCAGAGATTTGAGGGGGAGATACTCAGAACGGGGGGGCAACAGGGAAGGCCAGAGGAAGTTTGATGTGTGGACAAGGTGGAAACGGTTGCAATTGGAGAGGAGAGAAAAGGTTGTTAAAAGCTCCGCGGTTTAGAGAAAGAAAAATGCTGGCAATCGGCGAGAAGGAAAGATGGGGTGAGGAGATGTGTTTAAAAGGGTGCGGAGGAGATGGATAAGAGGAGGAGCGGAGCGAGAGAGGGCGAGCGATAATGAGAGGGAGAAGGGGAGAGCGAAGGGAATGAGGAGATAGAGACGATTTCCTATTCCGTCAGACGCACTGTGGCTCATTCATTATATTCCCCAGGCAATTACCCAGGCCACCTGCTTTGTCTCTCCCCTCATTGTTTCCACCTCTCTCTCTATCGCTCTTTCTCTCTCTCTCTCTGTCTCTATCTCCCTCTCTGTCTTTCACTCGATCTCTGTCTGTCATTCTCGCTATCGCTCCTTCACCACTCCTGTGTGATCCTTGCTGTTTTGCCAACTCTTTCCCCGAGCTCTCCACATCTCTCAGTTTCTCCCGGTGCATTGTCTCCATCCTCCTGCTCTTTCCCTCTCTCGCTCTCTTTCTCTGTGTGTGTGCTTGTTTAATCTGAAAACACTGACAGATTGGTGAATGTGGATATGTGTATTTGTGTGTGTGTGTATGTGTGTGTGTGTGTGTGTGTGTGTGTGTGTGTGTGTGTGTGTGATGCCGCGCCAGGCCTAATGAGCTCAGCCTTGCATTTAGCCGGGCGCCAGTTCTCGCCTGTAGCTGCTGCTTCCCTCGTCTCTAATGCTGGAATTCACCGGACGACATCATGTGTTCGAGCTCAGACCTGAAACCGTCCTTTGCAAAAAACACCTCATAAAATGTCGTCACGCTGAGAAAAAAGCTTTTCACCAATTTAATACCGTGTGTGACTTTGTCCAGTAGAGGTCTTATAATAATAATCACAGATAGATGGATCGATAGATACTTTTTTAATCCCGAGGGGAATTTATGATCCATAATCTCATGATCCATTACGAGTCCCTTTAAAACAGCGATGTACGTTGTTGAAGATATACCAGAGAATCCGAGAAATTCTCTAAAACCTGCATCACTTCCATCTCTCTGTTTTCTCTGCTTCGATACTTAAGCTCTTCCTTATTTTACTCCTTTGGCGCTTATTTCCGAGAGAATTGTCATTGTTTACAGTAATTACATTCGTCCACACGCATTCTGAAATGTTAGTTAGTGCATTTTTAAACAACATCCGTCTCACAATTAGTCGCAGAACATGTTTTTCTCATTATCGCCGTCGTTAATTCAATCTCCTCGCAGTTTACGGTGATTTATAACTTGTTTCCTTTGCTAAATAACAACCCGAGAACAAACAATCGCAGCGTCTTTATTTTTAGTGCCTCTGCAACATATTCACTTTTTAATGTTGTTAATCTATTTTCTCTTCAGTTTCACTTCATGGCAACAAAATACTAAGTTTTTAATTTACTGTACAGGCAATGCACAGCGTTAGTCCTTGACTTTGTAATGACACTCCGTCTCACATGTTTATATCTTTTTTAATATGTTGTTCTAATTTAAATTTTCCTAATTTCTGCAAAGTCAAACCAGAAATCAGCTTGATTAATGTTGGTCCAGTTATATTTAACCACAACCTATTAAAAGCCATTGATTTCGGTTACAGGGGAAGAATATTGAAAAGGTCAGCACTAATTTAAACCCTGTAGTATAATATGTGAAAAATCTTCTCCTGATCCTCGATGACCTGTTTTATTTACCATGACGCAAATCAGTCGTCTTTCCCAATGACATTTCATATAATTCAGAAAACATTGCAATTGAATAAAATAAAATTGATGTTAACTACATGAAGAATTAACCTTTTATTGGAACTTAATATGAGAGAAGTTCATCTGATGCAATGTGCTGCAAGAGAGGTTTGACTTGGCTGAAAGCAGATAACACTCAATCACGATAATATCGAGAATTCTGCAATAAAAACTAGAAACTTGTCTCTGGGGTTTGAATCCTGTACTTTTGATTGATATCACCTCACTGCCGACCAAAGTGGACGTGTAGCTCTTCTTTGGGGGGGGGGGGGGGGAGTGAAACCCACCTCACCTGTGAACGGGAACGTGTGTAGCTTTGCGATACATTAATTATTTAAAAAGAAAATGAAATCAGTGTCATTTCAGGCTTGACAGACTCCTCGGGCCTCATCTCACACTCGGAGCAAAGCGGCGCCAAGCGTGACGCTTCTGTCTTCGGGAGTTTCAAAGCGATGCAGTCGTCTTTTTACCGTCCAGCGGCCACGGTGTTAAAGCTAAGAAAGCACCTGGGTCCAGCTGGGAACCCGATTGGCAAGTTGGTGCGGCTGAGGTCACACAGTCCTGCGTTTCAAAGGAAATGGGACAACGACCTCTGATTGGTTAACTGCTTGTAAAACCCTTCTTTAATTAAGAAATGAATTTGTGCAACAGCCCTTTTTTCCATTGTTAAACCTGCAGAACTGGCCGTATTTTGATATTTAGGCCTTTATTATTATATATCGTCATTGTAAACATAATATTGGTGAAATGAAGGAAATGGTTTCCATCGTCAACCGAGCGAAATATCCAGCACGTCAGCGTCCAGCTCTTGACGCAGGGCGGGTGCTGTGACTGTGGTTTGGGTTGTGATGAAGAGGGCTGTCTCACTAAAGGTCAGGTGTCAAGTCCCAGCTGTCCCGTCCCAGCAGGGGGTCCGCGGCTGGAGCGAGGGGCTTCGGCGACGGTACAGCAGAGGTGTCATTAGGCCACAGTGGGCTCTAACATTAGACCTCATTACTGCTCTCTGATGGATCGGCCCAAATTACATCCTGGCAAAAACCGCATCTGCCGGCGAGGTCAATAACAACTGGAGATCTCTCTCTCTCTCTCTCTCTCCTGTCACACCCCCCTCCCCCCTCCCTGTCTTTCTCTGTGTCTCTCAACCTGTGTGTTGTTCAAAATGAAGTCATTTAAAACCATTACAGAGTAAATAATATGTGCTGACAAACCAGCTTGAATGATTGCAGCCATTGTACCAGACGAACATCATCATCATGCGTAATATCAGATTCTATTCTTTCTCTCTGTTAATGCAGGTTCTCCCTTCCCCCTCTGCACAGTAAAGAACAACTCTTTTATCTCTTATTTTACACACCACTGACATGCAACACGCCACACACCTCCTGCGTGTGTCTTCTCCTGAATATTTCACTTTGAAATTACATGTGATGCCTCATTTCCGATGCTGAAATATAAATAAATGCATTTTAACTATTGAAAACAGTCGTGGCCCATTCGGCTTTCATCTATAATTTGCATTATGAAGGTTCATTCTCTCGCAAAACCCTAAAAAAGGAAACATTCACGATGCCGGAGGAAGAAACAGCACATGTCACCGTCATTGATTCCTTCGTTTAAGTTCTTTCATCAAGCTCAATCAATTCTATATGAGTATATATAGAGAAAGCTTGATGCTGTTTGCACCGTATAAAATCCACAGACACGTTTTCTTCTGCATTCACGCTCACGCTGTGATCCGCTCTCAACACACTTCATAAATACACATTTTAACACTTACAAGCTGCGACCGCCTACACGCTTCCCAGTTATCATAGATGGGCTCAGATAATTCTTCCTTCACACGTCCAATCGGACGGCAACTGAATGTGTTTGTGATTCGCTCCAAAGCAGGAGCCCGATGGATCCTCCTCTATAACCCGGCTTTGACCTTTACCTCCGTGTGTTCCCCTCCAGTCTGGGGCCTGTTGTTTTGACCCTCAGTAAACAGCAGCCTTAGAGGGATCAGACCCTGAAGCAGGGGCTTGGCACTGGCTGTAGGGGGATTCTACTGGGAGTGAAGCATATAGTGCAAGGGTTTACTGGTGGAAGGCCCAGTCCCTTATCCCTCGTATGATAGACCAGTAGGTTCTCCTCTACCTGCCTTCCTCTTCCCCCCGTTTGTAGACAAATCTAATTCTGCCCCAATGCCTGCAACAAAAGACCAATTCCCCCAACACATTTATGATGGACTCTATTTTGAAGCTAGTACATTGTTGTCCCCCCCCCCCCGGTTTCCCTGGTGGCCACCAGCTTTTTGAATGCTTCACAGAACAAACTGGTCACAGTCCACAAACAGCCATGCATGCAGGCGGGAGCAGACATGTTGGCTTCACTCCACGTGGAGTGGTTTGTCGTGTGTGCGTCTCGGGGCCCGGGTGGTGAGGACGCCGCCATTTCTGGCTTTGCTGTAATGACCAGTGAGCAAACACACTCCCAACTGCCACTATTGGGATTCAGCAGTTGACGTCCCAGTCTGAAATGGCTTCAGTAACGACAGGCAGAGAGAGAAAGCTCTGCTCAAACCAAGAGTTTAAGAATCTCTCCTCTAATGCTGTGTTGAACAGCTCTGCCTCTTCTTGTAAATTAGTCACAAGAACGACAGACTCCACTCAGAACAGTTACTTCTATAAACAGAGGTAATTACCGAGTGTCTAACTTTGGATTCCACATCTTGAAAAATGTGAAGGATTCTTACTTTGCAGCCCGTGGAGCTCGCACAGCTCCAGAGTGATTGTTCTATAAAAGAATCACAACAGTTGTATGGAAGTGTTTTGACAAACTGCATTTTGAGTTTCTTTATTTCTTTATTTTTACTTGCAATAATGTCTGTTTCTGGCCACCTGGGGGCAGTTGAAACAAGACGTCAGCAAAACATAAACACACACGATCACCTTTCAAGTTAATGGGATGAACTTGTTAACAGTTGTCTCTTTCTGTCTCTATCAGGTAGTGAACACTGGGTTTTTAAAGGTTTATCTCCAAAAAGAGCTCCCCCTGGTGGCCAAAATGACAATAGGAGCGTGATGAGAGTTAAGTTACGTATTGGGCGACAAACTTGTGAGTTGAAAAACAAATTCCATCCCCTTTCTCAATAATGGGAGTGGAGATGCAACGTACATTTTGATATAGAATCCAGTATTTACACTTTATTTATATATATTATTATAAAAAGTTAGATTTTAGCTGCTTGTCGGAGGCTTTTCATTAAGTTAGAACCCAACCGAGGTCCATATCACCGCTGCTGGTGTAGAAATGGAGAGTTGCCCCACTTAGTAACTGATTAATATGAAACACATTTAATTAGCTGTCGTTGTTTATGATCATTCCCTCTGCCCCCCCTGATATGATGCATGGCACAAGTTGGTGACATCACCGCAGGATGTCAGCTGGCCGGAGGGCTGCGTGGATCCAGGCTTCCCATTGGCTGGAGACTCTCTGAGATCAAGCCATTGGCTCGAGGCTCCTGTAGATCTGGACCGGCAGCGGCCTGGAGCTTTTCTTCACCGAGGCCAGTGGATTGCTGCAGGCCCGTTTGTGACATTGATCCAATGAGTGTGTCCCTCTCTCACAAACCCACTTTATGGGGGCTGTTAGTAGAAATATGATATTTTATGTAACCGGGCTGCATCCTTTTATAGGCAGCATTATTTAAAAATGGAGCTTACATAAGGCCCTCCTCTGCCGGGCAGCGGATAAAGGCCGGACGTTTGCCAAAATCAAGAGAAAGAAATGCTATGCAGCCCCCCCCTCCCCTCCTCCTCCACGCACACACACACACACACTTAACACCCCACACCCCCAAGCCGACACTTCCCGGGCTGCACCGCACATGCACCACGGGAACCTGTTACCATGGATACAGCTGGCAACAGCACCGCTAGGGCCCTGGCAACCCACCACCACCACCACCACCACCATCGCTACTGTCAGTGCGTTTCTCCTCCTTCGCTCTATCTTTATCTCGTCTTCCTTCCTTTTCTCTCTTTCTGCGGTTCTGCCTTCTGAAGCCCCCCCCCCCCCCCCCCCCCCCTCCCCAGTCTCTCTGAGGTGTTTTACTGTGGTGCAGATTTCAGGAGCTGTTTTCTCCCTCAGTCTCATTGGACTCATTAGTGTCCTTTACCGAAGCAGCGTCTGTGCCGAGCGCACACGCAGGCCCGTGAGTCGCCGTGCACGTGCGTGCATGTGTCTGAGACCGGGGTTGTCGCTGAGTGTGAAGGCAGGTGCACACCACTGTCTGTGTGCCTGTGTGTGTGTGTGTGTGTGTGTGTGTGTGTGTGTGCTCCTTATACAGCCGGCCAGGGCAGCCAATAATTACTGGAGCTTCCGGCTGATGCTGCCTATGTTTGATTACAATGATCAAGGGCCAAGTTATGGAGACTTAAAGTACCATCATCTAGTGTGTGTGTGTGTGTGTGTGTGTGTGTGTGTGTGTGTGTGGCTGTGTGTGTGAGTGTGTTGCAGGATAGAGAGTTGTGTCAGGAGTTCAAATTTTCTGGAGCAAATAAAATCGCAGAGCGTTAAATCACACTTTCTTGTCGCTGACGAGATGTGTTGAAATGCTTTTTGTAGACTCGTGTTATTTGGCGGCGCTGTCCCTTGTTCACTCTGCCTGTGTGTACGAATTTTTGCGTTTTAGTGTGTGTGTGTGTGTGTGTGCATGTGTGTGCATAAGCGAGTGTGGTGAGCCGAGCTGTGTAGAAAAACAGAACAAAATTAAATATTTATGCCCTGAAGTTCACATTAAGACGAGAAAAGTTAAACTGCTGTGAACTGAAATCCCCCCGCGTGTGAATTATGAGCATGTGAGCGTTGTCTCCGCTAACTTCTCACTTTCAGTAAAACCAAACGCAGCTCGTCTCCTCGGGCGCGGTGGACAGCGATGAAGTTGTTATTTCTGTGTCGGGGTGAAGACGGTGTTTATATCTCAGCGGTGGAAGAGGGACAAGCAGAGCCTGTTTAGTGAGAGCTATGTGTAAGGGAGGACATTGATTGGCGGTCATTTATAAATGATGGCGCATAATGTAGTACATTCCCTCCGATGGCAGTGACTGGCTCAATAAAACATGAAGCCTCCAGTCAGGGGATGAAATATTAAAAAGGGAGGCAGAGAGGATATAGGAGCTATTTCTCCCCAGGGATTGGCTGTGTGTGTGTGTGTGTGTGTGTGTGTGTGTGTGTGTGTGTGTGTGTGTGTGTGTGTGTGTGTGTGTGTGTGTGTGTGTGTGTGTGTGTGTGTGTGTGTGTGTGTGTGTGTGTGTGTGTGTGTGAGCATGAGTAAGACACTTGTTCGGGTTTAAACCGAAGTGTTATCGAATGTCGGGCCTGCTGGCGAAGAGATGAGGAGTCAGAATGTGGTTAAGCTGGCTAAAGAGTGGGATGAGGCGCACTCGCATAAAGTGGGAAAAATATCCGTTGTAGTGGCTTAATGGAACATTCTGTGCTTTCATATGGAGCCTGACACCATCAATGTAACCACTCTGTTATGTTCGCTGCTGAATGAGAAGAAGCAAGCCGCCGGATCCAGATGATGCGTTTCTCCTCTCGCCGGCTTGTCACAGACGTCCTCGCAAATGGCGGCAGAAAGACATCTCGCCGTGTTATCTCATCGCTCCTTGTTTCCTTTTGTTTACGTGACAAAAAAAATAAATAAAAAGGAGAGTGAAATGCAAAGCGAGGGGAACTCATTTGCCAAAGTTGCATTGCCTGCCGTGGCCGGTGAATGGAGAGGAGAGGCTGGAGAATGGTTTGTGTTCAGGGAGCTTTTCCATATTCCTCCGCCTGTCAGAGCCGATCCCTCTCTGCCGCTAATAGGGGCACAGGAGAGGACGGGCAGCATCTGCTGTCAAAACCAAATTATCTTCTGTCAACAAAGCAGGAGGGAGAACCGGCCCCGTGGCCACACAGACTCATGCACAGATACTCATACATTCTAGTTTGGCCATTACAGGTCACTTAAGGGGAGGGCAGTTGTGATTCTTTATTTTCTTATTGACTCGTGGCAATTTTGTGGTCAGACGCAGAAAGATAGAGTGCAGCTCGTGGAGCGGGGGTTGGATTAGGGAGAATACATTATGGGGCACTGCTGTAGCTGCCAGTGTCATGATGGAGGGGACGTTGTGGAGCTGTCGAGCCACACAAGCTCCTAGTGTCCAAGGAGGAGAATTATGTCCTGGTGTGGGCGTTGGAGAATCACCACAAGTCAACATGTGGCACCTTGAATCAAATTAGCTTGGGTGGAGAATCCACATTTCACCGCGTTGCCTTGAGATTAAGGGACGGATCGAAAACGGCAACAGGTCAATGATATAAGAGCCGGGAGCTAAACGGCCCACACAGTTGAGCTGTGACGGGGGGGGGAGAGCCCTGACCAGCAGCCCAGGGCGGAGGACTCAACCATCTGCACAGACCCAAGCACAGCAATTATGTCGGATGACAATTATTCCGAACCACATGCGTTTGGCTGCGGCGGAAAGTAAATTATGATTCAGATCTCATTTCAAGTTTTTAATGTGATTTGAATCATTTTTTTGGGACCAGACGCTGCTGAAGCCGCTCCAGTATTGTGACCATTGTGACCAGTAGGAAACAAAACAAACGTTAAACTAACATTTATGAGACCGACAGTCGAGTTGTCACGGCTCTAACTGTAATTAAAACAGTTAACAAACGTATAATCAGGCACAATATTCAGGTTCAGTGTGTAAGATTCATTTGAAATGGATTTTTTGGCAGAAATTGAATATAAAAAAATCGTTGTGATGTTTTAACTTGTGTGTTTCATCTAAATTGTACAAATTATTGTTTTCTTTATGCTAGAATGGGACATTTAAATTTAAATACTAAGTTTTTTACAGTAGCCCAGACTGGACAAACTTACACCTTTTAAATTGTTATGACAACAGACAGCTACCACAGGTCCTTTTTCTTATCTTTCACCACTAGATGTCACTAAACTCTACCCACTGAACCTTTAAGGCTTTTTCACGACTCCGATCTTAAAACAACACATTATCAAATGTCTTTGTGTGAATCTACGCTCAGTTTTGATTTATCACTAGATAAAATTAAATGTTCTGTGACATCTCCCCAGAGAGAATGTGTCTCACATGTCCAGGGTTCCAACATCATGTTTTCTGCGGCGCTCATTCGATAGTAATGTTCAGCATCGTGCTTTGTATTTGAGTTTCAGATCCTCACCTCATCATGTCCCCAGGCCATTCAGTTTGTTTTCACACCTATCCAGGCCCCGGCGTCCTTCTCTCTCTGCGGCAGGAGCATGTGTCACCTCATTCCACGGCCGCATCTATTTTTCATGGAGGTAAATTGCATGGCGCCATTGTGCGTTGAACTCTGCCTCAGTAATCCAGAGAGATGACCTCTAATAATGCAGCTCCTTCACCCCCGCGAACACATCAACAGCTCTGAACCTCAACACCGGCTCCGCTGCCATTATTCCACATATCTCCACTTTACATTTAATCCTCTGAGCTTTTGATTTCTTTCCCTGTGTCCTCTCTGTTTTGTGAAGCGCTTCTTTTTAATGGGTCCTGTTTTGTTTCAGTTTGTCTTCATTTTTAGTTTAAATTTTTCTTTAGTTTACTTCCTATTTATCCATTTTCATTTTGAATTCAATTCCTCCTGTCGTCGTGCAATTTATTTTCTCCTTTCTTCTGGTTTACAACCCATTCTTACTGTCAGGGTCATTTAGACTTTTCTCACCTTTTCTTTACACCTTTCATGCAACACATCATCTTTCAATCTTCCTCTTACTTGTCTCTTTACCTCTTTAAAGGAGCCGTGTGCTCATATTCAGGGTCATAATCTTAACTTGTGTTATCGCTTCAAATTGATCAGAAAACACATGACTCAGACTGTCCATCGCTGCAGCTCCTCTCGTCAGCCTCTGTCTGAAACATGCCAACAAACTACTGAATGGATCTCCACCAAACTTGAGAATAATTCATGGATCTTGATGATAATAAATCAGGCATCTTTAGTGGACGTATATGTATGTATATGTGAAATGTGGTTTCATGAGGGGGCCGCAGTGGAGCTGTGTGATCTACTGAGTGACATTCCACTTTGATATTATAATTCCAACCTCATAAAACCATCTCTTAACCTTTTAAACGAAACCTATAACTACATTGTCCTCCATCATCTTTCTCCCACAACAGTGATTCATACGGCCTCCTAACTCTCCTCAGTCCATTGGCTTTCCTACAGGTGGTTGGATTCACAGCGTCACTCTCTCAGAATAGCCTAATCACAGACAGAGACTCCGGGGATGAGGGATTGAGCACAGATGCTCAACAGCCTGCGTGTCTATAACACACATTCACACACACACACACACACACACACACACACACACACACACACACACACACACACACACACACACACACACACACACACACTTGCACACACTTGTACAGACAGTGACACCTCACAGATGAACAAACAACAGAGGAGTCACGACCCTGTCAGCGCTCGTTGTTCCTCCGTCCTAGAACTTCTCTGTACGCTGTAAAAAACAAGTTTTCCACCAGCAGCGGCTTCACTGTATGGAAATGACATGCTGGACGTTTTGACACCACAACAATTTGCAAATCTGTTGAACATCGACTTCTCTAAACTCATATTTTATAAACACGTGATATCCACAATCTTCGGATAATGTCCAGACATCATTTCCGGACATTGTCCATGTGCGTGTTGGAAAGAGTCGACTGAATGCACGTGGTGGACAACAAGGAAAGATTTTGCTGAGATGAAATGATGCATATCAGCTGCAGAAAAAGATGAATGGGAAGCGGGTGGGAGGGGGGTGGGGGGAGGGGGGGGCAGTTAGGTCGCAGCTCCGCGCAACAGATAATCAGGATTGGGAATGAGGATCTTTAATGGCTGTCAATTAAAAACTAATTAGAGGGTGTAAGCTCAGCTAGATCGGCTATCAGTCCATTTATCATCACACAGCTGTCACACACACACACAAACACACACACACACAAACACACACATTATCATGAAGACATTGTGTCAGTATTTCTTTTCTGCCCCTCCAGCATTGTGTTCACATGGACACACACACATGCATGCGCTCACCTGCACTCCGGAGCGCACACACACACACAGCGGCCCAGACAGTAAATACATATGGAGCTCATTCAGCAACAAACCAGCTGTAATAGACACATTCCCTCCTCCATCTCTTTCATTTACCGGGACAGAATTGCCTCTGAATTGATGGCAAATAGTGGAATTTGACCCAAATGTATTTCTATAAATGGCTGTGAACAGACAGACAAATGAAAACACATGACCTGATGAAATTGCAGAAATTCAAATTCACTGAATGACTTGTACCGTGACAACCAATCAGAGACAAATGGATACGCATATCTCCAGGGGGGCAGCGGCGGGTACATGGGGGTCCGGTGACTTTGCATCGCCGTCATTTACGCTTTAAGTGCGAGGCGCTTCTGCCGGAGATTTCACATTGTCAGCCTGTTAAGGGACAGTTCGACATTTTTAAGAAATAGGAACGTTTGATTTGTTCTCAGTGAGACAAAGGGATCAATATCATTTTATGTCTGTGCATCATTTCACCTCAAAAACTCACTAATTAACACAGTATAATACTCAATATAATGAATATACAGAATTGCCTAATAATGACCTATATGTATATATATATATATATGTATTTTAACAGCTGTTTGCTATTAACCCTGTATAGTGTAAAGTGCTGTTATTGGCCTATTGCTAATGTCTCAAAACTGAAGTCACCTCTTTACTTCCCAGTGTTTCCAGCGCTCTGACTGACGCTACACTACAGGAAATCACCTTTTCTTTGCCGCTCTAAAAACAGTAGAAGTTCAGAACCCAGGGACAGCTCCGACCAGATGCAAGTCAGTGACGTCATGTCTGCAACAGGGTTCTTTGTTTGTTCCTCCGCAGGGTTTTGTTCCCGAGCCGGAGGGTTGCAGAAGCAGAACGTGGGCGTGTTGTTAACTCAATGATTTTCCTTCATTTCAGTCCATAGATACCTGTTATTCAGCAAAGCAGAAAGCAGAGCAACTACTGAAATGCACTGTCTGGTCAAATCTCCAGTTTTGGTTCCGTCTTCTGCCCTTGTCAAACTCCGTCAGTGTGTTGTTCAAATCATATTTTATAGCTTCAAACACGGTCCTACATCTGGAAAAGCCCCAATCTTCAACTTGATTTCTTCGTCAGTGCCACAGATTACCGATGCACTGCTCTGTGGACTCGAACTTCCGGCCTCCTCGCCCTTGATGCTGCACCTCAATCAGCAGGGTCAAGGCAGGTGTCGGACTTATGGCACCGTCACCTGCTTTGTGAACAGAAAATTGCTTTCACCCTAAAGAACACGTGGGTGAGACTTTATCAGAGACACATCTCACACCAAACCATATTTTTTTGCTTCTTTCAAAAATAGCGGACACGGTGAAAAGCGGTTTTCTACTTTAGCCACGAGCAGGGTTGACGTCCACTGGTTCCCTTTTTGGTATTATACCAATTAATAACCACACGTGGCAAAACAACGTAATTTGGAAAAGGGAAATAATATCCAAGTCCAACTAGATTCTTCTGTGTGAAAGGAAAGAAGATGTTTCTGGACTCTGTTGTTTGACTGACAAGAGCTTGTGGCATTTTCTATAAGAAATGTATTGTTGATCCAACACGAACAGGAACATTTGAGTGTTTTTTCCAGGTGTCAAAATGCCAGATATATAAATATATAAATATATAGATAAAGATATATCTCTATTTATCTGTCTCTTTGAGTCTCCTCCAGGACAGAGTCCAGCTCCAGTTGAAACCTAAACTCTTCACCGTGAAATCTCCATGTATTTAATTTCGATTTTCTGTTATATGAACAAAACTACCCTCTTATCACTTAAGGCCAATCTGAAAATGCTTTCATGTAACTTATATAAGTGAAGGCTCCTTTTATTCAGAATACAAAGTAAGAGAACAAAACTCCACTGGTGTCAGTGATGGATCTGGAGAAAATGTCTGGTTGTCGTCGGCTCAATAAAGGAACACGACAAGTCATCAGAGGAGATTAGCATTTCCCTAAAAGTTTGAAAATTACCACTTGTACCACTTTAGAGTCTTTACATAATTTTTCATGTCATGTGTAAACCTGTCATCTTTTTAAAGGGTAGAATAATACAAACAGAAAGGAGAGCAGGCTTTGGAACAAATTAAAATTATATTGATTTATATTAAATTATATCCCTGTAATCTGTGAAAACATCAGGCTCCAGTCGGGTTTGGACACAAAAACCAGAATGTCTGATCTGGATCGAGCTTCGTTACGAGTTGGGACAGGAAACTGAATCCTGAGCCAGATGCGGGTTTAGTCCAATGAGATAAATCAAATCCATCCAGATTTTCATTCCAGTACATCCAGAATTTCATTCTACAAATCTCCCATTCGTTCGAAGTGAATTTCTACTACTGGCAAATTCAAGAAGGCAGCTCTTTGACACTGAACGTTCATAAACACCAGTGACCTGCACCCACTGGACGGCTGTAGCTGTCAATCACTCGGTGTCCACGCCCCCAAGCGTAAAGACATTTGACCATAAACTCCTCATGAAAATCTTCACTGATGCTATTAATCAAACAAAGTGACTTGAAGTCCAGGTCCATTTTTATTAGCCCGTCGATAGCAGGTAGAATCCTGGGACACTTTGCTCCTTCTTAATTCCTCGTATTCATCGTTTCCGCGCTTTGTCATCTGACTTGTCGACATTTGTCACCGTGGTTTTGCGCATTCTTCGGCGTTTGTGTGTTTGTGTGTGTGTGTCTGTGTGGTGTCTAGACAGGAGAAGCCTAATCTATTTCCCATGTTCCCATCCGGTCCTGTTGGAGCCTTTGAATGGCAGATAAACAGAGCGGGGCTAAGGCTGAGGCTTCATCAAGAGGATTAATTCTGTGAGTCTTATCTCCAGAGGAGCCTCTCTGCCTCATCTTCCTCTTCCCTCTTCCCCACTGGCGTCGAGGGCTCTCACCACGCACTACAGAGTTCACTCCCAGTTCACACACTGGGCTGTGCAAACTGCTGCCACAAGCTCAAAAAATACACCACACAGATCCAGTCGGGGGGTCGTGTGGATCCTGGTGATCGTGTCCCAGTCCCCCCCCCCCAACCCCCCCAAACAGAAGAAGGTCCTCCAGAGTGGATTACTGTCAGACGGAATTAACACAGACTCCAGATGCAAATGTTTTAATTATGAAAAAGATAGAAACTGGAGCAGAAATGCTGAAGTAAGACAAAACTCCCATATTGGAACGTGTGGTGTCTGCTGAGGATGATTTAGTTATGCTACGATACTGCCAGACAAAGAGTGATTGTGGCAGCGTGTCTGAAGGCACAACATTTCAATATGAAAGGAAGAGCCAGATATAAAATGTACATTATAATCAGGGAAGGATGTGGTGCTAAAAAACGAGGACAAAGACAAACTTACTCAGCCAGACTCGGTGAAGAATTCAGTTAAATCATTCGGCGCTTGTGGGAAATCAATGTAGTGGGGATTTGGGATGATTTACGTAATCGTTTATTCACGTTAAATATCAGCATCAAACCGGTATTTCAGCGTGAAAGTCGGTGTTAACAGAGCAAACAAACCCAAGCAAACACTGTGAAGTCTAATAAACAGACACCCATTCAGGGTTTTGATAGAATCCTGCATCGAGGCGTTATTTGTGATGACGCAGGTGGTAGTTGTGTTGTAATGTGTGCAATCAGCCGACTGGAGTGGAAACTGTGAGAGGAGAGGTTCAGATAACTGTGATTTCTCCAAACAGAAGCCGACGGCGAGCGGCCCCATCAGCTCAGGTTCCTCATCCTCCTCTTAACTGTCACCGCGGTTATCATCATCATCATCATCATCATCATCATCATCATCATCATCATCATCATCATCATCATCATCATCATCATCATCATCATCATCATCATCATCATCATCATCATCATCATCATCATCATCATCATCATCATCAGCGCGGTTCTCGTTTGTCACTGTGATTAATAGTCGATAAGCGAGAGTCGGTTCCTCCACATCAGAAGCAGTGGTGCTCTAATAAATGGTGGATTGTTCAATTCTGCTCGTGATTCTCTGAGTTTCTACCCTGAGAAAATGACTTTGAATATATTCGGGTCAGAGTAAGATGGAAATGGACAGATGGAATTTTATTATTGGACGTCAAGCGGAGAAGATATTGATGAGTAGATCTGTGCTCTATCACCTGCAGCCTTCATCGTTGGTCTGTCAACCCTCTCCTCTTTCTCAAACTAGCTCAACACTGGACGGCCTCAGGAGTCAAAGTTCAGGTCCGGGTCTGTTGAGCTGTTTAAGTGTTTTCTTTTCAAACACAACACAGACATTGGCCCGTCAGTTTCGTTTGTGTTCAACGCAACGATCAAACTTTAAAATCTGTTCAGAAAAACGTGTGGTGAAATCTGATCCAGTGTAATATCCAGTATCATCCGGTAGTTTGGGTGGGCTGTGTAAGTGTGTGTGTGTGTGTGTGTGTGTGTGTGTGTGTGTGTGTGTGTGTGTGCACATGCTTTGTAGCCTTGAGGCAGCAGCTGACGATAATCTCTCGGAGGGGTCCATGTCGTGGTTGTCACGGCGATCTTCCCAGGGCTGATGTTGGCTGACGGCTGGTGTCACCATTGCTTTCCATCACCGGCTCTCTGATGGCTCTCATTTCAGTGAGTGTGTGTGTGTGTGTGTGTTTGCCTACACGTGTCGGAGCGGTTTCTCGTGGTGCATACGTGTGTTTCTGCCTTTTGTATGTGTGTGTTTTAACTTCTGTGTGGCTCAGATTTAATATGAAAGAAACCAGCTGAAGGTGTATGTGTGTTCTTTCCTGCAGTTCCATCTGCTGTTGGTATTTATGTGGTATTTTTTCTTATTTTTATCCGTTAGTTTGCTGCTGCAGGGAAACTTCTCCTTGACGATCAATAGACATTCGATCTATCTCATGATTTTAATCATTTCTTAAGCTCGGGAACGAACCCGCCGCTCCCTGACCACCAACTCCGGTCAGCCGCCTGCACTCCACCCCCCCGCCGAGTGACGACAGAACGGCTCGCAGTTCTTCCTGCTCGGTGTAAAACAGCAGCTTGTCCGGCTTCGACAATGACTGAATGAATAATAAACAAGTTCACGAGTGCAATTTATTTTCTATGATGAGTTTTCTGATTAAATTAGACAAGTTTGTTTCGCTCTCAGCGGGTTCATCTGCTTCCTTGTGTGTCTGTGAGTGTGAGTGTGTGAGTGTGTGTTTGTGCGCCTGCCGGTTTCACTTGCCTGCAGATGGCAATGTGTTACATTTCTATAACAGTCTCTCTCTCTCTCTCTCTCAGTCGAGCACAAGTGCTGCTGCTGCTTCTCCTCCCGCTGCTCAGGCTGGTGTGCAGCTCTCTGCTTAAAGTCGTCACCGCTGAACGGACGGATGGAGGAAAGAATTTAATACGTACTTTGCATTTCAATGACATTTCAATGACTTTCCCCCCCTCGTTTCTTTAACTTCATTTTTTTAATCCCTGTGAATCACGGGAGTTTCAGACGGAACGAAACTGCGATTGAAAGAAAAAATCTTTCGCTTGTAGCATTTTGTGATGGCGCCTTGTTAAAAGGTGACGTGCCATAATGGGATGGGGAGGGGGGGGGTGAGGCAGAAAAAACTCAATAAACATCGGTGTCATCGCCTTAATTCCTCCCGAGTTACGTCTCAAAGCTGAAAAATTTGAGCCTAATTTGGAAGCTGTGAGTGTGATACAGGTTGTCAGCTCCGGCGATGATCTGTCATCTCCCGGCCGAGCTCACGCAACGCCGCCTCTTCTCTGCAGAGACGGGAGTGAAAGGTAGCGGAGGGAGGACGGGGGGGGGGGGGGGGGGAAGTGATGGGCAGAGACAGAGGGACCATATGGAGTTTCACAGTTTTAGATTTCTCTCACAAATGCTTTTCTCAAACTGACTCATGTTGTGTTTATTACTCCTGACAGTAGTAAACAGCTGGTGTGTGTGGGGGGGGGGAGTCTGGATTTCTGTCTGCTGTGGGCTTCTGCGTGTGCCTTTACATATCTTCTAGTGTGTGTGTGTGTGCACGAGTGTTGGTGTGTGTCCAATCCGAATGCATTCCTCCGCTCTGTTGACGGCCTGTGCAGCGTGAGAAGTGTGTGTCAGAGCCGCTGCTACACATTCAGCAGCCATGTCCAATTGAAATAGATTGGAGCCGTGGAGGCAGGGTAATTCTGGGTGTGTGTGCTGTAATCTTCCTGCTCCTCCGCTCCTCGTCTGGCTTCTTTCTCCTACATAATGAGATCGATAGCTTTTGCAGAAAATAGAATCACAAAGTGAAGGAATGAGCATTTGTCTCTCGACCAGTTTTTTTCTCTTTTGGGTCGTGTCCTGCCGCGACCCGGCCGCTAAATGGAGTTCATCTACTTTTAATTCTCAGTTAGATGGATTCTTTAATGGCACCGTGCATCAATTTACTCTGGCAGCCAGCCACTTAGCAGCTTATATGTATATAACTGATGGAATATAATAAATAGATAATTGAATAGATATTAAGATGAGAACTAGACTCGAAATCTGTCGCTGTGAGGGTATGATTCTTTATCTTTATTCAATTTATTATGTATAAACATGTCAAAGCATGTCTGGGTTCCAGTAACGATCGGTGGCGGAACCTCAGATGAAGATGTGGATTCTGTGGTCGGGGGTTCAGTGGGTCCGGTGGTTTCTCACCAAACCCTGGCAGCGATACTGGAGGAGTGATTTTCCCATCCAGCCTACATCCATATGTTTTGTGGTTTTGGATCGTGTCCCCCAGAGTGTGGTTATTCTACAGTAAGCCCTAATAGGGGTGGGGTGGGGGGTGGGGGGGGTTATGGTTATGCATTTAGGGGCTATGGCAGCTGCCTTAGGGAATCCACCAGCGAAGGGGCTTTTCCACGGCAATCAAACTACCCATCTGGGACGTGTTGAATAGAATAGCCTGTGATCCCTCAGTTTGGGGTGAAGTCTCCAGTGAAAACGACAAGAATGGCGTCAATATAAATTATGCTTCAAAGATCCATGAATTATTCCCTTGTACATTGGTTAAAATATCCTGAATCTTTTTCTCTAGGTTTTGTAGCTTTTGCATAAATCCTGCTGACAAACAAACAGAAGAAAACGAACAGGGGAGAAAAAAGCAAGAAGAAGAATGTAAAATGAAAAAACTTGATCTGACAGTCCTCACCTATTTAACTAACTATAACGTGAGGAATCTATTCCTGTGTGTATGTTTATGATTTTATATCGAAGGCTGTTCATAAGATCTACATTAAACGTGGCTGGTGTGTTGCTGGGAGACCAGAGAGAGTTCAGTGGCAAATCTTTTCCGATGTCAGCGACATGGCAACAGACTTTATTTATATATCGTCCTTTTCTGGACCTATCCACCCCTGAAAGTCCTTTACACCACAAGCCACATTCACCCTATGAAATGTTGCGATTTCTATCAGGGGCAACATGAGGAAGTAGTTTGCTCAAGGACACGTTGGTATACAAGCTAAAGGACCCGGGGACTGAACCCCTGACCCTCTGGTTGGTGGACGACCTGCTGTTCAGCGCCTTCATTACAAACCGACAAAGACCGGGTCTCTAGTTCAGGGTTCGTTCGGTCGAGCTTCGCTGAACCTCCAACAAACTGGAGAACAGATTTATGTCACAACCGTGAGACGGACCCGTGGATCCATGAAGAATCAGCCCACAACCCATCATACATCAGTGTGAATGCAGTCGTTCCCTATGTTTACTGTTTTCCAGATAAATGCAGCATCACCCAGAGTGAAATGCACTGCTGATGGGATTTGATTTTTTTTATCTTTCCCTTTGACTGACAGGCCAAAGCTAATTATCTCCCTTTGCTCCCTCCCTCCATCTCCCTCTCCCTCTTTCTCTCTGCATTTCCCTCACTCCATCTCCATCTCTTTCTTTCTCTCTCCTCTTCTCTCCATCTCTAGGAGGACTAGAGATTCCAGGAATAGAAACAGAAACGCTGTTCATGGGGGATGGATCCACAGCTGATCTTTATTCACAGTTTCTTCTGACAACGTTCTGCAGCAACAGGTAACGTCCTCTGGGACAGGAGGGCTGGGGCGGGGGGGTAAATACATAGAGGCAGATAAAAACTTTGCCTCAACAACTTTCAAGTTCATTGATTTGAGCCGAGAACTGACTGAATTTTAAAGATGAGCGACATGTCTCCGCTTATTTTCTAGATACGGCCGTTGCCATTTTCTGCTTCCACGCCATTTGGAGGCGGAGTCTGTGCAGCAGCAATCGTGGGGTGGAGCTCTGGTGTCAGTGTCCCGCCCACACATGCACGCCATCAAATGGAGAATAGCTCTCAACTGTCAATTATGACTTTTGCTTTTATATAGCAGTGTAAAGAAAACTTATGGGGGTCTTATGACCTATACTGCACCCAGCCACCAGGGGGCATGATAATTTGATTCGACTTTTTTCAAAAGCAATCACTAATTATTAAACATTACGTAAAACCTTCATACATATGAACTATGAAGTAAAAACGGAAATATATAATAGCAAAAATAACAAGAACATACGGACGTGCATTAATTCATCTGATTTACTTCATACACATTTCACTGCACTTCGCCTGTAAACACACACACACTTCCATTTGTGTGTTTGCTCTCGCTGTCTGCATTTCAGCTGCTCGTCCATTTTTGCCGAGTCCTGAGTGATTTAGCCCTGAGAAGCGAAGTGCCCCTCCGAGCCGTCGGAGCCACTCAGCGCTCAGCGGCAGACGACAGGACGGGACGTTCAAGTGTCTCCTGTAAACCTCGTGCCTCCAAACATTTCTGTTTTTCTTCATTTTTCCTTAAAACAAGAAGCTTTTTCTTCCAGATATTCTCTAACAGACCAGCGTAGGTGTTGCGGCGACAAGCGCTTTGTACTGAAAGTGCCGGCACTCAGACGACACTCAACAAAGATACAGTAAAGCCTCGAGTGTCTCCTTCCATGTCCACAATCACCCACTTAGCCGATGGACCCATTGACGCCGGTTGCTATGGCCGCAGAGCGCTGCCTCTTATGGCAGTTAGCGACATATTGGACTCACCTTGACTCTGTGCAGGTAGCGTCCACGTGACGCCGCTTCATATCCGCTGTGTGGCGAGAGGAAGCAGCCGACACAGACTCAACGTGACAGGAAGAGAGACGCCACATGGCGACACGGTCAAAGCTGTTCAGCCTATTACTGGTTCCTCACATTTTAATCCTGGTTGCATGATGGTATAACTAGTCTTTTTATTTACCTTTACATACCAGATTATGTTATATCATTTTAGATATGCTAATTATCTTGTGCTCTCTCCACAGCTTGGCAAAATATATATTTATGGCTCTGCACTATGCTTGCTTCTGGCTCCAAATGACCTCAGAAGCACAAGATGGCAGCTTCTCTTCCTCCAATTTTTTAACCTTATTTTGTGTTTTGCAACGGGAGGAAGTGGAGATAATGCTTCAACCTTTATTCACAATCTTCTGCACTGTGGTATTTGACACCGTCTCCTTCTTATCGACGTTCTGTTGCACATATTGTTTATTACCCCTCTCACGGTGTTGTTTTATTAATGTGAAGCACTCTGCGACTTTGCTCTGGGAAAAAGCCGCTGCACTAAATAAACTTCACCTCCTTACAGCTTGTTCGCACAGGATCTTGGACTCGGAGCAACTTGTTTCAGCAGCAGTCAGCTTCTCTTTGCCGCTGCAGCAGGGCGACAGTATTTACCCATCAGCTAATGGCCCGCGGGTCAGGGGTGACACACTCTCACGTCGCCACGCTGCCCTTTCTCTCCGACCTCATCTCATGGTCGTGCGGGTAATGCTAGACGATCCCACCGGCATTAACTATACACACAAATGGGCCCAGCTCTCCACACACACACACACACACACACACACACACACACACACGCTCTCTCTCCCAAAGATACAGAATCAAATGCATGCAGGCAGTTACACACAGACACACAAATAAAGGACACATATTCTGTCGTTCGCCCCCCAAACACACAGCCAGGGAATGCATCCTCTTCATATATGCATGATAGGGAGATAAAGCTGAAAGGTCAATTCCATTAGACAATCTCCTTTTAATGTCACAGTGCCTGCAAAGAGCAACCTGCGATCCCCTGCACCCCCCTCCCCCCCCCCGTCTCAGCATCACATCGCAGTTTTTATCAGAGCGCAGGATCCGTCCCACCGGCCGAGAAGCATCCACCGACTGTCATGGAGATCCGCTGATATGTAGTGTTGACGGCAAAATGTCCACAAAAACCCCCCCCTCGCTACGCAAAGGTCGACTGACGCTGGTTAATCAAGAGTCCTTCTCGCAGCTGTTTGTTTATTACAGTGTTATTAACAAAAGTAGGAGCTTATGTTTACATCAAATACAGAAAGGTGTGAAGTTATTGAAGTTTGTCACTCGTCAGTGGAGATGGAACTTCAAAGTTTAGGAACTGCGTGAAGTTGGGTTTAGCTCGATGATTCTACACCCCCCACCCTGCATGTATCGGACTGTGCTAGCTGTCAATCACACGTTACACACACCCCCATGCATCAGTTGTTTTATCATCATTCTTTATGGGAACTGGCTCCTCCTCTCCACAGCTCAGGCCCACGAACCGTCCCTGTCTCTCACCGTCTCTGTGTAGTTGAAGCTTATTTTAATACTGTTTCCTGGCAGCTTCTGTCGTGTTGTGGGTGATTGGCTAGCACCCCCGAATGGCCCCTGATTGGCTAATGTTGGACTCTAATCCCTCTCAAGCGCACAGACCAATACACGTCCTCAGACACGCCCACACACACCCAGGCATCACAAACACACACACACACAAAATGCGAACACAGGTGTTTTCTCTGTATGCCCGCCACATTGTCTGAATGTTAATTACATGCAGAAGGCATCTGGGCCCGTCCACTGCTAATCCTCTTTTAATTATATGTGTCCTCACAATGACACAAGGTTTACAATGGTGATTACAGCCGTATTAGACATAGTGGAAAATAGGTAAGGAGATGTCGAGGGAAATGGAAATCATCACAAAGCAAATAGGAGCGCTTGTTTGTCGATGCTATGAAGTAGTGGTGGCTTGTGTGAGTTTACTTTATCTGCGATTTACTTTCACAGAAATCTGTTTTACTGAAACGAGGCGGCCGTCCCAGCGTTTACACAGAGTCTGAACATATTTGCAGATTAGACACTCGTACGTTCAGCTTATCTGCGTCTTTATACACTTTATAGTAAGTGATTTAAATTACACAAGAGTGACGGGATTGACATGGTTGTGTTTAATATGATAAAGACACGTTATCGTTTTATACGGTTGTTATGGGAGAGACTTTGCTTAATTACACATCTCATACAGTTGTCATTTCAGCCGTGAACATGAAGCTGCAGCTTTGAATATTAGATATTGACATATTTTCTAAAGATTAGCTTTTCAGTCGTCACAGCTTTTATTGTTTGTAATTTCTCTCTCTCTTTCTCTAAACAATCCCTGTACTGGTATTCCACAGTATTCCAGAGTCAGAAAATATAGCTTTAAATATATTATCATATTTATTTCTTGGGCTACAGCCTGAGTCCTGTTTCCTTGACGTGTTTCAGGCAATTTACCAAATACATTCAGCGAGCTTGTTACGCCTCTTCGAGCTTTTTTGAAACTTTTATCCGTATGGACATATTTGAAATGAAAACCAACTGTGTGATTAAGAATAAGTGTGATCATCTGCTCGGGCAAACACGCACACACTTTAAGAATCTGACCATGTGCGGCCCAGACCCACATAGTACGGGACTGGATCTCAAACATGTCCTCAGTCTTTCCTGGATGCAGTCACTCTTGTACATGGAGCCGTCTATCTGCTAATCTGGCTCCAATCTGCTAAATATCTAATAATATCTGCTTCTTCAGCACCGATGTGCTTCATATCTGCTGCTGTGGTTCAAGAAAAATTGGTTTATCAGAGCTTTTTCCCTAAAAATGTTGCACGCTGCGATTGGAAATAAATGAGTGCGATGACACCAAACAAAAAACATTAAAGTTGCAACTAAAAAAACAGAGACAATGAGGCTAACAACCTTTTATTGAATCGTTAACTTTTAACCTTTGATCGGTGCAGTTTCATTAATTCAAAGCATTTTCTTTATCTGCTCTGCGGTGATGGCCTAACTTTGTATTCACCGCCGCCTCACCACTCCCGTGTCCTCTGCAATTTCCTGCATTGCTACGTGTCCTGTTAAATATGGACCCGGCGTTGGCTCGGCTCATGAACATGCAGCCGGCTCCAAACAGAGGAGCCGCGGAGGAATGTCCTGCCGTCGCTGGCGGAACCCAACATCTGCTGAGAGACTCGTCCCAATCAGGACACGGCACAAAGTACGAGCCGTGAGGAAATAGCAAAGTGTATATTGACACTCTGCTGGACCTCTGGGAGAATAAGTAGCTGAAGGCTATAAAAATGACAGAACACGGAGAAATGCAGCGCATGCACACGCAAGATCTACACGTGTGTTTGTCTCGGCAGGAAGGAACGTGTGGACCGGAGGTTTGTCCCGAGTCTTAAGTGGGCGACTGTATGAACGCACACATGCACACGCACACCTCCCTGGCTTTAAAGGGACCTAAGGGAGCTCCTCTCAGTGTGTAGGGGGAATCCATGAATAAAACTCCCATTTGACCCTCATTGCTATAAAGCCTGTCTTTGTTGGGCCTCACAGGACCCTCTTTATCCGGCCTCCATCCCTCTTCTCCCTCCTCTCCCTCTCCCTCAGATAAAATCTTGCCCTTTTGTTTTTCCCCTCCATCCTGTCATGGCTGGGCCTTCATGTAATATGCATGAGGTTCAGTCGGGGTTTTTTCTCTTCTCCGGGAGACGTACAGTGGACAGCACAGTGGGGGCAGCCCTGGCAGAGTTGACCTCTGACCTCCTGGCTAACATCCTCAGTGCCGTCCATTAATCACGTGGCCACAAGTGGCCCCGAGAGTAAAGGATTTGCCGGCAGAGACAGGTTTCTATCTGGTGATGCATCATGTGGCAAGGGGAGGGCTGTTGTGTAGAGGGTGGGGCTGTGTGTGTTTGTGTGTGTGCGTGTGTACATGTGTGTATGTGTGTTAAAGCCGACCCTCTGCAGCAGATTCCTGTGAAGATTGCCTCTGGCCTCTCCGTCTGTATTCCGCAACAGGACAATGTTCTCCTTTAGTCGTGTGTCTGTGTGTTGTGTGTTGTGTCTCGGATGTGTGTCTCTCTTCTCACGCAGGCACACGGTGAGGTCACATGCCTCTGGAACACACACACACACACACACACGCAGAGAGAGAGTCAAACTGAGGTTACGCAGCCACAGCTCAGTTCGTCTTTTAGTAGCAATCACATGTCGCCCAGTCGCTGTTTCACACCTGTGATGTGATGACGGTGCTTTTAAAGAACCTCAGTGTTGTCGAACCCACTCACTCCACATCACAGGGACTTTTTTTTCACGTCCAACTTTTCCCACAACTGCAGGCATCCATTAGTTTCCATAAATTACCATACAGATCTCCTCCCTCCTTCTTCTCTCTCTCCATTTCTCTATCTGCTTGGTGTTTGCCCCCCGGTACAATATGAAATTCTATTATCAGACTCTGGATACTGATGTGTCACTCAATTATTTTGTGTTGTGTTTTGTCTTTGCATGAATCGGCAAATTTTTATTGGGGAAAAACTGTATTTCAGTTGGTTTGTGTTTAGGGATAAATCTGGTTATTTGTACTGCGACATTTCTAATTACCGAGATGATTTGGTTGATGAGCTCTCAAAGGCAAAGTGCATTTTGTTGTCTACTGTAAAAACACAGCGGAGGGAGCTGCAGGCTGTAACACAACCTCGAAGATGTTCATGCTACATACAAAAATGAAGGAAAACTAATATTTGCTGCTTCAATGTGGAACAATAAAACCCAAATTTGTAGAAAATGCCAAATGCATGTCTTTGTGAGCACGAAGCGATAAAATATGCAAAGTGTGAGTGGTATAGTTTAAATGAATATATAGGTGTTATTTTCAAATTATAAATAAGGCTTATTGTTATATAACTCATATTTTGTTGGGCTTCTAAAGTGATCAGACTTTAAAATGCAGAGTTAGATCCAAGCAAACTAAGAAATTAAGTCAACGCATTCGATTCAGGACCCGAGCTTCTAACTCTCGGTTTCTACTGTTGCATCGACTCGTATTGATTGGTTATCAGAGCAGAGAAATATCTCCGAGCTCTGTGGGAGTTTCTCGTGTCTCTGGAGGCGTTTCAGCCAAGTTCAACCTCAGTTCAACGCTTCTGCAGAAAAAAACTAGAAAACATAGAAGTGGTTCAATTTTGAGAAGGGAAAAAATAAGAATTCTCATTAAAACAAGATTAGATAAAAAGTTTGGAGATCGTACGAGAGAGATACTGTATTTAGAGTCAGGCTCAGTAATAAACACTGTTGTGATATTAATTTCGGTTCTGCATGTGTGTGTGTGTGTGTGTGTGTGTTCATTTTTTGGGTGCAGGTCGTTGCGTCAGCGTCTATTCAATAATAAAAATGTTTCCAGGGATTTTTTTCCTCGACAGCGGGAGTGTCGGCCTGTAAATCCCACCATGCACCTTGCCTGAAGGAGCTGCTAACCCAGCTAAAAGAATTTCATTAGTATGGGCTTCACCGGAGTTTAGCATCAGATGAGGGTCTAAACGTGTTTCTGACGCTTTCCCAGCTTCGTTCGGGGAAACTTTTTATTTTCTTCTCCTGGAAAATGGTTAAAGTTAAATTGCTCTGGTTTCCCCCGTTGGAGGGCACGTTTTAAAATGCACAAAATCGAATCCTTAGTTTGGGAAAAGTTTAAATTCTGTTGATAGTATAAGTTTTTTTTCGTACCGGCGGTAAAATACACCCACATGGATGTACACAAGCAGCGCTACACGTTCGAAGCTGCAAACAATCTCAACACGCACTGTTTACACTTTACTATAGTGCACAACTCTACAACACACACACAATGGACAAACACATACTGTTCATCAGAATCAGCCTGGGGGCGGCGCCGCCTCACCCCTGACCCTGTGAGAGCTCATCGAATGGGGCAACACCCTCCAGCTGAGAACGGCAAGGAGGAGGAGGAGAAGGAGGAGGAGGGGAGGAGGAATGAAGGATGTTTACAGTGTATATCTGTATCGCTGCCTCACTCAGTCTGTCTCCACCGATCTGTTTTCATTATTCCCTCAGTATCAGCCAAACTTGAACCATTTAAATTCTATCCGGGCTCCCGAACATCTGTCGCTGCCTTATCTGTGGATAATGGAAAGATTTAGTGGCATTCAGAATTTTATAGAGTCGACTCCGCTCCGCTCTCTCACTCCTCTCTCCTCCATCTCGCCGTATATCATTCTCTCTCTCAACGCCCACACAGAACGCATACCTCTCACATCGAGCGGCACACAGTTATGAATACGTGCATCAACATGCATCCCCCCCCACCCCCCTCTAAATCCCTCTCTCCCTTCTCTCTCACTCATTCACGCAGGATTCTTTTGCTCTCCAAAGATAGAAAGTGTTACGCCACCGAGCCCCTCCACTCCCCTGGCTCTCGTCTTTCTTCTGCTTCCCCCCCCACCCCCCCTCTTTCCTTCACTTTCTCTTCATCCTCTTCCTCCTCTTCGCTTGCTTGTGCCACCAGCTGGGCCTGGCAGGATCCCAGGATGCCCTGGGTTCTGCTCCACTAGCTTTTTCCGCTCTGGCACGGCACCACAGGCCCGTCATGCTGCGCTCGGGTTTGTGTGCATGTGTGTGTGACGGGCGAAAAAACATGTCGGCGTGCGTTTGAATGTACAGGATAAGTGATTGTACATTATAGAAAATGCTGCAATTATGCAACACATGGAATAGAAATAATGACCTGTAACCATTTTCCATTTGAGGTAATGAGTGTCACGCTGCATTAATTTATCAAGGGTGTGTATTTAGTTTAGCGAGCGGTGATTAATGTAAAAACAGTGTTTTCTGACTGGATTATGAGAAGGTCACAGCCGCTGCTGCAGCAGAGAAACACCTGCTTCACGATATCAACTCAAAATGATGATTATGCCCATAAGTGAAGTTAAATACAACACAAACACAACACAACACTGGTTTGAGTGAGTGTTTCGATACAATACTGAGCGTTGAGATTAATTGTTGTTCAAATTCACCAGAATATGGCAAAGTGTTAGATTTCCGTTGTTCTGCAATGCATCAACACGTGTGCCAGTGATAAATTAAAGGAAATACCTGAAAAAGATTAAATAAATAAAGGTCATAGAACACAACTCAAGGCCCCTTGAATTCAAGCTGCACCAAATTACACACTCTTATAAATATGAGCCTTGTGTTTTACATCATAAAGTTTCCTAAAGATAAATCTGTGAAAAGCTAACAAACAAATACACATAGAGCTATGAATAACACTCAAAGGCTGTAAACATTGAAAGAAACAATATGTGTATTAATTATTAGTATTAACAACTTTTTAAAAGGGCACAGAATCTAAAAATGGATCCAAACTGTGATGTCGTCGTTTCTGGGAGAACAGAGAAACATTTACCTGGTCGAGTGGCTCTTGAACCGCCGACTAAACCAAAAAGAATGTCGGG
The DNA here is from genome assembly GCF_963576545.1 of Limanda limanda. NCBI lineage: Eukaryota > Metazoa > Chordata > Actinopteri > Pleuronectiformes > Pleuronectidae > Limanda > Limanda limanda. The sequence goes on along the minus strand of NC_083636.1, from coordinate 20,423,488 downwards.
GGGTGACACTAGCTCGTTGAAAAGGAACAAGACTCAGAGACACTTTTACACTTTAACACTTTTTAAATGATTAATGATTTAACTGAAAGCGTTGGTGAACAATGAAAAGTGCCAGGAATATAATGTTCACATCAGATCTAGAGAATATTCTTTATTTCTGACATTATTCAAAGCCAATCTGAGTATGTCTTCTTCTAACTTGTATAATTATGTGCATATATATATTTATATATAAATATGCAGTTTAGTACGTAGGGCCCTTGTAGTAACCCTCAGTGTTTAGAGGCCTGAGCAGTTTTCTCTCTCTCGCGCTGCTCTCTCACCTCCCTGTTATCCAGCCTCTCTCGTCCTCTGCCTGGAGAACCCTCAAACCCAGGTGAAGAGTGCATTGTTTCCACCTGTCTCTCCGCCCACGCACACACACACACACACACACTCACAGACACACACACAGACACACACACAGACCCACAGCGCTCAGACCCGGGCAGCAGTTTGTTTACTCTGATAGAGCTCTGTTATTCGGCTCATTATTCTCACCTTCTCTTGACGCAGACATGACAATGATGGTTGTGTAAGAGTTCATGTGCAAATTAATGCTGGTTCCCGAAAGCAAAACTGTATTTCTGTGGTTTGTCGAATGACTGTGGCGCCAGCGGCTGCTTTTCACTGGACCGACTGTTTGTAGGTCAGTACTAAAACTTCTGGATTTAAGGCACAGACGGAATAAATTCACTGCCAATATTCAACTGTGTGCAAACTGCGAAGGAAGAATTTGCTTTTTGTTGTTGTGGTTCGGGTGTTGAACCAAGAGATCCTCAAAAATACCCACGTGAAAAAAGATAAAGCTTCAATATTAATAAATATACGTATACATATACTCACATACATCCACCAGAGCTGCTTAATCCTCCCTTTTGAGTAACAGTGTTTCAATCTGTTTTCATGCATCTTCTGGTGAAATGCCATCATGCCATCAGATTTTAAAATAAAGTAACGTGGAGCCGACGTGCACATACGCATCATCTTCATGTGGTTTTAATTATTTAATTACTTGAGGAATTTTGGCAGATATGTTATGGCTACAAATATTGTTTTATTATATCTGTCATCCAATTATTAAATGTATGAAACTGGATGTGATCAGATTTAAAGAACAGGAAGTCAAAACAGTAATTCTACATAAAAAGCCCTTTTCACCAATTAATATGCTGGATTTTTATAAAGTGAATATCTGAAATTCTCCTTGAAAAATGTATGAAAATTAGATTTTATTGTTGGTAGTTTTCAGTGTAATCATGTTAACGCCATATCTTGGCATATTAAAACAAATGAAACGCAATCTGGATCCTTCCTGGGGTCACACTCCAGCCCTCCACCAGATCTAATGGAAAACAGCTCAATAGTTGTTTTTTTTTGCATAATCCTGCTGACAAATAAACAAATGCAGATCAAATCCAGATCTTCTCTCTCAGAGCGAGGCCAGTAGCCCCTGGTCGAAATGCGCGACCAAATTTCATAAACATCTGTCCAGTAGTTGTAGAAGCTGGAAGATAAATGAAAAATACCCCAGCAACAAATATGACTCTTTCTAAAAAGTCACTTGTTGATGCTTTAGAGTTCAACCAGCTTCGTGTGTCTGTGTTGAGCAATACGCTCGCTGCTGAATGTGGTTGTTTGGTCTTGTGTAACCCCCCCAGCCCCTCGCTGAGCATCTGTTTCCTCGGACGCACACAAGTACGCACAGTGGCTTGCACACGCAATTCTGGAGACCTTCCGGTTTCACTAAGTGTGCTGTGAGTCCACAGGGGGGGGGGGGGGGGGGGGCTGAGATTAAGTCGGATGGGTAGAGATGTTAGCGAGGGTCGCTGCAAATGTTAAGAAAACACACATGCAAATAGAAAACCCACATGCAGATTAGGAAAATTACTTCATCAGATTGAAGACACATGCAAAGCGTCACAACACGTGCTGATACAGGATCCGTGCTTCGTTAAGTTCCATCAGCACTGTGAGTGGCAGACTTCTAATAACTGCTCAAAGCATTGAACTACAGCCGGTTTCGTCACATTTCCTGTGTTGTTTCTTTTATTTTGCATGTGTTGTGCGCATGTGTGTGTCTTCCCGATGATGTGTTTTGTGTTCATAACTCTGACCACAAACATACGACTCTCCTCACTCGGGCCTTTCTCTTTTTGCACTTTTCCTTCCAGCTCCTCCTCCTCCAACCTCCCATGATTTATTGCCTCCGCATTCTCTCTCTCTCTCTCTCTCTCTCTCTCTCTCTCTCTCTCTCTCTCTCTCTCTCTCTCTCTCTCTCTCTCTCTCTCTCTCTCTCTCTCTCTCTCTCTCTCTCTCTCTCTCTCTCTCTCTCTCTCTCTCTCTCTCCCTCCCTCCCTCTCTCTCACCAGTATGGGTCTGATTAGCTGCAGAGAATAACACAAAACAGACACATTCTCCTCACCACAGAAATAACTGTGTTTACTCCAGCGGTCGGGCTCCGGCTCCACCTCTGGGAGCTTTTAGGGCATTTGATGATTCTTTGGACTCATTTTCTGTCAGTGAGGATCAAGGTGAGTTGGGTTGTGGTCAACGAGGCCAACAGCCGTAACACTGCAGTAACCAAATGAGTCCAGAACATGTTGAGACCCTGGGTGATGGTTTTTAAAGTTTAAACAACATTCATTAGCCCTGTTTCCCCTTTAGCTGACATTCATTTGATTGTTTGCAATATTTAATTTGATCTCTTTGCTTCTCTTTCAGCCCTTGGTTAAGTTCAGGGAAATATTGGGATCAAACACAATTTGTTTATTTATGAATACGGACGAAGACTTTTATTCTCTTTGTTGCAGTTCTTTAAGAAAAAGCAGTTGCTCTTCAACATCTATCAACTCTAGCTCTAACAAGATCCGCTCAGTAACACTCGCCCATCGTTCTGAAGTAACAGCGAATGCAGAGAAGTTGCTCCAGAAACCAGAAGACACTCAACACCAGTATAGACACTGCTGGTGTTTCGGCGTACGCACAACTATGAATGCTTTGACGCATGCATTGGCCTTCAAGTGTTTTTGATGCTTAAATCCCCCCCCAACCACCTCATGTTGACCCTGCTGCTGTTAATAAAATGAAATTATTCTCAAATGTCTTCAAACAAAAAGAGAAAAAACACCCTTAAGGCTCCAGCAGTCCTCTTTCACGTAATGGTTCCCTTAATGCTGTCGATGTAAAGAAAGCAAAGGAGTCTCTTCAATGGATTCATCTCACAAGCTGCTTCTAATATGCAGCTCAGCCTTGTGTGGCTTTCACTGCGCCTGCTGATAAGTGCTGCACTGGCCGTCTGTGTGCAGAATCCTTAACCTGAACTGATTCTAAAGTGACACTTTAATCAGATTCCAGACAAGTATGCATGAATGTGTTCATCATTACCGCTGCTGTTATAAAGCCTGGTGTTAGTGATGAGTTTCCGTGTCTTGTAATTGCTGTTTTTGCCGAGGCCGCTCCGCTGTGCCAACAACATCCAGGGCAAGGCCGCCTCATCTGTTCGTGGAAATGGTCAAATGTAAAAAAGATGGATATTGGCACTAAAAGGTTGAGTCCAGAAAAAACTCTGTTAGCCGTAGTGTTAGGATTTTTCCTTCCAGGGTCGATTCCCGGCTGTGATATCTGCACTTTGAACACGTAGCTTCCTGTCGGGGGGGCCCGGGGTCCTTAACAGACAGCGGCGCGGCCATAAGTCACTTCTGTCAGACGAGAGGAAAATCAAAACCCTCCTGCCACCGCGAGACAGTCTGCTCGGTAAAGAGACGTCTGCTGCACACACTCTCTGACCTGCTGTCACACACATACACAAACACACACACACACACACACACACACACACACACACACACACACACAGACAGACACACACAAACACACACACACATCGCTGACCCACAACAACTTCTTCCCCTGCTTCTATTTCTTTCCTCTTGTTCCAGTGTGTGGATGCTCGTTTGCACATGTGAGTGTCTGACTGCGTGTCGGGCTTCAGGCACCCACCTCCGCATTTGTTGACCGTGCAAGAGGCGGTGGAGTGTGTGTGTGTGTGTGTGTGTGTGTTTGTGTGTGTGTTTGTGCAGCTTTTTGGCATTTTTGTGTGCCTCGTCCCCACCGGTTCAGCACTAATGAGGCAGGTGACAGTGTGGGTCTGAGCGATGGAACAGTGTCAGCAGGCCGACCGACTGCAGCCTGGCTCTGCATGACAACAGGGCGGGAAGGACACTGGCCAAAGCAACAAAGGAGGGATGGTGGGGGGGGAAGAAGGGACAATGGATGGAGGGATTTAAAGGCTGCCGGAAATAGAGTTTGACCAGTGTGAGCGTCTGAAGGCCAGAATCAGTCGTGTTGGACTGAACATGCTCCTGCTGGCATCTCGCATCTACATTTGTCTTGTTTCTTGCCAAAGAATCTTTCCGGAAAAAGAAATTCAGAGCTGGTTGGCGGATGAGTCAGAGCCCGAGACTGGACGAGTTGGAAAAAATATTATAAAACTGAAACGAAACTATAACTTTAACCGAAACTTTTTGTGTTCACAAAGTCTCCCGGAAGGTTGAATGTTGTGTATTTCCAAATAAAGTATTAATATTGCTTGTAGGATGCAAAAGGCCTTAGCGAGAACAGTTAGTCGGTCGATAGAGGATTAAACTCTTCCTTAAAAATATGTGCTCATGAAATTCTTTCGGTTTCAGGCTGTAAAAATGCTGTAAAATAAAAAATAATAAAGAAGTCTGGGTGCAATGTCTTTATCTGCCCCTCCGTTATCTCAGAAATGTACCTGGCTGTAAATGGAAACTGTAAATACACGTAAGAAAAATGGAGGAATAAGTACATGGATCGGCAGGAGTTTGATACGTTGGAATTGATGATGTACAAATGTTATCTGCAAGCAGACAGGTTTTAGTGCAAGAATGTATCACACACAAACACACACACATACACATACACACACACAGTCTCACACTCTCTGTTGCGTACCATCATTATCCTCATATCTATAAATATCTGTCTTTTTTTTTTACCCAGCTTCATTCTCCCTCCATCTCTGTTTGCTCTTTTTCTGGGTCACCTGCTCGGCTCAGCCCTGACTGAGATATTCCAGCTGACTTACATTCACAGTTTAGTGGAGAGAAGGGGGGGGGATGCACACAGACACACACACACAGACACACACACATATGTTTGAAACACACTTCCAGTGGATCCGACTCCATCCTGAATGGATTATCACACTCTGTAAATGCTGACATAAATATTGTGGAGATACACAACACGCACAGAGTTCCACCTTCTCCCTAAAGATATTATTAGCTACAATAAAGATGTATACAGGATTATATGGTTGCACCTAAATCCTGCACTGAGCAGCCATACATGGTGTGTTCCTGCCTCCTGAAGGGCTTCAGAATTCCACACAAGGGAAATGGAGGACAGACTTTCTCTGGCACGGATATTTTTCAGAAGATACTTGTTTCTCCGCCTGTAAGAAAAGACTCATGGTGCAGCTTTACTGTTAGCTTACTGATTTCTGCTTCTACTGGATTTCGAGATGAATTCTTCTTCAGTCCTGCATTTTAATTTGATATAACAAATTATTAGTTTTTTCCGATCTGCTCTCTTCCTTTCTTTGTTTTCTAATTGTTTTAACTCGAATGGCCCTTGACTGAGCACATTCCTCTGCAGAGGCCCAACAACCCCTTGTGAAACATTTAAATCTGCTAGATCCAGATTTTTATTCAGATCTGCAACAAATCTCTCATTCACACTGGTTGATAAATGTTCACAATGTTAAAGAAGGTCAAAAAGATTCCTGTACCTGCTCCTTTGTCAAGTCTTTTCTTGGCTCATCATTACACCAAGTTACGTGAAAAACAGTTTAGTCGTTTTTGCACAATCCTGCAGACAAACAACCACACCAACCTCCTTGGTGGAGTTAATAACAAGTCAATTGTTAATGCATATTAAATGTGGTGAAGATTTTCTTTTGATAAAGCTTTCAGAGCAGCCACTCACTTCATGTTTTTATAGAACTTGTAAAAGGCTTCACGAAAAACAGACGGTGCTGAATCTCAGGGACCTCGAACATGTTCCTTTGCCTTTTCTTCACCTGTGAAAATGCACGTAAATAAGGAGTTTTTGGGTCGTGCAGCTCGTGGGTTTGTTCCTCGGGTGCCAGACAGTAGCTGTCCATTTCCTCCCATTATTCAAACACTGAAAGGAAAAATTAATTTGACAAATGATGAGTTTCTTTTCGTCTGCCCTCAATTGTGCAACGATGCACAGAGCAGTGGTCTGTAAAAATGTGCTTCCGAAGTTTGTTTGAAAAACTGACTCAATTTGCTGTTGTGGTACATCGTGGAGTTGTGGGGGCTTTTTTATTTCATTTAATTTTAAATCAACTGAACAAAAAGCAGGACAATCCAGTGAAAAGCTTTCACCCGGGACTGTTCGTCCCTGCAGAGGTGTGAAGTGAGACACGAGAAGGTCCTCTGATCACAAGATAAAGGCAGAACAACAGAATTAGCACTTCAAACAACAACCAGAAAAAAATGAATAAATAAATTAAAAAAGCCCAGGAAAAAAAAATAGGAGTGCACACTTCAGATCTGCCCGGGTCAGAGTAAACACAGCCGGCAGCGCCAGGGCTATTTTAATGGGGGGGATTAGCCTGGATGAAGCGAGGGAGAGATGGAGGGAGAGATGGAGGAGAGGGAGAGGACAAACATCCACAGCCACTTGTAACCGTTATGTCTATATGTGTTTAAGAGTGTGTTTAAGTGTGTGTGTGTGTGTGTGTGTGTGTGTGTGTGTGTGTTTACCCTCTTGATTGCTTGTCTTTGGGATGGAGACGCGGAGCAGCGACCAACCGATAGTAACATACATCCATTCTCTCTGCCTCTACTTCAGATGTAATAACTGGTGAACGAAAGGGCAAGGCCGAACACGAGAGTCCACATCAACACGGTGTCCTCACTTCAACACATCAGAGGACTGTGATAACACAACAGGATAGACATGAAGTGGTGAGGCACCACAGACTGGATTTAAAGTTGTGTCCACCTCCAGAGACGGAGCCAAAACATCCCAGATACAAATGCTGCCATCTTTTTTTATGACCCATACTGCACGATAAATTCCGCAGTGACTCTTGCTCCAAATTACGTTTTGCAGGATGTTTAATCTTCTAAACAGGACGAAGTTTAGCACTTAGCTAAGTTTAAGTTCCTCGACATTTGCCTAATATTTAAGGGGACAGGCCCCTATGGACCCCAGCGTCATTTGGTTGAATGGTCCCAACGTTCTTAAGGATAGGAATGAATTTGATATAACACTGCTCTCTGGTACAGGAGTGACTCTCCTCAACGATTCAATGGGACCAGAAAGGAAAAGAGCGGTGAAATGTTCTCACCACAAATTATGTCATAAGTGTCATCTCTCGTTCAGAAGGATTCAGATTTCAGACCACAGCTTCGGTGGAAAAATAATATTATTATATGCAAGGAGTCGTATATTCGACGGAACTGCCACTTTCTGCCACATGATTTTCCATCTCTCCAGGCTTCACTGGGAACTCGCCCCAACGTTTGACATTCTCCCGGTGACGTCCTCCACCTGTTATCCAGCTTTGCCATTGAGCTCGATCATCCCGTTGTTTATAACGTGACAGCGAGTCTTCCTTCAGCTCCAGAGGGGCCGAGGCTTTACACAGCACAAGGATGAGAAGTCGCCATAAAAATAGAAAAAACGACAGAAGGGGGGGGGGGGGGTGTCTTCCAGCGTCAGACCAGTTTATAGGCCAGAAAGTTTTATGGTCTGATTTCCGCCACGGGCAGGAGGGAGAGATCCAGGTCAAGACTCAAACTCAGAGTGATTTATGAGCAGGGGGGGGGGAGCCAACACTCAGAACCACGGCCCATTCACAAATCCCACATCCACATTTCAGAGCGAGGGGGTCAAGCAATGGTCACCTGAGTTCAGTGGGGGGAAGGCAGAGGAATAAAGACGTGTGCAGATCTGGGACTGAGTCAATAGATTTATATCTCAAAGTGGATGTTTGGCAGTTCGGATGGAACATGGGTTTTTTCTTTCCAGCAGAAGATGAGAGAGGAGGACAAGACGCAGTGGCAGGTAGTGGTGAGGAAGAGGGAGCTGCTCAGGTATTTCAGGTCACAGGAGAAGACGTTAATAATCCTAACAAATAAAAAAAAGAATTGGAACACACGTCTCCCTGATCTTTAAAAACACAACTGCTTTCCTTGAAATGCTCCTGGTAATAATAATAATAGAATTACTGGAACTCTTATATGTCCTTCTATAAGGGCCGATGTTGGCAGCAACATGTACATCATGCTGAAACATCAGAATCACTCTTTATTAACCCCATGTCATAATATAAGTCATAACAGTAACGTCAGTGGATACTAAGACAGAAATGTGTGTGTAAATAATTGGGGCACAGAGGTCAGGGAATCCTCCTCTGAAGAGATCTTCACAGACGTCTGTACACGAGAGCTTGAAAACACAGAATACACAAAGAAAGAAAAATGTCTGTTTAACTTATGAAGGCTAAATCAGTTATTTATCTCAGATCCAATGACAAAAACAATAGTGAATTTGAGGTTTATGAGGTCGGCTGCTTGGAGCGTTGTGTTTGAGTTTAATAAATATACTCGACTAAACAATACATTCCACTTGTGCCTTAAAACACCTGCTATTTATCGACCAAACAATTAAAGCCCATCCATGTTTCAATGGCTGAGCAATTAACTCAGCACTTCCATCATGCCAGGGAACTAACGAGCTGTTTGGTATCATTCACCTCTCGATCAACACTTATTCCACTTTGGCACAATCCTGCATTTAAAAGTATCAACAAATCATTTCCATCCCTTCGTCTTCAACAGGCGGTGAGAACAACTCATTCCCCCCAAAAACAAAAGGCAAATTAGATTTACTTCACCTGAGAGGGAAACACACATCAGGTCAGATTACAGCACTTCTAACTCTGAGAGTGGTCCAGGAAGGGAAGTAGAAATAGATGAGTTCTGCCCAATTTACTTTTATAAAATCAGATCCCGTCCATGTTCACTTGATGTGACTTGTGGGAAGACAAATTCAGGCCTTTAAGCTGCAGACGAGTTTTGCTTCATTTGCTATAATTTGACTTGAATAAAGTTTGCTTTAAATCCCCCCCCTGATGGGTCAATTGAACCTCACTTATTGGAAGCACTCAGACATATCAGCCGCCTGAATGTGGCAGATTCCATCAAGAGTCATGAGTTATTCTCCACTTTGTCTAGATTCATGAAATCCAAAATTGGTCCTTTCTTGGCACTTCTCCCACCATCCAGTCTGTAGATTTTTTAATAATCCTTTTGACAAACAAACAAACCAATGGACTGAGGTGAAAATAAAACTTCACAAGTGTATATAAAGATAAGTTTTACTCGGATTTGGGAAAGACTCGATGGAGGATGTGGTATTAACTCCAATCTGAATGTTTGGCAGTTCAGATGGAAGTTTATCTTTCCAGCAAAAGATTAAAAATAGACAGGACAGAACAGTAAAGTATTCGATCAACACTTTCCTTCCAAAGATCCTCCTGTTAATAAAGAACAGACATAAATCCCCCTGATAATCCCGTTCTCCCACTAGTGACACAATCATTTGTCAATATGTTCCAGGGTTGTGTCGACAGATCCAGGGAAACGTAATAAGGCAACACCGAGAGGTTAGTGGTCTGTCAACCGCTGTGTCCAAGATAAAGAGTAAACTGCCAAGCTCCAACTTTCAGGCCAACGTGAACAAGACGTGGATGGAAGTGCCCAGAATAATGGAAACCTTGAACATCTACAGTTCCCTGTCAACTTTTTTTATTTTTGTTCCATTTGCTAATTAGGACCATGTGGAATATCCCCTGAAAGCTTTGAGAACAAGTGTAACATGAGAGATTTATCAACTGCAGATTCTGAGGTCAAGGGTGACCTCTCAAGTGCTGGTTTGTTTGGTGGGATAGAAACACACCAGCAGTGTTTACCAGTACCTCCACCACAGGTTGTGTTCCACGCCTTTCCTTTTGTTTGTTGGCTAGGTGTAAAGAATGTATCTCCACTCCTTTACACCCCAGAACATCCCAACATCTTTGCACGACCATAAGATTTGTCTCATGTCGCTCCAGAGTTCCAGACTGACGTTGTATTTTGTCGTTTGTTTCCGATGGAGCGTAGGCGGTGTGTGATCCGTGAGTGTGGAGGCCGGGAGCGGGTGGGTATTTTTGCATCTTGTTACAGAGGTGAGTCAAGCAGCAGTCGGGTCGGCCATCAGCGTCGAGAGCCTCTTCACCGCTCCTCACTCCTGTAACCGCCACCTCCAATCCCACTGATGCCGTCCTTCGCCCGCTGATTCCACCTAATCAGGAGTGGCTCTGTTCTTTCTTTAGTCTTCAGAGGATTTCAGTGGCTCTCTCTCTCTCTCGCTCTCTTTTTCTCTCTCTGTTTCTTCATTTGCTCCCTGACACCTCTCCTGAAACGTCCATAACAATCTCAGTCAAGCAGCTTTGCTTCCTTCTTGCCAGTAAATGTCATAGTTTCCCCCTCACAGTCTGGAACTCCTGTGAAAAGTGCTTCAGGAAAAACTCACTCCTTGTGAATTGAACCGTGTTTTCCCTCTTCTTGACCCCTCGTGTTCATCAGTTTGTTAGGATGAGCAGAGATAAGAGGAAATATGGAATGGAAAAAGTTAGGATCGGGGGGGATTATTAGAGTCATAATTAGAGAAAATATGATAAACGATCGGTACATTTTATATCACTTGTGCAGACATGTGAGAACGGGAGTCAGACGGACTCCGGGACGGCTTGAAACTCGGATTCGTCTCCAAGCCGGACGGATTTCACCGATCTCACCGAAGCTCCGTCGGCAGATCCGTGTCACCTACGCCGGGAAAAACCTGGAGTCCGTGATAAAGCCAAATGAAAAGAGGTAATACAAAAAAAATCAACATAATCATGTGCATAATCACAACGTTGGCACTCTGCTCTCAGCTTGAGCTCATAACAGCGATATGAGATTGGAGTTTATTGCATTAATCATGTAAACGTTGCTCTTGTGATTAAAGCAGAACTGCTGTTTATTGCTTGTAATTGTATTCGGGTCGGGCTACGCTTCCAGGAATACCACACGCAGCATTAATATTTGATGAACCGACTCTGGATCAGACGTGGGGAGCCCGTTCCCCCTTTTATGTTGATGTGGACCCGCGGTATTGGAGCTGACCTCAGAGCAGCGCTCAACCCCCCCCCCCCCAACGCACTTCACAGAGGCACATTTGAATATCCACGTCAAACCTGTTAGCTTGCAATATCCTTTTAATTTTTCACTCTTGTTTTTTTGTTTTACATATCGGCAAATCCAATATGGTGCATGAAAGCATGTGCATGCATAAAGAATGGGAGGCGTGTGATTGCTCGAGCTGGCATGGGGGGGGGGTGGGGGGGGGTGGAGGACGCACGGTGCTGAGGAAGAACAACAGAGGACAACACAGGGGTTTTTCTGGTTGGGTTTTGTTTTAACTTCTAAAAGCTTTTAAAGCAGCACTTCTATCATGTGATACTTCCCGGCTTTAGAAACACAGAGCCGGGGGATGGAGAGGCGGAGGAGAGGCGGTGTTTGAAGGAGGAGACAGACGGACTCTTCACCTTCGTCTCGTGACCTCACTTTCCCAAATGCACACAGGCCTGAGCAAGAGGCTGAACAGATTCTTCACCTCCTCTTGTTTTTTTTAAAACTCTCTCCTCGTGATTCTCCCCGACCGTCTTTCCCGTCGGCTCAAACACAAGCTTCCTCTCCTGTTGGTGGAAATGCAGTTGGAGAGAGTTTAGACGCCGCTGATAAATTCCTCCAACGTGTGCCCAGGATGTAAACCTCAAACGGACCGGAGGGATCAGCTCCATGCGACTCCTGCTACATACGAGGGCCTCTCTCTCTCCTCCTGTGTCTCTGCTTTCATGTGACGTCAGGTCGAGTCCACGCTGGAGGAGAGAGAAGAGCTTTACTCAATAGATCTGAATGCTCAGTAAACACGTGTAAAGGCTCAAGGAAAAGTTCCCGAGGACGATGTGCTCGCGTAGGCCTCACGGAAAATCGGATAAAAACCTTGTGAAACATCCGAACACAGAAGGACAGAAACCCGCCGGAGACGTGCTCCATCACTCACATGTGATGTCAACACAAACACACAACATGTGTGACAACTACAAACAAATAAATAAGAAATGCTTGCTTATGCAACCTGTCATCGCCGAGCGTATTGACGGTTCGCTGATGCAGTTGTGCAGCGCTCGCTGGACGTGAACGCTGAGTCGGTGTTTTCTTCTCCGCTGAGCTCTGACCCCGGAGGCCCTGACAGCTCGGCTTCGTCTCCAACACCCCCCCCTCGTCCGTCCTCCCCCCCGCTCAACCTCCCTCTTCCCTGATTTGAACCACAGCTTGTAGGTTCCATCCCCCCCACACACACACTCACACACTCTGCACAGTCACATGACTCCTGATAGAGTCACACCACTGATACATGTGGTGGATGTTTCCCACATTGTGGTTGAAGATTTCTACTAACTAAATGATAAAGATAAATAATAAGCTAACCCTCTGATCGGTGGACGACCAGCTCGACCTCCTGAGCCACAGATTTATGTCTTTAAATTATAGTCTCAGCCTTTTCACCTTCATCACCTTTTTGTGTCCCGTAGAAAAATGTCTGTTGATGACTGTTCTACTTGTTGAATTTGGTTGTGATGTGTGTACTTGCAGCACATTTGTCTGTTTGGTTGTATAACACACAAAGTACTAGATTTAGTTATTCCATTTATTTAGATTGTTATGCAACAAGTCCACCAGATTCCACACAAGTCTTGGCAGCTGCAATCAGAAAGTTCAAGAGCGATAGGATGTCAACTATGAAGATCTATAATAAGAACTTGTACGTTTCCTGAAGCTATGAGTTTGTTTAGCAGTGTGTGTGTGTTTTCATTATGAATGGTAAGAAAGAGAGAGAGAGAGAGAGAGAGGAGTAGGGAGGAAAGGGAGGATACAGGGGAGGAGGGGAGAGGAGTTGGACGCTGCTCAGAAGATTCCTCAACAATGAGAAACAGATGATCGTGTTCTACACTGTCCATGTGCACAGCGTGTTTTCTCTAAACTTTATTGCTTGCACATTTGGACGATGGGAGCTGCTGCACTTTGGCCGAGCAATGACACAACACTCTGCAGGTTTTCCTCCTCGCAGTCAGATGTTTTTCAGAGCCCTCCCTCCCTCCCTCCCTCCCTCCCTTCCACCCGTCCTCCCCCCCCGTTCCTCTCGCGGCCCTGCAGCGGGTTGCACAGAGGTGAGCGTGCGTGGGATGGCATCGCTGTGGGACCGAGAGCGAGGCAACAATTTTTCTCCGGCCAGTAAAACCAGCTCAGTCGTCAGGATTGGAGCCTGGATGTTACGAAACCATATCTTGGCAGGTTGTTTTCTCTCCCGCCCGCTGCTTAGAAACAAGAAGTCTTGGTCTTTAAAGCGCTCATCCAGGGATGATGACACGCCCGCTTCTTATTAATGCGGTTAGCTGAGTTAGGAGATTGTTTTTAGCTCCAGTCGGCAGCTGACTGCTCCTCTACGGCTGACTTCTGTCAGGTTTGGATAATTTTGCTGTTAGAACACAGTGATGATGAACATTTACCTCGTTCATCATTGAGGAAATAATCATTGTTGCACAGTAACAGCTGATATAAAACAGCTGCAGGGGGAAAAACAATCATCTTATTATAACGTGAGGAATCTCTGTATGTGGCAGAAGCTGCTTTCGAAAACATGCACTGAAGTCAGGATATTTACGTGAGCTTTACTAGAGGAGTTCATATCTGAGAATGCAAATGTCTCCGGACATTTTGCAGAACTTTTCCTGCAGCCCCTGAATAAAATGTCCGAATGAGTCCATGTGAGAATACAGCAGGAAAATGTCAAATCCGAATAGATGAGATTCGAGAAAACACCTTATTTCTGCCTCCTGCTGTTCCGCTCTGGCTCCACCCCCTCCCCCCCTTTTCATATTCAAAAGGGCAAACTAACCAATGTTTTGCTTGATTAATTTATAGAAACGTTCTTCCCATAGACTGTAACTAAAGACAGATGGAGCAACTCCACTTCCTGCAAAAATTAAACAAAAATATCCAAGATATGGGCTCGGCCATCCTGGGCTTGTGCAGAACCAGGGTTTCTACTGAAGTGATCATGGACCGGAGCGACGTCATCATCGAGTCACAACCTCTCAGCTTGTTTTTATATCGTCAAATAACTCCAGTTAGACGAGGGAACATCACTCGCTAATGATCTCAGATTCAACTCCAAGAAAAGAACTGAAACAAAATGAAAATATTTGAAATAATCATGTTAATATCCTTGATCGGCTTGATTTTATCGTTCTAAGAAATGTTTTTTAATTCAATCAAAGCTAAACTTAGTTAATATAGAACATGGTAACATCATGACATCATCCAGCTCCCCTGTGCACTTTAAGTAAACCTCAGTAACACTTGTCTTCACTTGAGTAGGATTCTTCTCTCTGCTTCTTTGTATTTTTAGCACTTCACCGCTCCGCCTCACTCTGTGTCCCTCTCTCTAATATACACACACACACGCACAAACACACACACAAACACACACTTACATGCACACAAAGTTGAATCACACACCCATAAATATCACTCTGTCACCGGGTGATGAATGAGCCTTTGACTCGCCCGTGTGCCATCTTGAACTAGAAAGACCATAATTCACTTCCATGCGGTTTTATTTGTATAGCTCCAAATCACAACACACATTATCTCGTGGCACTTTACAGCGCGAGGTCGAGACCCCACGATATTATAGAGAGAGACCAGGTCCCTGTGCGAGGACGGGTCTGGCGACGGTGGAGGCAAGGAAAGAAAAAGCTTTTATATGTTTTTATAGAGATATACACAAACACACACACACTCTATTCATATCTGACCCCCCTTCCCATAAGGCACACACAAACACACACACACACACACACACACTGGTAGACATGTTTCATCAAACCAGCGAACACCGCGCCATCCTGCCCTGGGCCGGCCCCGCGGCAACCTGGGAAATGGAGTGTGCTGGGTTGCAGTGACCTCTGCACCGGCAGCATGCTGGGAACTACGTCTGCGGACTGACACCTCCGACTGGGGATGTGTGTGTGTGTGGGTGTGTGTGTGTGTGTGTGTGTGTGTGTGTGTGTGTGTGTGTGTGTGTGTGTGTGTGTGTGGACGTAATAAAAGACGCACACATGCACACGGAGGTGGGGCAGTTATCGGTGACCGGGCCCCCGAGGCGAGGGTCCACAGATGGGGCTGGAGATTGTTTCCTCCTCGTGTTGATTCTGCAGGTCCTTTAATTGGCTCCTGCTCCATCTGACCTCTGACCTCGCAGCACAAATGACCACGGCACCTGAGACAAAGAGAGATTTTCCATCAGGTGTTGTTTAGCGGAAAGCTTCCACCGACTGATTTATATTTCCGGATCAATGCGGGGAATGGGGGGGCACTGACATCAGGGGATTTGTTTGGTCTTTCCCAGCGATATTTATTGTTCTATTCCTGGTCTTATAGAAGCTGTAGGTGTCGTCTCATTGTCGTGATAAAAATCGAATGTGGCCAGAATAGATGGGGTTGATATCAGCCTTTTTATTGACATGAGAAACTGCCGCCTGTCCGCGATCAAGGCAATAAAATTAATTTGAAACAGTTTATATGTTTTTTATCGAACTGGTTGCGACTAATGGAAAAACTAGAGCAGCTTCAAATACCTTTTGATTCCACGTGATAACAGAATAAATAACAACTGCACAAAAAGAGAACTTTAACATTAACATGTTAACTATAGAGCAGATCTGACTCAAACACTCACTCTTACATCATGTGGTTATAAATATAGCTAAATACAATGCTTTTTTTCTGAATTTCAGCATTAAAACGTTGTTACTGTAAAGAACCAGAGTGTTAACACTGGTATCTGAGCCTGGTTAGACCCTGTGTGACTGGTGGCAGTATTTTATTCATGATGTGAGTGAATCAGTGCGATGCTTAATGCTTTTTAAGCTATTCACACTGTGAAAAGAGATGGAGAGGAAATTGGGTGAACGGCGTGAAGCGGAGATGGAGAAGAGGGAGAGAGAGAGGGAGGGAGTGGGAGTGAGAGACAATGAAGCACAGAGGAGGAAAAGAGTTAGAGAGAAAGAGAGATAGAATAAATATACTGGATTTACACAGGAAGCAATGAGGCCACCTCGCTCCGGCAGAAAGCCAAAGAGGAAGTGAGAGTCGGGCCACTTCCTGTTAAATAGAGACAAACGAGAGACGACGCTTAATAGAGAAAAGAGTGATAATAGAGATGAAGCAACACTTTGAGTTCAGGTTTAATAGACCTAGAGTTAACATGTGTACAATGACAACAAGTACATATTTGTCTCATTTCCTGTTCACTGTACTGTCGCTTAAATAAATAAATACATTTCGTTATAAAAAAGCTTTGAGTAAATCATTCACTTTCTGAGCCTCAATTAAATGAACCCTTTATATTTCCCATCAATACGTTATTAGCCAAATTATATTTAATTTGAAGTTACCAGCTCCAACTTCCTCCCATCAGTTGACTGACGACTCGTCCTTCCCTCACCCCAAACTCACCCACTCACCCCTCGGCCCCTGCCCTCCCCTCCTGCCCCTCTCAGGTGGCAGATGATTAGCTATCGATCACCAGTTCACACAATCGTTTGGTCGATGCTCTAATTGCCTTTTCTCCCTGTGCGGGGGGGGGGGGTATCGATTATCGGCTAATGAGACACGTTGGGCGGGTGGAAGCGAAAAGCTGTGCTTCTCAAAACCAGTGCGATGTACAGAATATGAGCTCTAACCCTCGGCCTCCCTCTCTGTCTAATTGTCTAGTTGCCATCACTCCTGCATCTCGGCTTCATTATAGCCCACACAGTATTGACCTGAAGTCAGACTTATCAATATCCACACACACACACACACAAACGGGAATTCATGTGCTTTGTTCTGAAAAAGTTGATAAAAACCTTTGATTTGAGCTCCAGCTCCACTTCTTCACTCCATTTCGTGGCCAAAACAGTGACTTTCAAAATTTCCATCCCTGCGTTTCATCACCGAAAGACGGAAACTAAAGGTCTCTGAGTGATTTCTGCAGGAGAAATGTAACTTAAAGCTTCCAGCATCTGAGTGGGCAGATTATAATTGACATCAGAGCCATCGGGGGCACGGAGACGCGTTGTGAGCAGATTTCTGCTGCTTCCTTTATCTTACGAGCTTGTTAGCGGTGCTTTTGTTGTGTAGACGTTTGTTTGCTTCATCAAACCGAGTTACGGGAGAAGATGCACCAATGTCTCCGCTCGTGGATCACACGTTTGATTGGCTGTATGCGACACGGCTCTTTCTTCACATAGAGGAACCACAGGGATTTTGATCCCGTCGTACAGAGAGGAGCTGCTGCCGTGAAATCATCAAATAGAACAACTATAAATACAAAACTTTAAACTAAACCTAATAGAACCAAACTTAAGGGACTTTTTCTTGTGGAAGGCGTTTAACTGTGGCTACACCCAGTGATGTCATCGTGGACGGCAACGCCCCCGAGCGCACATCTGCATCTATGCAGGAAGCCGAGCAGCTAAACCACTGGAAAATCAAAAAAAACAATGTGTTTCTTTAGGTTTAGATTGTATTTCTACATCAAGGAGGTTCGGTTTTATTTGTCGGCTGGATGATGACTTACAGGACTTGTTGGGAAACGGGCAAAGAAAGAACTGTTTTCCATGTTAGCATCGATCTGGGTAAAGGTGCAGATCCAGGACTTACTTTTTATGTCTTATTAACATTGTCATTTTTAGACATTTTCACAGATTTACCAGGAAACCGTGAAAAGAAACTTGATTGAAAAAGGTCTGGCACATTTAGGGGACTGATATCTATGAGAGTGTGTGATTTGGTGCCGCCTGACGAATTTAAAAAGACTCTGGGGCCCTGGTGGAGGTTCAAGCCCCATTAACATTCCAGTTTTCTTTTTAGGATTCGGTCACTTTGCCTTTTACACGACACGATAAAAATCTATGGTCCTTGTTGAGCAGTTCGAGACTTTAGCAGTTTCAAACAGGTGCAAATTCATCCTGGTGTTTTATTGTAGATTTTGTTCCCCGGAGCAAACTAACAGCTAATCAGAACCTCTGTGAGGATTCAAGGTTTCAAACTGATGTTAACTTGATCTTCTCTGGCATTTGATTTTCCGTATTTATAAAAGCTATAAATCGATAACATGAATTCACTATTGATAATAGTCGTTGTCCATTTATGTGAAGCTTCTCCTCATCCCTCTATACCTCTTCCTGTCGTTTTTCCTCTTTCACTTTCTCTGTTCCTCTCTGGCCGCGGCTCTCAGTGAGCGAGTGGGCTGCATATTGATTTTTACTGTTGAACTTGCGTGGCTCTCTCTCCCTCCCTCTCTCTCTCTCTCTCTTTCTCTCGCTCCCTCGCTCTCTCTCTCTTTCGCCCCCACAGACACAAACTGACGGAGTAGTTGATTAGCAGCGGCTCTAAATATATCCTCAACCTCCTCCTCCTCTTCTTCCTCTTCCTCTCTCGCTCACTCCCTCACCCACACGCTCTCCCACGCCGGTTCAATCGCTCACTCTCTCTCTCTCGCCTCGATTCGCCTGGACGCTGCTCTGCCAAGCGCTTTCTCTTCCTCTCTCCATTTCCTTTCCACTCGCTCTGAGCAGATCGTTTGTCAAACCCCCCCCTTGAACAAAAAAATAGATAGATAGAGAGACACAGGCCGCGTTGCCAGGTTTGTTGGCTGAAAATCATGTGGTAATTCAACAAATTCAGGGATGATGGGTAAGATTTTCCGGAGCGGCTGTCCATTTTCTGGATCTTTGGCAGAATAAACATTAACATTGATTAGCGGTGGGTGGGTGCAGCTGACACACTTTCATACACACCAGCACACACTCAGTATTCTCTCATGCGTGAACCTTTCTGCTGAATCTTCTGCTTGACTCACCGGCTCTCAACCTGAATGAACCCCCCGACTCTCACATGCATCCGAGCGCATGTGCAAGGAAGAGAAGACACAATTGAACATTTGTAAAACTGCAGGAATAGATTCTGTGCCTCTGAAAACAGCTCAGATGTTTAAAGCTGAAACACAGAATCTGTTCGCAAACATTTGCTTTTCCTGCATTTTATGCCCTTTTAGCTCAGTTTTGTTCTCCACCAGCTCCTGAGGATAAAAACCTGGATCTTCAGATGTCAGATGTTACACTTTCTGCACCAGGTTGTCATTAACAGTGTGTTTCTGCTCTTTGCTTGTGCACTAGTAACACAAAGTGGTTTATAAAAGCTTCTTCATTGAAAACTGCTGCTGGTTCGAGGCAGTGAGAGTCGAACAAACAGCATCTGAGCCATTGTGGGTTTCTTTTTTATTTATTGTGTGTGCATATGTCCTATTAATGGTGTTTTACATGAATTACTTGAACATTTACAGTAGAAGAGAAGAGAAACATGGAGGAAGCAGAAAAGAGGAATCTCCCAGTGTGAGTGTTAAAGTGCAGGATTGTTCCAGGTGTAAATGAAGATTAGTGCAGATGCTGTTAGAGATAGATCTGGCAGATGGGAGATTGAGCCGCTCTGTTTGCTCTGCATCTACAATCGGACTTCCTGGAAACGAACACACGGCGACACGTCGGCCTCCTGCATCCGAGCAGCTCACTGATCGCGGCCCCTGACTGAAACCTCCTCTGCCTCCTCCTGGGTTTCGGGGGCTGATGTGGAGTCGAGCAGCCGAACATGCTGCTCTTTGTAGGAAAGGGGGAAGTTTCTCATAAACGCATCGTTTTGCAGACAATGCGCACGTGGGCGTGTGGCTTTAGGCACATTTGACAGGATCAAATGACTTACACAGAAAGGAAGATTCTGTCGTTTATGAAATAATCCCCCTTTACTTATTTCATCCACATCCTCTCCGCTGCTTATTTCTTATTTTCCTCTCATCTCCCAACCCCACCACCCACCCACCCACTCACCCAGCCCCCTTTTTAAATGGATTGAGGTAAAACAGGAATCTGTATTCAGTGGGTGGTTTTAAGATACACTCACTTTGTTTAGATGTGAAATGCACATCACACATATGCATGATGACATAAAGCTCAAGGCTCGTCTTCAGATCTGCCTGATTTTTGTCAAATAAAGAAGCTGGGGGTAAATACAAGGTGTTTATCATGCTGATAATGTTTTGGCTGCGTCCTTGTGCGTTTTGCTTTGTGGCGACTTTGTGTGGAGCAAACGTGCGTGTGCCTGACTGAGCGCTTTCCTTGCACATGTGCCAGTAGAGAGTCCAAGGGTTTTTTAAATCCTTTGCTGAATAATGGGATCAGTGAGTTCAAACAGCAGTGACAGTGCAGGGCGTGTGTTCACATAGAGGCAGCTGACTGTTTTCCCATTTGCATACCCAGTGCTCAGAGCTGCAGGAGTGTGAATCCCAGCTCGGTGCCAGGCGTCTGCACCTTTCTCCCACTTCTCCGGACTCACCAGGCTGCGTCTGTTTGTCTGTCTGTCCCGAGGCGCAGGAAGGTGAACAATTTCTCTCAGAAAATATGTTTACAGTGTTATTTGTGTAGTTAGACTAACAGACATATTGTTTTTATTAAGTTAGGCTCATAGATTGTTTATAGAAATGGACGTAGTCTCCATATCCAGAAGGCAAAGCCAATGGAGAGATAACTTAAACCCGGTTTCCTCTCAAATGACCTGCAGAGTTTTCCTAATGAGCTTATGTCTAATTTTTTTGTTTCAGGTCTTCGTCAATACCGCTTGATGTTAATTAAATAATTTATGTTCGAATATAGAGTCAAATAGACGATGAAGCACCGTATGCATCTGGTAGTGGATACGACAGTGTGATTGACCGATGTATAGTTCAATGGATGCAGGTGTGGTTGGACGTGCAGTGTCTCAGTCAGACAGAAACTATAATTAAAATAAAAGGTGAGATCAAAAATTTTTTATGAATATGTCTGGTTAATTAATCAATGGTTCAAAGGCGTCTTTGTAACATCAATCTCTAAAATACCAGAGCTTTTTGATCAAGATCCACAAATGATTTGCTGAGAAATCTGTGAAAAAACCTCACAATATTAAAATAAGTGATAATATTGAGTTCTTTCTGGTCCAAGTTCCATCTTTTCACCAAACTTTGTGGAAATACATGACGTCCTTAGCGGAGTTGCATATTCAAACTCAAAGCAACAGATGAGGAAGAGTCTCAGCTCGAGGAACACAGCTTGAGAAATCCTGGAAATACCGGGTTGCACGTTTCCCATATTTCAACACGGGGGCATCAGGGGGTCGACCCTCCCTGTCCGATAAAGACCAACAAATTTCAAACATCACAATCCCAGTTGTTAACTCGACCTGCTGTCTCCTCCGATCTCCAAGTGAGAAAACCTCCCCCTCAGAGGATCTTACATTATCGTAGATGAAGGATGATAATTAAAACCTCCCAGTCAGTTGTCTCACCACCTTGTTCTGCTCCCTCATGCAGACAGGTGTATATCTATATATATATGCATTGTTAACTCGTGCAGACGCAGCAACACCTACTCCGACACGTCAGGAACCTGCCAGCCTCATCAACGTGAAGAAATTAGAACTGAGGAGACATAAACTGTGTTTGATCTCCATGTGCGTGCGATTGTGCGAGCGTCCGCGTCGATACGAGTGAGAAGAGACAGAAATAGAGACAGAGGAAGAGGAGAGAGGGATGCTGTCATCCCTCTCTCCATCCTCCTCCTCCTCCTCAGTGAAGCAGATGTCCAATTGAGTCTATTTAAAGCCGGTGCAGTATGGCTGCTGATGCTGAGAGCGCCGGGGCTGTAGCTTTGCATTACTGTTATGTCTCACCTACAGCGGGCTCGGGTTCAGACTCGCCATGCGTTGCTTCCTCCTGAACCACGGAGCCTCAGCAGGGAATCATCTGGATCCTCAGTCCTGGGAAAAGAAATGTTACGATCCGGAGAAATCGATCGCATGGTCGCCTGATTGCAAAAAGAGTTGTTTTGTACTTGATGTATTTAAAGGGAGTTTTTCTGACTTTTGAGTGAAAGTCATAATCTGTAAAACAACAAACCACAGGTGCTGTACTGTCTTATTCCCCCTCTCCTCTGTTGTCCCAGACAATTATCTGAAACAGACACAGTTATGACACTGCCCCCTTTCCCCCCCACCCAATCCTCCACTTCCTCCTCTTCCTCCTCTTCCTCCCTCCATGGGGCTCATCTGTTTTTTCCCCAACGAGCAAATAGATGGGAGCCCAGAATAGGTGGGACTTGGCCGTGTTCTTGTCATCCTCCGACGGGGATGACGCAGCTGCCGCCATGTCCAGGGGAGGGGGGGGGGGGGGGGTAGAAAGAACCAGTTATAAACAGGATGTGGTGGTGTCACACAGGAAGTCAGAGCTGCGGGTGGTTTCTACAGAGAAGAAGACGCTCTGCAGGGGGCGGCCATGATACCTCACATTAACCAACACTAACAGTTGTGTTTGAATTTTATTCTCCAACTTGTTGTTGCTTTTTGTGTTCGCGTTTGTTTACGCGTCATTAGGACGATGATTTAATTTGCTCTCGGTGCAAAAGCATCTCGTTAAAGCTGGGCCACAGTTTACCTCCTCCATAAATACAGTAAAGTTACATGCAGCTTGAATTTA